>NC_051159.1:74902256-75262367 GCF_013339745.2 Dermacentor silvarum
AAAATTCTGGGATGACAACTCGTCACTATCGCGGCATCTAGCGTTTTAAGACGCTGTCGTTGAGACGTTGTGTAGTGTCTTCTATCAGAAGTGGTCGAGACGTTATGCGGGATTCGGAACTGCTCCTTGAGGAAGTAGCACGCAAAGTACCGGATTTGGATTCCGCATATGGTTAAGTCACGGTGGTAAAGGGAACGCCACCCATAACACATAGTGCAAGGCAGGGCTACGAATAACAGCCTCCCAAAACGTGCTAAACGCATTCTTCGATAGCAACCGAAATTGGTAGTTCCACGGCTGTGCTTGAATGCTGCATGCTTATATGCAGCTGCGTTGCTGCAGCATTTGAGTGCGGCCGTGGTTGTTCATAAGTTTTTTGTTTACAAAAGTGAGTCAACTACATCACACCTTCTTTTGGTATCGATTAGTAGCAAACATCTTAACGGCACTGTTATCCATCATGGTGGCGTATGGTGGCTATAGTGTTGCGCTACTAAGCCCTATAGGTGTGGGATCGAATCCCGGCCGTAGCGGCAGCATTTCGATGCGGGTGAAATGTAAAAACGCCCGTGTACAGTGCATTGGGTGGACGTTAAAGAACACCAGGTGGTCAAAATTAATCTGGACTCCCTCACTACAGTGTGCCTCGTATCAAATCGTGGTTTTGCCACATAAAATCCAAGAATTTTTATTATTTTAACAGTACAGTTTCATGTATATACCTAGTATATTACTTTGCATTCGGGGATGTTAGCCTAAAGAATATCAAGAAAGCTTAAAGAAGTTTATCATTTGGTCTTTGTGCTATGGTTGCCTTTAATAACTACACATTCAAACCACATCTGCAGACTAACCAGAGCAAGCACTGATGCTTTTCGATGTACCCTCTGAAGGCGGCTCCTTCGTGCATTGGCTCCATTTGCAGGCAATGTTATGCTGTAATCTCATGTGTCTCCTCTACGTGTATTATAAAGATAGCGATATTTTGTGACTAGCTTTTGTTGCAATGCCTAATTCCAGGCACTTTGCTGTCGTTTGCTAAGTAGATGGGTAGGTTGCTTTGTCTCGCCTCGTATCAGATTTCTTCGATAAAAAGAAGTGCGTGACTATAGGTGGGATCAAGCCTTTAAAGGCCTTCCAGCACAACAGCCTGCAATGCCTAATTCCAGGCACTTTGCTGTCGTTTGCTAAGTAGATGGGTAGGTTGCTTTGTCTCGCCTCGTATAGGATTTCTTCGATAAAAAGAAGTGCGTGACTATAGGTGGGATCAAGCCTTTAAAGGCCTTCCAGCACAACAGCCAGTTGTTACCTAACCTAACCATTCGACTACGATTGATGTTACAGCGAAGCTGTTAAGGAGTTTCGCAGCCGTTTTCTTGTGGCAAAGGCAGTCGCTCGACGGCTTGAACTATATCAAATCTAAATTCAACGTGTCTGAGATCCACATTTGCTTTGAAGTGTAATGATCAATCATTATAAAATAAGTCACCTTGCGTATATCAATTGAATAACCACTTTATGCGCGGTGTTTTAACCAGTAATTAGTAATTTTTGTTTGTAACATCGTGTTATACTGGCTCCACGTTGGAGGCCAGCTAGGAATTGTACGGCTTCGGTGGTGGAAGCTGACGGGGGAGGAGGGGGGGGGGTTGATTTTAACAAACTTTGCGGCTTCGATGAAATATACCTTGGATATTGTTCTTTGTCATGTACTGTGCAGATGCTGAGGCGACTGGGCCAAACCGGACCTGGGCCGCACCTCGGAACGCATGACCTCCTCACGGTAATCTCTCGTTACTAGCATACTGTTCGCTTTCGTGAACTTGTGCAGTTTTGACATGTGAGACCATGGTCGCAAGGTCTTGTCGAACAAAACAGGTATTCAATCTAGCTGGTTTATAGCAGTACGGAGAGGAAGACTTTTGTTTTCGAAGGGAGGCTCAGAACATATTTAGTTTCTTCTCCCCCGACAGTATACTGCAGTCGATTTTATCGGGCGTTCGAACTAAGAATGAGTATGCTCTGATGACTGCAGTGCCCAGGCATAAGCGATGTAGTGCTGTTTCTTCACTTCGAAGAAGACCAGGGGTGGCTTGCATGAACGTTGAATAACGAAAATAACGAATTTAAGAACGCGTTCTAGTGCAGACTAGGAGTTGTTGAGGGAACAATTAAGAATGCATTTTTAACTTCTTTATTACTTTCGTTATTAAATGTTAGTACAAGCCACCCCAGGTAACTGGCGCAGTTGCATAGAATGGTCTAGAGAATACTGCGATTCCCAAAGGCAACCGGACTGAGCAAACGTCCGTGAGACAGTGAGACAGTGCTGACAATTTTCGTTACGCTGGCGACACAAGTGCATGTAAACTATTTTTGAATTTCTCTACTCTTCAGCCTCAGTAACGCATAGCATTCCTACTCAAGAAATCAACGAAACTTGATAACAATAAAAAGATGTTTGTTACAGATTCCAGAAGCAAAAACTGCATGAACATTTATATAGCTGGAATAGAACTGTGGAAATATTTGTCGCTGTGTGCCTTTAGTGGAGACGTAACTCTGCCGAAACTTGCAAAGGTTAGTACGTAAGAAGAGCCCTCGAAATGTGCGCTTGATGTGCACATTTCGCAATGCAAGAACGATCGTGTATTCACAGCCTTTGATTTCTGAAAGTACATCTCTTATGTATTCACGACTTTTGATCCTCGTTGCGGTCGATGAGCTCGGAAGCGCACTCAAGGAAAAGGAACTGAGCTCTAGCAAAGCTGCCGCTGCTACTAACTAGCTGTAATATAAGCCCTTTTTGAGCCTTGTAATTGCAGAGCTAGGGACAACTCTAGACTTACCCGTTATACTGTGTACAGAAGCGTTCATTCAGATAACTAACGCTTATCGGAATAAATTGGGAAATGTATTCTTTATGATCATTTAAGAATTGATTTTTGTTCACCTTACCCTTTTCGCAGTGCAGGTTAGCCGACAGGGCTCAATGCTGGCTAATCTCCCTTTTATTTATCCTTTGCTATCTACTATCCACTGCAAGGCAGTTAAAAGCTCGATACTGAGTTTGCATTGTCCGTTCATCTTTTACACTTCATCGTCACCATGCCACCGTCTTCATTGTCGGGCCTCCTGCTCATCGTCAGCATCATCCCCGTATTATGCTGAAAGAAAAACCAGAATACCTTGCTCCCCACAGCCATTATGAATAGAACTCTTGTTCATGCGGCAGTATGTACTTAGGAGCCGGACGCGCCAACCATTGAGCTACTTTTTTTTATTGCAATAGCAATTATATGGACACTTATACCGGATTTCTGCCATCTCCATTGCCGTGAGGTTCCATATAGATTTCAAGGGCGATAAAGTCGTCGCCGCGTGCCATATGCACAAGCGAAAGTGCGCGGGGGATGCGCGCTATCACGGAGGGAGGGAGTATGGGAGGGAGGGAGTATGGGAGGGAGGGAGTATGGGAGGGAGGGAGTATGGGAGGGAGGGAGTATGGGAGGGAGGGAGGGAGGCGGGGTGGCGCTGTGCTCCGGCACCAAAGGCGTATCTTTCCACTCAATCTCCCACGCGAAAGCAACAAAGCGGGAAGAGGGGGGGAGGGGGGGAGCAGCTTCTCCTCTGCCAACAACTTCTCCTTTGCGCTTTGCCTGGGGATGCCGGTCGTCCGCATCGTCTTTTATCTCCACACGGCTGTGACCTTTGTATGCGCTGTGCATTCGCCGCTCAGTTTCCGTTGAAGCGATAGACCGTGCGAACCTGGGCATGCTGCCAGCGTTTTGACAATCGTTGGCTGCGGTCATTCAGTGTGATCTATTCATGTTTGCTTGTGCGCGCTGACACCATGATTGTTAATTCAGTTAGTAAGCCAATGTGTCCAAGTTTATGCAGCCGATAAAACTACTATTCCTACTCCGAATAGCTCTCTACTAATTTGCTATTGCAATCGATGCTTCGCCTTTCGGGCGAATCTGCGACATTTTTTTCTTACGTGGTATCTGTTATGTCGAGTGCAATGCTCTAGCGAGAACTGCACTAGCCACCCCATCGCGACATTTAATGTGCCGCCGTGGCTTAGCGGCCATGTTCTGATTGGCAAGGTATCTGTAATTTGTAAAGAAAACGCGGTATTTTGCGAACACTTGAGAACACATGTCCTGGTAATCTGATGTATATCACTCGATAAAACGGCAGCAGGAACAGCAACGATATCAAATCTTTGTGAATATTTGAGCAGCACAGAGAGCAAGTAATCTCTCGAAAAACCAGTTGTACAAAAAGTGATTGAAAAAAATGTGGTTGATCCCTCTTATATAGGAATCGGTATAGAACACGAAAGTGAAACGTGTCTTCACAGAAGTAGCGTAATGTTTATTGCACATTGATATATAATGTCTATTGGTGTTTTGTGGCTAAAGCGCCCTTAGGCGTTGATGCACCCACGCTGACGCCTGGTGGCACGTCTCCTCCATCACGACTACGTCGATGACCATGAGCAACCGTCGTGCATATGGAAGCTGCACTACGCTGCACACGCTAGCACAACGCGAAAGACGAAGCACGTAACTGACACACTAATACAACGCGCAAGACAAAGCACGTAACTGAATCGTCACCGAGTCAAATCAGCGCGTACAGCGCGTCGTAATTGCAGCCTCCGCGATCAACTTCAGAAACATTTTCAGAGCTAATTGCGGAGGCCACGCTCCGCTGTGCTGAGTACGGTGAACGCCACCTAGGTGGCGTTGGTAGTGCTTCTTGATGCCAGCGTCCCTTCGAATGCTGGCATCGAGGCGTCGTAGTGCTGAGACCACCGAAGCGTTCACTGCCGGTGCGCGTTAGTGTCATAATGCAGTACTTCTCTTTTCTGCTCGTAGGCGGCGGCACCGCCCCGAGCAAGAGCGCGGGTACACGGAGGAGTGTTAGATATATAAGGCGCGTCTGTGTAGCTTTCTGCAAATGCGTTTGTGGCGCAATGGGTTAAACGCTTGGCGATCTATCGTCGCGGACCGAGAGGTCGTGGGTTCGATTTCCAAATTTTGCATGTTTGTGGAACTTTTTCTTCTGGTTTCTTTCTTTGTATTATGTTCTATGACGTATTTCTGTGACGGAAATACGTCAGTGAAGTCTTGGTGGACCCCGGCATAAAACACTTTCGTGTTAAAATAAGTCTCGTGAATGAACCTGGTTATTTTCGTTTTGTCAATTGACTGTCGCCTCTGTAACGCATTATTACCTACATTATTACCTACATTATTACCTCTAGATATCTTTTTTTATTATATGGTTGACTTCTTTAATTGGCGCCAGCTACTCCTTTTCACATTGATATGAAAGAAAGAAAAAAAAAGTCAACTTGTTCTGGGATGTTCTCCATAGCAATTTTCAGAAATATAGTTTGATTGGAATTCTCAGTGTCTGATATCTTGTTGTACCGCGTGATGGCGTATATTCGATATTGTCGCAAGATGCGAAAAACGGCACACAGAACGACGGTGGTGCGACAGCAAACACAGGCTCTATATTGAAGGCCCAGCAATAATTGTCCGCGCCAACTTTAACTTCTTCGGCGAGAGAGATGCTTGCGCTCGTGTCCATCCCTTCATTGTCTTCTTTAGTCGTGACATTGCCTCCCTTCTAAGAAAGCATCGTCCCGATGCTTTATCGTGACGACGCCAGGATCTTACCACGCGTACGCTGCAGTGATTTCATTCGGACAAATAAGGCTTCATCCGGACGACGTGCACAATCTCCGGTGTATGCCGTCGACGCCTTGAGGAATGTGGACTATCGGAAACGACTTCATAGGTGACATCAGAGAGACGTCGTATGACTTTATACGGACCGAAGTACCGCCGCAGTAGTTTCTCTGAAAGGCCACGATGGCGAACGGGAGTCCAGACCCAAACTCTCGCTCCAGGCTCGTAGGAGACTCTTCGGTGGCGAAGGTTATAGCGCCCTGCATCGTACTCCTGCTGCCGACGAATACGTATGCGTGCAAGTTGTCGGGCTTCTTCAGCACGCTGAGTGATGTAGTCAGCATCAGTTTCGACGCCATCGCATCCATGTTCATGCGGCAACATTGCGTCGAGCATGGTTGTGACATCGCGACCGTGGAGAAGGCGGAACGGTGTCATCCTCGTTGTTTCCTGCTGAGCCGTATTGTATGCAAAGGTGACATATGGCAATATCTCGTCCCAGTTTTTATGCTCCACATCAACATACATGCAAAGCATATCCGCAAGTGTCTTATTGAGGCGCTCCGTGAGTCCGTTCGTTTGCGGATGGTACGCCGTTGCCTGCCGATGAGATGTGCCACTAAGTCTTAAAACTGTGCCCAATAGCTCGGCTGTGAATGCAGTTCCTCTGTCAGTTATTAATACTGTGGGGGCGCCATGTCTCAGTACAACATTCTCTATAAAAAATCGAGCTGCTTCACTGGCCGTTCCCCGCGGCAGGGCTTTGGTTTCGGCGTAGCGCGTTAGATAGTCCGTGGCTACGATAATCCATCGGTGTCCCGTAGCAGAAGTTGGAAATGGGCCTAGCAGATCCATTCCGACTTGTGCAAATGGAGTTCTGGGTACTTCGATGGGATGGAGGAAGCCTGCTGGTTTGACGGCTGGCACTTTCCGCCGTTGGCAATCAAGGCATGTACGGACGTACTGTTGAACGGTCGCCGTCAATCTTGGCCAGTAATACTTTTGTCTCACTCTGTAAAGCGTTCGTGTGAAGCCCAAATGGCCGGATGTTGCTTCATCATGGCATGCCTGCAATATTTCATTCCTGAGAGATGGTGGGACGACGAGCAAGTAGGGGCTGCCGTTCGGAGAAAAGTTCACTTTATAGAGGACGTCGTTGCGTAAGCAAAACGATGGAACTCCTCTTCCAAAGCGTTTTGGCAGAGTGGAAGTGCGACCCTCCAGGAAGCTAATAATGGGCTCCAATTCTGGGTCTTCGCGTTGCTGCTGTGCAAGCGTAGTCGTGTTGACAACGGCAACAAACGCTGTAGCGTCGTCATCTTCTGTACTTGCAGGTTCGAATGGGGCACGAGAAAGGCAGTCGGCGTCCGTATGCCGCTTTCCTGACTTGTACACAATAGTCATGTCGAACTCTTGAAGTTTAAGGCTCCAGCGTGCCAATCGTCCTGATGGGTCTTTTAAGTTCGTCAGCCAGCAAAGTGAGTGGTGGTCACTGACGACAGCAAACGAGCGGCCGTACAAATATGGGCGAAATTTGATCACCGCCCAAACCACCGCAAGACACTCTTTTTCTGTGGTGGAATAATTTTCCTCTGTGCGGGAAAGGCTTCTACTTGCATAAGCTATTACTTTTTCAGCGCCGTCTTGCCACTGCACAAGTACAGCTCCTAAGCCGATATTGCTGGCATCGGTGTGAACTGCTGTCGGGGCGTCTTCATCGAAGTGTCCCAGGACCGGTGGATTTTGAAGGCGTTGCCGTAGCTCGTCGAATGCTTTCTGCTGATCTTCATCCCATACGAATGCTACGTCTTCTCTGGTGAGGCGTGTCAACGGCGACGCAATGCGTGAAAAGTTCTGAATAAAACGCCGGTAATATGCGCATAAGCCTAAAAAGCGTCTCACTGCCTTTTTGTCGGATGGCACAGGAAAATGTTCAACGGCAGCTATCTTTTCCGGATCAGGCCGTACCCCATCATTACTGACAACATGGCCTAGAAAAAGAAGCTCTTCGAAGCCAAAATGGCATTTTTCCGGCTTAAGCGTGAGACCGGCGGACCGTATGGCTTGAAAAACAGCACGTAGTCGCCTCAAGTGCTCGTCAAATGTCGCAGAGAATACAATCACATCGTCTAGATATACTAAGCACGTTTGCCACTTGAGTCCTGATAAAACGGTGTCCATTAGCCGCTGAAATGTTGCCGGCGCGGAGCACAAGCCGAAGGGAAGTACCCTAAATTCATAGAGGCCATCAGGTGTCACGAATGCTGTTTTCTCGCGGTCTCTTTCATCTACTTCTATTTGCCAATAGCCGCTCCTTAGATCCATCGACGAGAAATAGCGTGCATGCCGTAGTCTATCAAGAGAATCGTCTATGCGGGGTAGCGGGTAAACGTCCTTCTTAGTGACCTGGTTGAGTTTGCGGTAGTCGACGCAGAAGCGCAAGCTGCCATCCTTCTTCTTGACTAACACTACCGGGGATGCCCAAGGACTTTTCGACGGCTGGATAATGTCATCTTGGAGCATTTTCTGTACCTGGTTTTCTATCGCTTCGCGTTCTCGCGCTGCCACCCGGTATGGGTTTTGCCGTATCGGTCTGGCCGTTTCGTCTGTAATAATTCGATGTTTGGTCAGTGGCGTCTGGCCAACTTTGGACGTCGAAGAGAAACAGTTCCGAAACTCATCAATAAGCTCGAGGAGTCTTTCTTTCTGTTTAGGTAGCAAACTTGGGCCGACATCAACGGATAGAGGCATGTTCGGCAGACCGGGGGAATCGTCTTGTTCAACAGTCATGCAGTCGGTAACCTCATTCAGCTCTTCCACGTACGCGACTGCCATACCTCTTGTAAGATGCCGGCGTTCAGGACTAAAGTTTGTTAGTAGGACGTCCGTCTGTCCGCGAGTGATGTCAACTACACCTCTTGCAACTGATACGCCATGACTAAACAGCAGACCAGGAATTTGTTCGGCGATCATGCTGGAGCACCTTGGCGAGTCGCATGTTACAGGCACAAGAGCGCTTGAGTGCGGAGGGATGGTCACATCGTCTTCGAAGATACGTAAATGCTCACGTCGCTGATCGACACAGGGTACGGCCAAATCTGCATTCATCCAAAACGTGACCGACCTGTCCGGAATGTTTATAATAGCGCCGTATTCGTGCAGAAAATCCATTCCCAGTATCACGTCTCTGCAGCACTCCAGCAATATAACGAAAGTTGCAACAAACGTCGAGTTACCAATATCAATTCTGGCTGTGCATTTGCCTGTAGGGATCATCAATTGACCTCCCGCCGTTCTTATGTGGGGACCAGTCCATGACGTCTTGACTTTATTAAGGTTATCGGAGAGTTTCTGGCTAATTATTGAGAAATCGGCCCCAGTATCTACTAACGCGGTTACTGGGTGTCCGTCTATGAAAACAGCGAGGTCGGCACTTACGACTTCCCTTGGGGTCGGCAGAGGCATATTGTCCGATTGCACAGATAGTGTTGGGGGTGTTGAAGCATTTTGACGGTCGGCAACCTCCCCCCCAAAGGTCGCTTCTGTTAGTTTCCCCGACGAGGGCTTGGGGACCTGCCGCCCCTGACTACATCGGCGTAACTGCGACCTTGCGGCGAAGAGCTCGGTGCAGGTGACGGAGAGCGGGTTCGACGAGTGAACGGATGTCCTTGTGGAGCAACATCGTCACCGTAGCGCCTGTTTTCGAAGCGAACTCGAGGAAAGGTGGGTGGAAAGCTCTGGTATCCGGGGTCACGATACGGGCAAAAGCGGTAAACGTGGCCGGCTTCTCCACAATGAAAGCACAAAGGACGGCGGTCGACGGTGCGCCACATTTCCGTCCTGCGAACAAATGGTCGACTTGTGGGCGTCCTCTGCGGCCAAGCTGTAGTTGTCTGCGGAGGGAAGTAGGCTGATGTTTCCACAGGTACACTAGGTTGCGTGGTCAGTGGCTGCGCGTTGTACGGCGGGGATGCCGGCTCGTTGAAAGCACGAGCCATTGGTTGTGAGTTGTAGGCTGCTGCTGGAGGAGGACGATGAACAGCCGATGCGTAGTTCAGAGACCGTTGGTCTGGTAGGGATTCGGGCAACGAGAATGCCTGCCTGATTTCTTGTCGCACAACCTCTGCTACAGAAGCCCCGACTGACTCCTGCGGGGTCACAAGGAGGTTGCGAATCTCTTCACGAACAACCTCCCGGATGAGCTCACGAAGCTCATTGCCGGCAGCCAGAGCAGAAACGTTGCTCGAGGCGTTGCCTGGGCGATCGAAGGGTCGGCAACGTTGTTGCAGTGCTCGTTCGATGGACGTAGCTTCCGAGATGAATTCCGCAACGGTTGTCGGTGGGTTGCGAAGAAGACCGGCGAAAAGTTGTTCCTTGACGCCTCGCATCAGATGGCGGATTTTCTTTGCTTCCGGCATCTCTGGGTCAGCGCGGCGGAACAGGCGTGTCATGTCCTCCGCAAACATGGCGACGCTCTCATTCGGTTTCTGGATGCGCGACTCGATTAGTTGGTGGGCAGAATCGCGACGATCGTTGTTTGCGAAGGTGGTGGAAAGCTGCTGTCGAAACTCATTCCAGGAAGTCAGTGTGGCTTCCCGGTTCTCGTACCACGTACGAGCGCTGTCCGCCAGAGCGAAGTAGACGCGTGAGAGTTTTTCTTCTGCAGTCCACCGATTCGCCTTGGCGACTCGCTCGTATTGCGCGAGCCAATCTTCGACGTCCTCGTAAACATCACCATGGAATGTCTCGGGAGTCTGAGGATGCTGCAGAGTCACCTGAGAAGGTCCTGCTGTTGCCATATCGTTAGGTAGAGGTCCGGTTGGTGGGGAGTTGTCCAAGAAGATTACCTCCGGGCTGAGGCCCCGCAGTCGGCGACTGTAGCGGTGGACAGGAGTGTCCACTGGGGGAACTGGTTGCGGGTTAGAACTGGGCGTTGCACTCCGCACAGGAGTTCCGGGCATCAGAGAGTACCCAGCACTTCCACCAGTGTCGCAAGATGCGAAAAACGGCACACAGAACGACGGTGGTGCGACAGCAAACACAGGCTCTATATTGAAGGCCCAGCAATAATTGTCCGCGCCAACTTTAACTTCTTCGGCGAGAGAGATGCTTGCGCTCGTGTCCATCCCTTCATTGTCTTCTTTAGTCGTGACAATATGTTTTTGATTGGTCTGCATAGCCTATGGAAAACTCTTATGCAAGATCAAAGTGCAGGAAGAATTGTGTCTCCAAGAGTACATTTAGGTCATAGGATTATGCACCTGAAGGACTTGCAATCAAAATGAATGTCAGCTGAATTTCTATGCACTTTTGATTAGGTGTTTTTCTCCTTTTCTAGTTTTTAGTGTCATGAAGGGTGTTGCTTTGTGTGACGTTCATTTTCCTTGTACGCACTGTTTGTTGTCCTGTCATTGGTTATGACCATCTGGTGCTCACAAAATTGCAAATAGTTCCTGTATAAGCACCGTTTTATACATTGTAATAAATACCATTAAGTAGAAAAAAAAAGTGGCTTAGTGGCTATGGCATTACAGTGGTAAGCACGAGGTCTCTGGTTTAATTCCCGGCCATGACAGCCGCATTTTTATGTGGGCAAAATGTTAAAACACTCGTGTATTTAGATTTAGGGGCACGTTAAAGAACCTCGGGTGGTAAATTTTAACCCAGAGTCCCCCACTACGACATGCTTCATCATTCTATCGTGGTTTCGGCATGTAAAACCCCATTATTTCTTTTAAATCACTCATTGATGGCCTGAAAAGTACCTAGGAGGTACAATGTGTGGAGTTCTCAGTGATTTAAATGCGATACTCGGAGCGCGTTGTTGCCGGTACTTTTTTCGCTCCTGTTGGGCACTGGGTACAACTAGCTCGGGCGATTTTCTTGTATCGCATGAAAGTAACAATGCTTTTGTGATGCATCGTTACTGCATTTGGCCTCTTCAGCGATTACTCAGCACTCACCCATGGCGCAAGAAGCGCCAGCCGCCATACAGTCTGAGTAGCGCGTTTCAATTGCTGAGCAATGACACCTAGCAACAAAGAAAACTACAAGCGTTGACATTCTTTTGGGATGAGCTATGGACGAAAGTAGCGGACGAATTCTGCTGCGGTTGAAGATGTTGAGCATCGCAAGGTTGTTCTTGAGAAGCTGATTTTCAAGACAAGCTCCAAGTAATTTAGTCAGATTGAGCTATCATTAACTTCGCCGCCCATTTTCTCCCTTGGGGCGCCATCGCTGGCCTTCAGCCACTGGGACGACTGTATTTCAATTTACCTTTATTAGCGAGACCAAATGACGACTACGTTGTCAGATTTTCAAAATTATCTATTGCAGCTTTCATTTCATTCCTTCATATAAAACGATTTTATCTCAAAATTAATTCTAGCTTTTCTTTTTTCTCATTTCTGCTTTTTTTCACACCCAATTTTTAATATGATACATTATTTTAGTTTATTGTTTAACCCCACAAAGTCCAAGGTATCATTTCTGATACGTTCAATTTGATCCCTAAGAACTAATCTAAGCGCTGGAAACCAAATGTAGTCCATACTAGGATTGTTGATATAGCTGGAGGAAGTTTTCAGTTGTGGATAGTTCACCAAATAAATTACTAATTGATTAAGTTATAATTTATCTTTAATCAATCATTATTTCACTGTTTTCTTCGTACCAATATATTATTATTGCCATAAGTAAGTGTGAAGAAGCTGTTTTAATTTTAGTTGATGTGAAATGTTGTTCAGGCTCTCTGGGGTACGCGCGCACACACCTGTAAAACTGCCATCTTCTTGGCTGATCCCCCGTAGCGGGTAAGGGACGTTGTTTTGAAATCAATACCAGAACGGAGATAGCAGTGTCTGCTGCGAGTACCTGCTGTTATCGTAGTAGCAAATATGCCCCAAATGAATTCAGGGCAAGATGAATAGCTGAAGTCTGCTTACTGTAATATTACAGAATCATTTCCACTCTGTGAATGTATTACATTGCGGCTTACTCGATAATTGCCCGCCATGCTTGTGGTGCTGCTTATCGCATTACTTTTTCTAAGAAAGATAACCTCCTGAGACCCAAAGAAGCTCGTGGACATAACCACTTTTCAAGTTGGTTCTTATTACTCGTTGGTATTTTACGAATCTTAAAAAAAATTATTTGTTTACATGTCACTGTTAAGACATTAGAAGCAACATCCTCACATACATGGACAAAGTAACGATCTCCGTATTCCATACGATAAAAACAACTTCTCTTTGCATAAACACAGTGACGCTGCTTGCTGGATTTCCGTGCCATTTCGCGACATTCGAACTACAGTTCGTGGTTGCTTTTAGTCGTCTACGACGACGCAGTGGCCTACATCAACTTCGTGTCAACATTCTCAAAAGCTGGCGGCAAGGATATGATTTGAATAACCTCCATACAGTTTCGCATGCATCTGACGTCATATCCGGGGAGAGTGTTACGTGATCCCTTCCTAGTTGCTTTTGAGATGGATTAAGACGATTTTCAATATAATGTACATGGGGTTGAGCTTGGGACATGCTTCCTGCTCGATAATGTAGGAGGCGCTGTCACTAGTGCCTTTTATTGTTTCCTTAAATTTTGCAATGTTTTTGAAAATCCCATGCGCGCCGCCTTTTCTGTTTCTTTGCTCTTGGTCGGCAGGGCCAGGGCAATTGGTTTGACGTGTCGACGCTCAATGCTACTGGAGGCAAAGGCTCGGATGAGGAGAATGTACACAAGCTTCTCGTCTGGTTCGCCTCTTTAGCATCGCCAGGAGCAGCATCTGCCACTGATGGAACTGGGGAATCGGGTAAGCACGCCGGCACAGAAAGCGTGTCATAGTAGCCCCGAATTCTCTCGGTTCTATAACATTTTGGTCTCATGGTAAATGTACCGGTTTAGCTTTGTTGCAGTACTATGCAACCACCCACTCAAAGCATGTCCTCAGCAGTACTGGATGAAGCGTGGTAGGTCCTATAATACAAGGAAGCTGTCTTGGACTATCAGGGTGTGGTCGTGGTACTGTTACTCTTGTAATATAAATGTATAATCAGTAGTATCTTAGCAGATATTCCCTTTGAGCTAGCTGCTTCGTGACTGTTGCAGCGGCTACGAAAGAACACACCCACCGCGGTAGCTCAGCGGCTATGGTGTTGAGGTGCTGAGCTCGAGGTCGCGGGTTCGACATTGGCCGCGGCGGCTGCGTTCCGATTGAGGTGGAATGAAAAACGCTCGTGAACTGAGTACTGCGTGCACGTAAAACAAATTGGAAGAGTGTGAGTATAGGCCACACTCTTCTCTTAATGCCAGGTGGTCAAAATTAATTCGGTGTCTCCCACTACAGCGTGGTTTTGAAACGTAAAAGCCCAGTATTTTATTTAATGCGCAGTATGAGAGGCGGGACGTAAAGAAAAAAGACAACACATTGGTGGCAATGCCCACGTATATATAATGCCCATATATAATGCCCATATATATATATGTATATATATATATATAAAAGCCATATATAATGCCCACGTATTGTCAACTCAGCTATATATGTATATGGGCTGGCTGCCTTGCTAAATAGATCAGACTGGGTACGAGGGAGAAGAAGGGGTCAGGATGGACAGTATGTGTACATACTGTGGGCTTGTATAATCGCATCATGCACCGTTCTTATTTTTTCCGATGCAGGCACGTGGCGCTTCAGCGAGGTTCCAGCCTCCCAGATCGGCGCTGAAGGTGGCACCATCGAGCTGCGCTGTACCGTGCTAGACCCGGCGGCGGGCGACTGCTTGTGGCTGCGCGATGGCCGCAATGTGGGGGCCAGCCTCTCCCGGCTACCACATCTGTCGTGGGCCGGCGCTGGTCGTGACGGGGACTGCAGCCTCGTGGTGCGCGGCCTGACCCGGGGCCGCGACGATGGCTCCTGGGTGTGCCAGGTCACCGGGGATGCTCTGCACCCGACGCTTACGTCGCCACCCGCTGTGCTCGTCATCTCTTCCGGTGGGCACGCGCCACCTTTCCAGCCTCGAGTCTGAAACGGCAATCACGTGCTAGCTATGTTTTATTCACATGTGCATGCGAGATGCAGCAGAGAAGATAGCGAGGACGATCACTTATCTGAATGCTCGCAGACGCAAGAAGATTGGCCAGGGATAATCTCACGCTGATCGTGTGGCTTCTAGGGTCAGCCTTGGCGTCTTTCATGCGGAGCGCTTCGGTGCAAGTGCGTTGAATACGCACTAAAGACTATTCCTTTAAAGTTATATGGAGAGTACAGCGAAGCGCTGATTCATCGTCATATTTATGTAGCACTGCTGAGCGAACGCTTCTCTCGGCGATCTCAAATTACCCCTGTCTTGTGCCAACTGACATAAGGCAGGGGTAATTGAACTGAATCATGCGTAGTTGGCTAGATACGTATCTTGTCATGCTCTCGACGTTTCCGGTTATTGTTTCAGAGTACGACTTACTCGCTTCGTTTTACTTGATATTCTTTTGTATGGTTAAGACAGTGTTAATAGCCATGCTGACGCAACTGTACTCACCTGACACAGTTATTCGCAGGTGCAATTTTCGTCTATCTGCGGGTTCGTTCAGGTGCACATTGAACTATAGTCTTGCGCAAAAACGTATCTCGAACATAAGTCTTAGAATAATCATGCTCTTTTGGTTTACACTTTCTCTTTACATTTACGATATATGTGTAAATTAAGCATTGATGTGTGCAGCATACGACGATGAAACGTTTTATCTCACCCCTGTGGCACGTACCTGTCTTTTACCGATAACCTGACTTTGCTAGCTAAACGTGATGTTGTGTTCCTATTGGTTTTGCAACTTTAAGCTGCCAAGATAAGTCTTATTGTAGGCACCTCGCTCTTGGAATTGTCATGAGTTTGCAGCAGTTCTCCTACGGTATGTTGTGTGCTCTGAGCAGGCACTTTCTCTTTGGTACACCAGCTTGATACAAGCAGTGCGTGCAAGTTTTGTTAGAAATACCAATTTCTTCCTCTCTACTTATTTCCAGGTGCCGCAACTGCAAGAACGGAACTGTAGTTCTGGCTTATGGATATTTCAAGTGGACTGTTTACTGTTGCAGAGGTCACTCCACAACATATAATTTATTAAGCATGTGCCCATGGCTCCAATTGTTTTTTATACAAATAAAGCTGCTATATATTTGATAAATCTTCGTGCAAATATATTGGCATTGACATGTACAAACGCACTAGCCTTACAAACACGCAGTTGAGGCATGTATCGACAGGCGAAACTCATTAGCTTTGAGACGCAAGAACGTTAGTTTGTGACTGTATACAGCCGACTTTGAAACTTGGGTATGCTTGGTCCAACATGTTTCGGCAGCAGCTTGTTGATTGTAATGCCCAGCGTTAGCTCCATGTTTTAGCATATCCCTACAATGCGATGTGCCATTGAAGGCAATTTTACAACAAAGCTGTTCTTGCGACTAGAAGCGCTCAAAATATGGGTGCGAGTTTTCACTGCTTTCTGAAAAAAAAAGAAACTATCGCTCACAAAGTTTATATTAAAAGAAAAGTGGGGAATGTCAAGGGGGATATGCAGGTGAATTTTGAATCGTGTGTAACAATAAAAAAGGGTGAAATGAAATTGCTAAACCCTTTTTATTCTGCCCGTTTAGAGGCGTTATATGAAATGCTTAAAACATTAAGCCACTTTCCCGAGACGAGGAACATGAGCGGCAGAAATTTCGTATTCACAGGAAATGGGGGGGCACTCTATGGCTGACGCTTACTGAAAGTTCGGTGTGTACGTTTATTATTTGGTTTTATAATTACTGAATATTCTTCTCCAAATTTTTTATACTTTATACACAGCATGTAGTTGCTGTTGCCCGGTTTCTTTGGTGAACTATGTGAAGCAGGGGAATTATTTTTCGTTGAAGTTGGACACATTCCAACGAAAGTATTCTGGAAATTAATTCCGAGTGGATACGCCTTGCAAGCTGACTGGCTTCAATATGTCAATTGCAATATGTGCCGTAAAGTAATTAAGTTAATGAATTTTCAATTATGTTTCGATTTGTCCTTTGAGTTTATGTAACCACATGGTACATGAGAAATGTGCATTTGTGGTTGGGCATGACAGGAAGATAAGCAGCATATAAGCAGCTTGACGAGCCCCATCACCCCTGAAACAAAACAAAAACAGCAAGCACAGACAGCAGAAAACAATGGTACATGAAAATACATGTGGTCTTTTACAACACAGAATGAATACGACATTTACATTGCACAAAATCTAGATGTTCTATAATTATTGAAGTAAACACCAGTTTTAAATAACGCAGTTTTTGATAACGCACGTAAGTTCTCAATTGCTAATTTCCGCCTATGAAGCACTGTTTGTAAGACAAACGGAGAGATTGAAATCATAATTAGTTCGAGGACATGGTACATACCAATTATATGTATGTCGACTTGGACGGCAGGCTGGATTAGGTTGCAAACCAGCTAAATTAGGTATGCGTACTGCATTTGCGTATTTCATATTTAAAAGCTGACAAGAGCTGGTATTCGTAGCAATAATCAACTCTCAAGATTCCGAACTTCTTAAACAATATAGAGGTGTGCACATTGTGAGACGCCTCTTGCAGTCGGACCAGACTATTTAGATTCTTTAGAGGCTTTTGACCAAGCCAGATAACTATGTAGATAAGAAAAAAGGGCATTGTACAGTGTAAAGATAACATCAAGTGTGTTTGCGGGCGGGGGAGAATTCGATTTCATTACTGTTGAGAAATTATTTCGGAGATGCTTCACAATATTTTGATTTAGCTCGGAACAGTACTACCTTAGCCTTAGAGAAATTTATGTGTAGCGAGTTTAACAGTCTATAGGTATATTTTCTTTAGTACTTCATTAGCAGATACTGCAAGGTTGTCAATGATTTCACCAGGAAAAAAATACTTGTGTCATCCGCATTAATGACAATCTAGAGCTGTGCGCTCTTGCAATATCATTAATGAAAATATCGAATAAAAGGGGCCTCAGTATACTTCCTTGTGGTACGTCATTCCTAACACCATTAGACAAATGCAACTCTTGGTTGATAGATACATTGATGTCGATTTGATAAATAACCTTTTATAAGAGTTGAAATGCCACTGAGAATGTTGTAACAATATAGCTTTTTTAACAGAGTAATATGATTAATTTGGTTGGATGCCTTCGTGGAATCTAAGTATATTCATAAAGTTTTCTTGCTTCTATGTCCTTTAAGATTAATTCTTTTCGGAATAGTAAAGCACTTTCTGTAGGAACGCCAGACTGAAAGCTGTACTGTGACGATGTAATGATGTGTTCAGAAAACTTTGACAACCTTGTACATATTAATTTTGTAAGCCCCTTAGAAAATATTGGCAAAATTGAAATTGGTCCATAATTACCCAAATAATTTTTATCTCCTCTTTTTATATGGCTGTGGCTTTCGCGGTTTTCATTTTCTCGGGAAATACACCTATGCCTAATGCATTGTTATATATGTGTGCTAATATGGCACAGATGAGATTTAAAACAAACATTATAGTTTCCAATTTTAATCCATCTATGCCCTCACTTTCACATTTTTTGAAACTCTAACACATTAATGACCTCTTGTCTACCTGCTGAATCAGCAAATAGCGAATCTTTTAAGGGGGGAGGGGGGTAAGTGATCTAATGATTCTTGACTGTGGGTGCTATCGACTAATGAAGTACTCAGTTAAACTTGTTGGCTAATACTGTATCCCTTGCATATTTCATTATTAATTACCAGCACGCCAATATGACTGGTTGCTCATTTAGCAGAAATGATAGAATTAAGTTTATTCCAGATGTGTTTAGTGTCAGTAACACCATCGACCATAAAGTAATAACTACAGTTTAGCTTGCTTTTGTGTTTTAGTGGATTTATTTCTGTAAACCTTAAAAGCTTAAATACGTTCACATCTCGCTTTACCAGAAACACCTGATATAACCTATTATTTTATTTATTCATATTAAGTATCTTAGAAGTAATCCAAGGTTTGCGGGCTCGCTTTGGCTTATTCAAGGCCTTATAAGCAGAGTGCGTACAGGTCCTTGAAAACCCTTGAAATTGAAAAGTGCGCTTTCAAGGCCCTTGAAAGTCCTGGAATATTTTTCCTTCCTAGAAAATCCTTGAATTTCGTGAGCAATGCACTTGACATTGCGACCTCCTTTCTGTGGTAGATCGGCGTCGATCTGACAAACTCCCCATTTCAGAAACAATACGCCGACGCGAGTACACATGGTTCCGTTTTGCCGAACTGCGCCGAAAGAAATAAAGGCTTCGCCGCGTCAAACCAGCGAACGGAGCGAGAAACCCGTGCCGCGCTTCGGTGCTGGCTCGGCTGGCAGCACGCTGGCAGTGTTTACGCTGCTTTCCTCACCCTATCGTTCGTTTCACTCCACGCCTGTCGGTCTGCCTTGTCCCACTTTCACTCTTGCGCGCGAGGTGAAGCTGAAGAGAGCTATAGTGAAGCAACTTAACCACTGATGCTCAGTGCCTTTGGATGGAGGTTTGTTATAATATTATTTATGATAATATAAGTACAATAACATTACCGTATTTTCCTGGTCGATAATTCGCACCTTTGTATAAGACGCACCACCCTCAAAACGGCAGTTAAAAAAAGTATATAAGTCGCATCGGTGTATAAGACGCACCTGTTATTTCAGTAACCGATTTTAAAACGTTAGTGATGTTTCGCTCCGTGAACGCGGGTCACACGCAATTCTGCCGTCGTGGTTGCCGCGATGTTGTCCAAGGGCGATAACATCGTCCCCGCACGCCATATGCGGTATCTGCGAGTGAAATTTGGCGACGGTGAGCCGAATGGCGCAGAAGGGAGGAAAGCGGGAAGGCAGCCCGGGACGGAGGAGGGGGGGGGCTGCCTGTACTAGCGTAGCAACTGCGTAGTTTGCGTCGCGGTGCGCGTCGTATCTCATCTGCAGATGTGACGACTTCGGGGTAGATCGACTCGCGGTCGGCCTACCGCCGTTTGCGTTGCTGCTCCATCGTTCTCGCACGGCGCTCGGGAACTTGATCACGAGAACCCGGCCGTTCTATAAGATGCATCGACGAAAAATTCTGAAAAAAGAAACTGCGCCTTATACACCGGAAAATACGGTATGTTGAGTGTTTTGGAAATGTTTGATGAACCAACCCAGCTAATACTGCGGAAGCCTGAGCAGCTGTTGCGAGTGCTCGTTGTGTTAACTTTTATAATGCGGACTTGAGAAATGATCAAGACATGTTATACAAAATTGGAATATACATCCATTTGTTATAATATGATGGATGTGTAGCAAGACTACACTGAATGGTTTGGAAATGTTCGGTAAACTTGCTCACTTAATACTGGAGAAGTCAGAGTAGCTGTTGGGAGCATTCATTGCATTTTGTGAACTTTTTGTTTTGGTATTGTTGTGAACTTGCAAAGTGATCCAGGCTAGACATTATTAACATCATTGGGACATACATTTATTTCTTTTATAAAGGGTTTATTAGAGGTCCCAGCACCTCCACAAATTGTAAAGGATTTATTGTAAAGAGTTCGGAGCAGCGCAGCGGCGACAGTCAAACGATCGAGACACGGCTTTTCAAGCACGAGCGCCGTTGCCAGTCGAAAAGCGCTGGACCCACTAGCGTCTCTCTTCGCTACACTTCTTATTTTAGTGCACTAACCTGCTGATGCTGAATGTTTTGAATATTTCTGGTGAACTTTACCCAGCCTATACTGGAGAAATCTCAGCCGCTGTTGTAAGCGTTCATTTTGTGTTGTGATCTGGAGAAGTCATCAATGCTGAACATTTTTATTATAATTGTGATATACATTTATTTGTTGTAATTGCAATAAAACTAGTCATTTTTGGAAATGCTAAAGTAAAAAAATCATACTTTGGATGCAGCTTTGAGTCGTTGAAAAACCTGTGAGAGGTCCTGGAAAGTCCTGGAATATCCTTAAATTTTTGCCTTAGAAACCTGTACGAACCCTGTATAAGGAAAGTACTTTCTGTACACAGGGCACATAGTTTTAATAAAGCAGTCATATGCGATATTAGTGGAGGAAGAAGATAATACGTTGTTTCACTTTAATGTATTCCTCTCTGAAAGGTGAGACAGTGTATATATATTGATTGTTGAAAATTATTGATGTTGTCGGAGCCTCTGATATAAATAGGCACTGCGTGCCGCAGCTAAACGTCGCCTCCCTTCCCTCCCCCTCCCCCACGGCCTCTCGCTCGTCGGAAGAAGGCGCGTTTGCTCTACATACATGGTGATTGTGAAGGAGAACAGAGACGCCTACTTCTGCAGCCCTTAAGCGAGCACGGCGCAGAACGCGCGTTTGTTCTCCGCCGTGCGTTCACTCCCCGTGAAAGACGCGCCCCTCGTGCCCTTTCACTCGCACATACAGCGCTCGGCGCGTGGCGACGATTTCTTCTCCAAATGACGTCATACGGAACCTCACGGCGACGGCGACGGCGACGCCGACGGCAGAAATCTGCTTTTGAGTGTCCATATAATTGCTATCGCAATAAAAGTTGTCGCAGTTTCACCTGAAAGGCGAAGCATCAATTGCGATAGCAAATTGGTAGAGAGCTATACGGAGTAATGATAGTAGCTTTATCAGCTGTATAAACTTGGACATGCAGCAGCACCGGCAACACGCAGAACTGTTGTCGACGCCGTCGGCGTTTTGCCCACGTTCGCACAAAATGCGTGCGGCGTTGGTGACTGTTGCCGGAGCCTCTGATAAAAATAGGTACTTGGTGCCGCAGCTAAACGTCCCCTCCCTTCCCTTCCCCTCCCCCCCCCCCCCCCCACGGCCTTTCGTGCGTCAGAAGAAGGCGCGTTTGCTCTACATATATGGTGATTGTAAACTTTAATTTTATTCCCCTCTCTGAAAGGTGAGACAGTGTATATATATATTGATTTGTTGAAAATGAGTGGCCGGTGGAACATGACTCCTCTCACTAAATGATTTATGCAATACTAAATACATGGACAAATGTTCACTTTATTGCGGCATCGAGAGCCCCTAGCTGTATTGGATGAATGGAACTGTTTATGATGAACAAGTCCAGGAGGGGGGGGGGGGGGAGTAGAACTAGTAGCGGTAATGCGGGTTGGCATGGTAATTACATTTGTAAAAAAGAACGCAACAATGGACGAACACGGATCGTTCGAACGCGCCACCGTTCGCGTGACCGTACACGTGCACGACTAGGCGATGGTGTCGTAGCATGGGACGAACATATTAGCTCGCTATCCGGTCGCGGTGAGTCGGACTTCCTTGATTTGTCGCGCGCCCATGTGAATGTAATTCGACTAGCGTGTATTAGTGTATGAAAGGTGCAATAAATGCTCTTTTTATTGTTTGCACTACTGTGTTGTCGTTCCTTTGTCCCAAGAGCACGTGTGAGACCCCACAGAAAGGGCGCGAGGGCCGCGCGCTTTCACGGGGTGCGAACGCATGGCGGAGAACAAACGCGCGTTCTGCGCCGTGCTCCCTGAAGGGCTGCAGAATTAAGCGTCTCCTTCCTCCTTTAAATCACCATATATATATAGAGAAAAAGCAAACGTGACTTCTTCCGTCGCGCGAAAGGCCGTGGGGCGACGGGAAGGATGGAGGGGAGGCGACGTTTAGCTGCGGCACCAAATGCGTATATACACAAGGACGTTGCGAGGCGAGAAGGTGGTAAACACTTCCGACGCTGCTCGACGAGTTTCCCGTTCTGATCTCGTCGAAAACCTCCGAGCCGCCCCCAGAGGCCCTGGCAACAGTCACCAACGCCGCGCGCGTTCGGTGCGAACGCGGGCAAAACGGCGACGGCGTCGACAACAGTTCTGCGCGTTGCTGGTGCTGCTGCATGTCCAAGTTTATACAGCTGATAAAACTACTATCCTTACTCCGTCTACTAAGTTGCTATCGCAATTGATGCTTCGCCTTTCGGGTGAAACTGCGACATTCTTTATTAATAGGCTTCAAGATTGTCATGTGACGCTCCCTCCTGTAGTTTCTTTCCTCCATGCCGGCCTGCCGCAAAGAAACGATGACGTCAGGATCGCAGCGCCACTCGAGGGACTTCGCGGCGGATGGAAAGTTTCCAGTCCTCACATCCTCACGGGCACCGAACCCTTCCAGCCGAGGCACAGGATGGGCTGTCGTGGTACTTGCTGGTACCAGTTGACTACCCGCTGTCGCAGATGAAGAACTTCGAGGGATTGAGCCAAGTTTTCCTCAAGTACAGCACGGCAGTAACCTCAAGCGCTTCGGTGGAACGGCTCTTCAACACTGGCAACGAAGTGCTGACGAAAAAAAATCACCAGCCCTTCCCCTGTCGAGAAAATGGGGGTAAGCGAAGCTTGTGGCGAGAACATGCTGTCGCAGGCGTTCTGCTTCGTTTGCCGTAAACTCAGGGTCCGCGGCTCTTCGCTGATGTTTCGCCTGGGCTTCGGAAGCCCTCTCGCTAAAATTGGCGCGTCGACGACGAGCCCTTTCCCGAGCCAGTTCGTGGCGCCGTCACTCAGACGCAGCCTGCTCCTCGACGGAACGCACCACGCGAGGCCCTCCCATTCGGACACCGAAACTCTGAAACGAGGGAAGCCCGGCGGAGCGCGCGCGCGCCAAGCCCCTTTTCTTTCCCTCCCCGTGACCCACCAAAGGACCCTAATTGGTAGAGCGCGTCACGTGATCTGGCGCCCGCGCAGCTTTCCCTGCACCAGCTCTACTCTGGGAGCGGAGCTGAAATGTGAGGCCCCGGTATGAGCCCCACGTGATCTCTTTCTTTCTTTCTTTCTTTCTTTCTTTCTTTCTTTCTTTCTTTCTTTCTTTCTTTCTTTCTTTCTTTCTTTCTTTCTTTCTTTCTTTCTTTCTTGTCCCTGGCTCATACGTGCATATCCAATGCGGGGAGGCGCCACACGTGATTTTATTATCGTTAATTGTGACGTAACTGACGAGTATGTGATGTTATTGATGTCATGACCTATCAATCATGTTAGTCATACATTCGTACCCTTCCATGGCAATTTTGGTATATACCAAGGGAACGAGACACGAGTTTTCGACACGTTTTCGATAGGGTTTTAGTCTGACACCACCACCACCGCCAACACTTATGAGGCAATTGTACAAGCTTCGCTTGAAAAACGGGTTCGTCTGTCAGGCACCAACATCGAGATGCATCTCTTGCTGCGTTCAAACAAGGGAATTAACTAAGTTGCGAATATGTATTCTGGACATTTATTTTCCCACTCATACTGCAATATTGAATTAGCATTCATTAAACGCTTTGTATTGGTTCTTTCGATGTGGTTTCTTGTGCAAGAAATTTAATTATATTGGTGCACGTGAGTAGCTTTTTATTTGCACATCTGAAGCGCAGTATCCTGACTGCGCATTTGAAGACAAAAGTGGAAAGTGCCATATGTGGTGCACTTGTAATAGACGAGCACCGAAGTTGCAGTTGGACATGTCTGGAGTATGTCCTGTGCTCCCTGAAAAAAATTCTTATAGGAATGTTTCTTTGGATTCCTTTTATTTCCAGATAATCTGCTGCCGGCGATGTTCAAATTCGTGTAGTAGACGTAGTTCGATGTGAGTTTTAAATTGCTCATTTTATTTCGCCTCGGGATTATCCGACACTATATTTTAATTAAAAAATCATAAAATGTAACGTTAATGTAACGACGCGTTCCAATGTTCGAAGTGTAACTGGAACGCGTTCCTTACGCATTAGAGGAACTTGTAACGGGAACTCGTTTCAATATTGGGAAGGAACGAGGAACGAGCTTTCGTTCCTGTTTTAGAGGAACGTGTACAACTTTGATTGCATGGTAATGTGGAGAAACGACAACGGCTTTATACACCGTTCAGTTACGTGTGAGTTTAGTTCGGATGGACTTGAAGACATTGCAGTTTTTTGCAAGTGATGTCCGCCTCACTGAATAATTCAACTCAAGAAGTAAAATTATGTTATCTGCAATATGCGATTTTTATAAATTCCGGAAAACCTAAATATAATCGTCCCCGCATGACCTGCGAGCGTTCTCGGCAACCTAAACAAGACATAATGTCTGTTTAGTGAATGTAAGGAGCAGGTAATGGGTGATGTGTGGCCAAAGTTCTTAAGGTGTGGGTTAATTGTGGTCTTTGCAATAAGTTACGTATTCAATCGCTCCGGAGAGTTATCAGTGTGTCTTATACGAGTGGCGCGAGTTTAGCTCGCTTCCCTGGCAAAACTACATTTGCCACCGAGATCAAGCTTAGCGAAAATTGAGGGAACGCTGCGAAAAATCTCTGTATGATGTTAAAGGCGTGTGTACCAACTGCAGCATTTAAAACAATTCGTAATCAAGTGTTCCTGAAGTGTCGCACGGCCGTATTCAGCTATGTTTGCCAATGTCCCGCGATAAGTCACGCCGTTTCTATGTTGTGGATATGGGTCATGTTACGTGCTTTGTGTGGTGACACTTTAGCGCTCCTGGCGTAATTAGAAGTGTTGCAAATAATAGCAACCCTAGTTTTTTCCCCTTTTTTATGCGTTGTACGAGGTTGGTAGCAGGTTTCCCCAATGTCCTCGATGAAGTAAACAAGGCGCCTTGTTTCATCATCATCATCATCAGCCTATATTTATGTCCACTGCAGGACGAAGGCCTCTCCCTGCGATCTCCAATTACCCCTCTCGTTCGCTACGACGGTCAAAGTGTGCGACGGTCAAAGTGTGTGGACCCATACGGCTCTTGTTGTAAATTACATATGCAAGCCATACGGAGCGTTGTGGATGCGTTTTATAAATAACACAATATATCCCGCTGCCCTGGGAGAATTGTGAACGCAACCGAAATCAAATTTTGCGAAAATGGGGGAGGGGTAACCCTACACCCATAGTTCTGGTCAAGTGGTTGAATTACTTCCTTAATTTCTAAAAATAAAATTCCTTAAGTTTTGGAGAGCGTTATATGCGGCCAAAATATCAAACTGACCAGCCGTAAGTTATATACGCGGGCAGCATTTTGAAGCATGCGATTTATTTACAGGCAACTCGTATTCTTATTGCAACTGCTCAAAAGAAGCGGCTTCGCTGGAAATTGGGTTGGGATTTGGCAAGGTCGCACTTGAAGCGCAACCTATATCCTTGTATTTGATTATATAAGGTGGTCTGAGGTGACAAACGTGTTTTATGTTCGCATAAGCCGGTGTGTCACATTGATTGACATCAATGTTGTGAAATGTTGCAATACGCGTCAACGAAAACATACTGAAAAAAAAAAAAGTCACTGAAATCACTGAGTTGTTGGAAAACTTCTCCCCTTGTGCAACGCACTTTCTTTTATGCGTATATGCTTTATAAAAGTTGAGCAGTGACCTCGTCGCCCCGCCGCGTTACGAGTCAATGATTGGCTCGTTAAGATTGGCTCCATGCAGTGGTCCTCAAATGAGAACATTATGAGAAATTTGTCATGGCGCATTATATAGCTCACCCTCCGCGGTAGCTTATTGGCTATGACGTTGCGCTGGTGAACAAGGTCGCGGGTTCAATTCCGATCGCGGCGTACCTAAATTATTCCGGAGTAATTCCCCACTACGACGTGCATCATGATCATATAGTGGTTTTGGCACGTACGTGACACTCCAGAATTTAGATATATGGCCTTAGCTGCCGATGTGGCATGCACTGCGTGAACGTGCACGCGCGCTTAATATGTATAACAGGGTGGCCAGGGGCAGCGGACTAGAAGAGATATGAAGGGAGCTGGGCATTGTGGAGACGGTAAGGTTACTGTCTCGTCATCCGCTTCCTCCAATCCCTTTTTCCATGATTTCAACCACACCACAATTGGAACATAAACAGGAAATACACGCGTAAGGCTGTGCATATTGTGACCGCAAACGGGTCGATACGGTCGAATGAGAGCATACTTACGAACGGGAGTTTCTTATAGTCACCCAGAACATAACGCCACTTCAAAACACAAGGTGTAATTCGCCAATGCAAGCGCGGCATCTATACACTATACTAGCATTTCATTCGACAATGCGGCAGTACTTTCTTGCTTCTGCATATGCACGATTATGCAACGTCAGAAATATTTGTCAATCCATGCTTACACTCGGGGATGTAACCGGAAAGAGCATAAAAAATGACGCGATCGTACGGGCCACCATACCATATTTATTTATTTACACATACTGTTAACCCTCATGTGAGGGTCATTACAGGGAGGGAATACATCGCAAATACAAAACTGATATGCAAGAATCTTTGACGTATCATCAAACTTCAACAAAACATCATCAAAAAATATAAAGATCATCGAACAAGTGGCATAGAATGAGTGACAGGAATGAAGAACATCAAGAAAACATTGAATGAATTTTAAGGAACAAAACTATCAAGAAAAGTTTCAAACGCTTTTACATCAGTGCATTCAGCAATATGTGCAGGTAGTCCATTCCATTTTTCGATAACATCAGGCAAAAAACGAATAACGAAAGACGTTTGTGCGGGTGGCATAAGGACGGATGGGTGCACTATGACTTATTCTCTCGCGAAGTGTACCAGGTGCACGTATGTACCTGTATTTATCAATCTTTACATGACCTTGGAGAATCTGAAATAATAATTTAACCTGTTCCTCTGTCGCCTAATTCCTAATAATTCCAAATTACATGAACTTAGCACTTCGGTAACCGAGTCTGTTCTTTTTTGTACCTAGAACATATAAATCGGACTGCGAGTCTTTGAATTCTTTCTAGTTCAGCGTTTAGACCTTTTTGATGGGGATATATACCGCTAAAAATAGCCGCACTGTTTCAATTTTGACTTGCATCGCAGTACTCTGGCAAAAATTCGCGATTTCATCACCGCTCGGTCGCAGGTCGGCGAAAAGCGATCCTTTCCTTCTGCCCGGCACGCACCATAGCACAGAGTCATGAAAAATATGTGGTCCGTATCCAGAGTTTCCGCTCCGGGCAGGCGGTTATAATCGTCGTCCCGCTGTAGAGCAGCGTGAGCTACTTCCATCGCGGCCATGTCGGGAAACTCGTCTCTGTAGAAAAATCCGTCAGAACATCGTCTCAAGACGCCTTTTCCCTTGTAAATGGGCGATGGTCGCAGTGCCGTATTTTCGTCTTCCGGAGTGAAGATGCCTTCGGATTCATAGTCTAGTGCTTGCACAAGAGCCTTCGCATACCAGAAGCCGATGCCCCCATAAAACATCGCCTTCGATCCCCCAGGATAGTAGTACGGAGAGGTTAACGCCGCGTGGTTTAAGACGACCGTCTTCGAGATGGGCTCATAGTAAACCAAAGTGCTAGGCGTTGTCCTCCGCTGCACGTACGGAAGCCGGTATCTTTGCGCACGGTTCAGAGAGCGCGCATACTCGCGTATTGACACCCAGTACCTCATGAACGGTCCATCAGCGACAGGAAAGTCGGCGAACGCGGGGAGTGACTCGTTGCCGTCTCTTAATTTGTCAACGTCACCCCAGAGTTCTGTCTTGAGGCTCTTAAGATGCGCTGTGATGATTTGCTTGGCACTGTCTTCGAGGTAGACAAGGCGGCTAATGCCTTGTACAAGAGTATTCCTGATATTTTCCAGCGCCTTCCGTAAGCCGTCGAGCTCGTCTTCTTCGAAGTTCTCTTTGTCGGCCCTGTTGAGTGCGAGGCCGTACGTGGCTTCCACTTCAGTCGTGCACACGAGGGTCATTATCTCGTTGATGTCTCTGTCGCTGGCGCGCTCTCTTGTGGAATTGGTGTCTGCAAGAAATCCTACGATGACCAACACCCACCATCGCACGAATGCGGTCAGAGCGTCGGCACCGTGCGAGTCCACAAGGGCTGTGAGAGTAACCAGGAGCCTACGGCGAGTCACGAAAACCACGTCGTTCTCATCTATCTCGGGGCTAACCACGAAGGTTTGACGGAAAGCTTGCACTAAGTTCTTTCCTGGCGGAAGGCCCAGAATCTCACCCAGCTTGCCAACGGTAACTACCGCGGAAGCTTCAGGTTCAAATTCAGTGACTTTGCGCAAGGAGGATAGCACGTCCTCCGCTATGTCCGCGCCATTGTCTAGGTCGAAGTGCGGAGTCAGTCCTCTGGTGACCAGGGATATGTACTGCCAAGTGGAGTCGTACGTGCCGTGTTGCCGCTGCTCGGTGACGACCTTGAACCATACTGGGACCAGCTCGGAGGGAAACAGGACGATCACCCTTCCGGTTGGCGGGCCTTGGGTGGCCAACAGGGCCACGTTGAAAAGTAGCGGTAGCATCCAGTTGACGGCGTAGTCAACGACTTCCGCCACCAGACTAGCCACAGTAGGGTGGGACTCGTCGCTACCGGTGCGGCGGTCGGACGTTGCCCTTGCCTCCCAAAAGTGTCTCTCGAGGAACTCCAGCAGTGTCTTCGTGCTTTCTAACTCGTTCTCTCGGGACCTGTCCAGGCAGGTGACGATGGCGTGCACGGCTTTCCTGGCTTCCGGTGGGTAATATACCTGTGAAAGGGCGATGGCCACAACGACGATAGCGTAACGAATAATAATAATGAAAAAAAAAAGCAGAGAGCAGAAAATAAGTCTACGCCATCTGAGCTAGCATTCTGCAAGCTTCGTAGCCGGAGTTCAATACTTTAATTGCTCACCTAGGACAATGTTCAAGAATAAATCTACAGTGTCAGTTTAGAAGAGAAAAAGTGTCCGGGGAAAAACGGAAGCTGTTTGCAGCGGAGGATGGGCGCGAAGTTCAACGCGCTCACGTTTCGCGTATTGCATCTTCCGTATCGGATACATGTACAGAGCAACATTCTTGGCATGAACGCCCTTTAGTATTCATAAACACTTATACGTGTTTGCATGATACGATAATAGCACGTTGCATTTGGTAGAGGGTTACCCTAATGTAGGGCGCCTTGCTTCTTCTATGTTTAGCCAATATTCTAATATAATTTTAGACCTGCAATTGGGCATTGCCGGTTTGCAGTGTTCGGGGTTTGGCCGCAGATGCAGATGGTAACGTACGTATGCCGACCTTCACACAGTTCCATGTGTTTTCGTCAGTGCGACATGCGAGCCGTTCGCATTGCTTCGCTGAAGGCGAGTTCTCCGTGTCATGCTACCCCGTGCACTGTGAGTTAAGATGTCTTCCTGTACAGTTTACATGAATTCGATTAGGCGGGAATATGACCATTTATTATTATGGGAATAAGAAATGAACATTGCAGTGGTGTGATGCTTCTTTTGCAGTTTCGTTTCAACCATTCTTGTATGCCAGCTGGCGCCGTTCTCAGCCGAGGGAAGAGACTTGCTTTAGAGCGACTTTAGGTCACGCAGCTTCGCTAAGTGCTGCTGTCAAATACATAAAAACGCAAGATGACTTCTTGGGCAAGTTGGTGGGGTCTGCTAAACAGTATATTGGAAGCAAAGAGAGCCATACAAAATACAGACGAGCACGCATACATAAAGCGGCAACTACCAACTGATTTAGTGATTGTTAAATATAACTGATTTAATGAATGATATATATATATATATATATATATATATATATATATATATATATATATATATATAATGCAACAAATTGGCCTCAAGCAAGTGTACCTCTGCTAAGTACAACGTAATTTAAGTGTCATTAAGGTCTATTCTATCCGAAAGAAAATGACACTGACACACGCAGGACCTTTCTTTCTGATAAAATACACCTCTATGGCCCTTCGGTCACCTTATATTCCACAGAGGTGCACTCGTTTGGAGACCAACTTGCTGCATTATAGATAAACGAGTATTGCAACGACATGTGTGTTGCGAGTGCGCAGAAATTGTCTCCTATGATCTGGCCTTTGAATCATTAAACCAGTCGGTAGATGGCGTTCAGTGTGTGTGTGTGTGTGTGTGTGTGTCCTTTCGAGGTCTCTTCTTGTACCTAAAATAAGGCGTTGGAATTCAATGAGCGCCTTTTAAGCAGAGCTTGCATTTTATGCGCGGCCACTTAATTACCTGCTCGGGCACCACGTTTGCCATGCGGCTCGACCAGTGCATGGCGGCGTCCTCCAGCGCACTGTCGGCACCCGGGTGCTCATTTTGCCATGCCGAGCACACGAAGCGTGACCAGTCGTCGCAAGGACTGGCGGCGCCCACCAGGCGACGGGTCAGTTCAGTCGCGTGCCGCTGGCAGTCGGTCGTGTGGCAAACGTGCACACGACTGGTCGACCAGTGGCCGGTCACCAGGGCGGCAGTCACGACCAACGCGGCGAACAGCAGGACGACCACAGAACACGCGAACAGCTGTTGCTCACTGCTCGTCCTTCTCACTTCTTTCGGCCGGCTGCGGTCACCGACAGACTCGGTCTCCGCCTTGACGAGAAGGGGAACAATCAGGGACACACCCGTCAAAATCAGGTCGGTAGAGTCAGCCTATCGCGGGATGCGAAAACACTTGCTGGTCGGGACATCTTGTAATGCGACGAGCACGACCGAGTGAAATTACAATTACCACGATATAGGACACGCCAAACAAGGACGACAGGACGCTCTGTCATCCACGTCCGGTGTGGCCTATCGTGACTATTAGTTTTACTCAGCTGGGGCACACGACACGTCGCAAGATGAACGAAGACAAAATTACCCAATCTCTTGATTTATATACTCGATTATCATTTTTACGTGGCCGCGGCGACACGTTTGCACGGCGCAGGTTGGCCCGCCGTGTCGGTCCATTTGGAAAACCATATGTAGAGCCGCTGTCGGACTTAATTCTAAGCCATGTCTATTGCTGCCTAACTTCAACAAACACGTTCTCTAAGGATAACAAATGACAGCAGACTTGTGCGACCTTGGAGAGTCGTAACCCAATTTCCAGCGAAGCTGTTTCTTTTGAGCAATTCCAATAATAAATTCAGTTGCTTGTGTTTATACTGCTTACTTTAAAACGCTGCCCGTATGTAACTTATGACTGTTCGGTTTGAGATTTTGGCCATTGATTAACATAGCAGTGATAACAGTGCTGATAGCAGTGCGAGTGGCAGTGCAAATTTTTGCGTAAGATTTTTTTAGACTCTTTTTTTATCTACATACATTTAACTTCGCACACAGAATCGCCATAGCGTTCCCCAAAACTTCTTTTAAATATCACCTTGGTGGCATTTTTAATTATGTCAGGACAATGGGATAAATTCTGCGCCACTCTTAAAACACACTCATAACAATCCGGTGTGCTCGTATACGTAATTTATTGCAGAGGCTGCAATTAACCTACCCACTTTGAACTGTGCGTACACATTACCCATTACCTGGCCCTCCTTTCACCAAACATAAACAAAGTGCGTTGTTTATTTCACCGACGACACTGGGTGAACCTCGTACAACGAATGGAAATACCGAGAAACCGAGGGTTCAATAATTATTTGTAATGCTCCCAATTAAGTCAAGGTCTTTTGACACTTTGCACTTAGAACGCCCCAAATTTCTATTAAATGTAAAATTTCTGCCGCCTATAGAGTTCCCTCGGTACACTGGCACGCATATATATATATATATATATATATATATATATATATATATATATATATATATATGCGTCTCAAAAACATTATATGGACATTTTACTATTATATATATATAATAGTAAAATTTACATATAATGTTTTTGAGCACATGCTAAATTAACTTTTCTTTCACGAAGATTATATTTGATCCACATGCATTTAAATTCGTCCACGACATTTTCATAGCGTTGCCCCCATGTCCGCTAAACATGATCTCGGTGGTAATTGTATTTATGCGAGAGCCGGTGACGAAATTTTGCGCCGCTTGTAAAACACAGTCCTAGTGCTCCGGAGCCCCTGCATACACAATTTATTGCAGAGGCCACAATTAATCCGTACTCTTCGAACTTTGCCAACACATTACTCGGAGCGTGCCTTTTAATTTCGTGCAGTATAAACGAGGCGCCGTTGTTTACTTCACCAAGTGCACCGGTGAAAGCGATTGCGAAGTTCGTACGACTCACGAAAATAGAGGGGAAAAAAAACGAGGGTTCCGTAATTATTGCCAGAGCTTCTAATTAAGCCAGCAATGTGAAAGTTTTGCCACACATTACAATTATTATTGCCCCTATTTTCACTGGAATTGGAGCTTTGTGTCTTGTACAGTAGTTTTTAGGACTCTTGGCAACTTTGCAGATAGCGGCAGTATGACACTCTGGAACACTAAAATCGACAACTTACTACAAAGGCCGTAATTAACCTACACGTATTAAACACGGTTCGTCAATCACAACATGCTGCCTACTCAACGAAGTTAGCCGAGGAGACAGGAGAAAAAAAAAGTTGTCGCAGTTTCACCTGAAAGGTGAAGCATCAATTGCGATAGCAAATTTGAAGAGAGCTATACGGAGTAATGATGGCAGCTTTATCAGCTGTATAAACTTGGACATGCAGCAGCACCGGCAACACACAGAACTGTTGTCGACGCCGTCGGCGTTTTGCCCGCGTTCGCTCAAAATGCGTGCGGCGTTGGTGACTGTTGCCGGAGCCTCTGATATAAATAGGCACTTGGTGCCGCAGCTAAACGTCGCCTCCCTTCCCTCCCCCTCCCCCCCACGGCATTTCGTGCGTCGGAAGAAGGCACGTTTGCTCTACATATATGGTGATTGTAGAGGAGGAAAGAGACGCCTACTTCTGCAGCCCTTAAGGGAGCACAGAGCAGAACGCGCGTTTGTTCTCCGCCGTGCGTTCACTCCCCGTGAAAGCGCGCGTCCCTCGCGCCCTTTCAGTCGCACATACAGCGTTCGGCGCGCGGCGACGATTTCATCTCCATTGACGTCATACGGAACCTCACGGCGACGGCGACGGCGACGCCGACGGCAGAAATCTGCTTTTGAGTGTCCATATAATTGCTATCGCAATAAAATCAACTGCACGCGTCGTATAACACAAAAATGGGGGAAGACGAATTTTCAGTAAATATTTTCAAATCACCTAATTGACGTACACACTCCAAACTTTATGTACAATTCACACATAAAGTAGACTCCATTTCGTTTGAAAATAAAATTACTCCTTTTTTTGGCCCTTCCGGAGAAGCGGAGAAACTTTGTACGCATTGCATATAATGCCTCTAAATGGGCCATGAACGAGAGTTTAGCAATTTTCATTTAATTCCTAATTGACTCACGCACTTCAAGATTTCCCTGCACATCACTCACAATATGCCTCCCCCCCCCCCCCCCCCTCCCATTTTTTGAAAAACAAACTTCGGGAATGATTGTTCTTTTTTTTTTTATAAAGCCTGAAACTGGCATATAACGTTTTGAGCGCGTCTTGTCGCATTAACCGCTTCACTGTAAAATCGAAAACTTTTGATGAAAGACGCCTTAAAGGTTAGCACATTCAAGGCACCTCAACCAGACATATTCAGTACCCTGCGCAGGAGAAACATAAAAGCGCTTAAGGGGTGTCGGGTTTAGCAATTACGGTGACTGTTCATTCGGGTAGGGTCCATGGGCGATTACATCAGCGAAGCACGGGACGCTACCAATTCTTTTTAACTGCTCGAAAAGCAGACATCACACGTACAGAACACGACACAAAAAAATTTGCCGCGTATCTGCGTGCTTCGCTGCAAATGTCGTCGAAAGACGATAGTCTTCTGCCGGTGTCACACAGACATTTTCGATCGGGATCGAGTTTCTCGATCGCGATAGCGTTAAGGGCCCCGTGTCGCAGAAAATCCGGCGTCGGCAACCGGCGTCGGCGTGCGATGCGGGTGGCGGAGAAAGTCATCCCCCAACCCCGACCGCGCAGGCCATCCACGTGGTGCAAGGTTTTGGTGAACAAAAATTGAATTTCTCACAGTGAAATCCGTCAAGAAAACGGTAAAGCACGACTTTACCATTCGGCGTTGGATTCGCCGTCGGATTGTTTACCAATCGGCGTCGGATTGTAATTGGAATGTAGGAGAAAACCTAATTCTGCTACGAGGAAACTCAAACACAAATGCCTTTTCCAGCATTTCTACCAGACCTGTACAACCGCGCGTTGCGATGCGAGAGAGAGAGAGAGACAACTTTATTCGTCAGAACGGGTCCCCATAACGCTATCGCGTTCTACTGTTAAAGACAAAGCTTAAGCGTCCTCTAATTTTTGTAGCGTGAGCTGCGCTGGCTGAGGTTTAGCAGTTTCGCGTGGCTCCTGGAGAGCCGTGTTGCGCATGCGCGAGGAGCAGTGAAGTCTCACCTCGCACAGCTGGCGCGCCGGGCGTTTGCCCGGCGTTTGCGGTGGGCGTTTGATTGTTTGCGCTGGGCGTTTTGCCAGTGTGGTATAGCCATGGAGAAGGAGAGCGAAATTGCTGCTCAGCGGCGCAGAAGAGCGGAGAAGCTTAACTCATCGGATCCCGAAGTAGTTGCCTGGTAATTAGTGGTTGAGCGCAGTAAGAACGAACAGAAGGCTAAACGTGCTGCGTAGACACCGGAGCAAAGGGAGGAACGTCTAGCAAAGCGGCGTCGCCAGGAGGCTGAGCGACGTGCCCGACCATCTCAGCAGCAGCAGCAACAAGACGCCGTCGATGATGTCAAGGCTCGCCGATTGACTGACTAAACGGGGAAACTTGGCGAAAGCGCCAGTGCGACTCGGACCTTCGCGACGGACTTCGTAAACGATCTGTTTGGATATGTGTGCGACGTGTGCGAAAGACTGTGGCACATGAAAGACTTGACGCCGGTAAGTAGTGCCATGCGTGAAACGTTGAGTTTAGCGGCGTCGCCTGAGTGGGGTGAAACCGTGGCGCGAGTTTGTACAACGTGCAAGAACGTTCTCGTTAAGCAGAAGATTCCACGCTTTAGCGTTACCAATGGGTATCGTTACCTGCCTATGCTACCAGGTCTACCGGTTCTGATTGATGTGGCCGAACGTTTACTTTCGCCACGGATTCCCTTCGTTCAGATCCGTATTGCTGCCAGTGAACTGTCAAACGTAGCGGTGCCTAAGGGTGAAGCCTGTGCCGTTCAGCTTGACGAAAGTGGTGTGGTCATCGAAGCCGTGTACGTGTCGCCGAACGATTCAGTTAAACATACTATAGACGTAGTGGCTACGTCTATACCTAGTCGTGCGGCAAGTGAACTGTGTGTGGTGGCTGGTGACTTCAATCGTACTCCAGACTCTCTTGGTGTTCCTTTGAAGGACACGTTTAACCTGGACTTAGTCAGTGTTCCAACTGTACAGACGACCCAATGGGGAACCACCATTGATCTACTGTATCACAGACAGACAATCAATTCAAAATACTGCGTTGGGGCCATAGAGACGGCAGCGTGTTACTACACTGACCACCGAGCCGTTTTTGTGGCAATAGAGAAGCAACCAGACGTTGAGCAAAAAAAAAAAAAAAAAAAAAAAGAAAAAAAAAAAAAGAAAAACACGCGTCGCCACATAATGCGTATACCGTGTGTGTCATTGAAGCAGCAGTGAGCATGATAATCAAGCTAATCCTAGACAACCAGGAAAGTTAAGAATAACCAGCTGAACCTTCGCTCACGCTACGTTTATCCTGGCATATCCGAGCTAAGCCACTGCTATTTTTTGTGGTTTATGTAGTTTAAATGAGGGAGTCGTTTAAAATAAAGGCTTGTTAATTTTCCCTGAGCTATTACAGTTTGAAATGCTATATACAATGGTTGTCAGCGCAAATTATCATCTGCGCATCATAAATTACTGAATTACTATAATTAACTTGAATTATTCAACTGCTTTACTTAAATAAAAATAGTGTGGTATCAGAACCGCTAATATCCAACTAATGAGAGAAATAATTAATTATTTGTTATTTAATTTAGAAATAATTATTTAAACAAATAATGTACTGTTCGCATTATCCACTTACCTAAATAATTGTCTAATTACTTAATTGTATATTATTAATTACTTTTGGTACATCAAATACATTGTTGATACTGGGACCTTTATAAATGAAGCAAGCAGTCTATTCAAATATTGCTCATGTATTGTTTGAGTTGTATCTGCATAGGAAGGAGTAGGATTACCTTGATACGTTTTTTTCAGGTGTGACACGTAACTGTAAGAATTGCAAGTGTATTTCCACAGCTGCTGATTTTTTGCAGCCTAACAGTGATAAAAAAATAAAAATAGAAATATTCACAAGCGCAACCGGCACAACAAGCAGCCGTTGCAGAGCGTGTAGGGGTAGACAAGGCGGCTTCGATACATGATAGATGAATGAATGCCAGGAGCGTCCCCTTAGGAACGGGGCGGTGGGTTGCGTCACCAAGCTCGTTATATTGCCTAATGTGCTACCTGTCATCAAAAAAAAAAAGTTCATACAGATGATGATGATGATGATGATTTATTGGCATCCCCTTTGAAACGGGGCGGCGACAAATAGTCACCTAGCCTGCTTGATTTAATCAGGTATACTATACATGTTCTTTATCTAGCATTTTTGTATACCTCTCATTATTTTTCTTTTTCAAAAATTTACCTTGTACCGCTGCCTATGATTTTAAGAGATCAGGTCGTATCCATCTTTTCCCTGCTTTTTTTCCACCAGTACTCTAATCGTCTCTTGCTGATCTCTACGGCTGATCTGTTTATGTTTCCTTCCACTTTAAACCCAAGCGCTTCTGGGAGTTGCACGTTACCTACGATTCTCGCTGGGTGGATCCCGTCGCATTCCATTAGGATGTGCTGAGTGGTCTCTGGATCTTTACTGCAGCATACACATGTCTCATATAGTTCCGAATATTTGTTCCGATAAGTTTTCGTCCTTAGGCAACCGGCTCGAGCCTCAAATAGCAAGGCACTGCCCTTTAGCAAGCAAGGCACAGCCCACACTGCAAGGCACAGCCCACACTGAAGTGGCGCCATCTGGCGCCGGCCACAAGAGGAGCGTCAGCCAGGGGCCGTCCCTGAACAAACTGTATTGGGGGAGAGCTCCACCACTGGAAAATCTGGCGCCACCGTAGGCGTGACGTGATATGAGGGATCACGGGGACACAGCGGTCGCGTCGTCCGCTTCGGAAGCGCCGAAGTGAGCGGAAAACGAAAGCTTAGTCCCACCTGCGCTACGGTTCTGATTAGTGGGTATGTTTTCCCGCTTCGGGTGTCTGCTTGAGAACACTTGAAAGCACTATAATAGTCTATAATAGGCTGCCTTTGACGACGTCCGACATGGTAGGCTTATTGCTCGGTACCGCAGTGCCGGTCGCGTACGCGTACACACGTACCCACAAGCCAAGAAGCGGCGTGTAGCTTGGATTGCGAAACTCAGAACCGGCAAGCAGCCGTCGGCTACAGCGCGGGTGTTTAGCGAGCACTTCTGCGAAGAAAATTTCTGCTACGGCGTTGGGGCTGCCATGTTCGGTGAGTAGCAGAAAGCGCGCACTGAGAAGCTCGCGCGCGCGCGTGGCCCGCTTAATGTCATGAAGATTTGGTCTATGAACTTGTTGATGCTAGATACTTACAAGTTCACCAGAATGGAAAGGGAAACGTAAGGAGCACATTAAATAAAAGCATGGCATATACTCATGTTTGTACTGAATGTACTGGATTAAAAAAAAAAAAAGTAGCGGGAAATTTCTCGCTGAGAAGACCGATAAACATACGGTGCGACACAACTTGAGAAGCAACGATATTGAAACGTTCAAGAATTTAGAAGAAAAGAAAAAAAAAATGACTGAATCGTCGCGATGGCACACTCCTGAGTCGCCGCACACCGTCGAAGTCCCTAGATATAACGAAATTATTTTTGAACATCTCTGATAGCGTCCACGCAACGATGGTTGCTTTTGTATGCCAAATGTTCATATGCTGCGGCCTGGCACGATGCGAAAACGCGCTCGCAGCGAAAGCGGAACATTGTGCGCGGACATGCATGCAGACGCGCACTCGGTCGCGGCGAACCCGTGCGATCGCTGCATTGAAGCTTCATTCTACTATGCTCCACTTGGATATATAGACAGCACACTATAAGAACATATTTCACATAGTCTGCTCTCAGCGATTGCCTACCAGGCAAGAAGACGCGTACGCAAGAAGCCGGTTCGGGGGACTCCATCACAGCGACCGCACGCAATGGGCGTCCACTGTATACGTATTCGGTGAAGAGATAGTGTCTGTAAACAATTCTGTGTCTTCTGTTTGCCCAGGATTATTATTTTGACCCTAAGAAACTTCCCTCGTTTGGAGAGTAGTTACAGAAATGGCCAGGAGGGCTCCCGCGTGGTGTTCTTATTGAGCGCCGACAGCCAATTAAACCTATGAGGAGAGCGCCGCGTTATCACCTCATACTGCTCAAGCGAGGCGCTTCCGACACATGGCAACTCCGTAACTCCTCGCCGCCAATAAGTGAGGAAAGCTGGGCGAATTGGTGTGGTGAAATGATGGAACAGCGCGAAAGACGAACGCGAAGAGACGTAGTGATCACAGGATGAACGGAGTGATGAAATTCTGCACTGTGATATATATATATATATATATATATGAAGGTTATGTAAGTTATAACCGTGGTGCAGCAGAAATGAGTAATTTCGCATGTTCAGCGTGCTACACGGGACCAATCTTTGACCTGTGGTTTCGTGCGCAGTATTTGAAGCGATTTTTTCAATCTCGCACTATAGAGCTGCTTAAGCCTGGCTGTGTTCGACGGCTGTCGCAGATCCTGCTAAGCAAGCCCTCTAAGCGGGCGAGAAATTAAGAAGGCGTATTACTTACTGTTTGTTCAATGCTGACGCTGACCTGAAGGTCCATCACCGCACCCCTTTTGATTGCTTCTTAAAAAAAAAAAGAATGGCGCTTACCCACTGCGCGGAATTGACCAAGCAGTCGGTGCTAGAGGCGCAGGGTGGAGGCCTATCAAACATAGCTCTACCTACTATGGGGGATTGGCCAAGAAATTGGTGGATTATTTCAAGATACATTGAAAAGTAAGAGTTCGGAATTGCTGTGGACAAAGTGTTGTAGAAGGTGAAATTATCTGTTCACATCCAAGCAATAATAGCAAGAAGACTGAATAAATAAGTAAAATGTACATACACACACAAAAAAAAGAAAGGAAAATGTACAATTATAACAGGGCATTCGGTTGGGCTCCATGAGAAATTTATGGACAGCGGAGCATGATAAACCAAATTGCTATTTTTTTCTGGTGCTCTACAATGCGCTTACCACTTTATGGGTATTGCCTGCAATGTGCAAATGTTTTTGTCAAGAAAACAATACATCTGAGACATTCTAAAAAGAAGTGACCAGCTCATATGAATAAAAGTATGCCACGTAGATTACGCTGCTGCTGATAACGCGTTGCGGCTGCCATTGTAGCTTTCGGGCACACTCGTCGTTACACCGTAGTGGTGAAATAAAGACATTGGCAACCAAGAACACGCACGCCATACCAACTTTCCTTCAAATTTCGCCCGCTGATAACGCCATGAAAGTTGGCAATCGTGTTAGGGCCAAAGCACAGGCTATTGCAGCGTGCGCTTTCATGGCTTCTGCAGCTCATGGGCGCTTTTTTCAGACGTGGCGAAGCGTCGCGCCAAGTTACAGTAAATAGCACGCGGTGCACGAGGTCCTGGTTCACAGAGCCGTCATTTGCCCCGCCACCGCCACTGTCACGGCACTGAGGTATATTGTGAACACTCAAATTCTACCATATTGTCAAATTCAGTAATGGCGGCATTTCGAACCAATCAGAGAGGCCGCAGCATCCCTGCAGGCCAATCGGAGCTGACCAGATGGCGAATTCGACATTATGGCGCAATTTGGCTGTGTGCAGAGTAGCAATCCCGGCGTCTATGAGGCAATCTAATCCAATCCTTAACCCTCGCGGCCTCCGTCAGGGCAGAGACCCCAGCTGCGGCTGAGACCATAGCCGCAGCGCTAGTAATAAAACAACATGACAGGGTGGGCAGGGAAGTTCATGTCGTTACCGACTCGCAGCAGGCCTGCCGAAACTTTACCAACGGACGAACACCGGTGCTGGCGGCTCAAATTCTAGGCCCGAGGCTACAAGAAACCCATCAAATCACTTGGACGCCGGGTCACGCGGGACTGGAGGGGAACGAAAGGGCGAACGCCTTAGCTCGAGCGCTAATTAACCGAGCGGGGCAAAACCAATCGTCTTATCAATCCCCTCCCTTTACCTTTGTGCCCCTGCCATCAAATTACTGCGACCGACTCGAAATCCAGCGACTCAACCGCAGGATTTATCCTCCCCCTCACAAAAATCTCAGCACTGAAGAGGCACTAGCCCTCAGACTTATCCAAACAAACACATTCCCAAACCTACACAGATACAGCAAAATATACCCACAAACATATCGCGGCATCTGCCCCTGGTGCGGCGACACACTCCCTACACTCTTTCACATCTCGTGGGGGTGCGGGGGCAAACCTCAACATTTAAAGACGCCTAACACGTCATTTGAGCGGTGGGAGGTACAGCTGACCGGCGATACCCTGGCGGGACAACAAGCTCTCGTCCAGCAAGTACGTTGAGCAGCCATGGCCAGTGGAGTCCTGGAATGAGGACACCACCCACTCGTCCTCAAGATCAACGATCTGAATGGTCTGAATAAATGTTTTTCTCTCTCTAATCCAATCCTCAGAAACAGAGCACCGGCAACGTTAAAGAGCATCGGCCGAGTTGCTGGCGTCCAGATTAACAGCGATAAATTGTCATGTTCGAGGCGCAAACGGGGGGGGGGGGGGTGCCGTTGGCATCGCCGTGGCGCACGCACGTCCCCCGCATCGCGGCAAGTGGTCAAGGGTTAGGCCTTTAGACACACGCCGTGTCATCATCATCGTCGTCGTCGTATTTTTGATGTCCACTGCAGGGCGAAAGCCTCACCCATCGATCTTCAATTACCCCTGTCTTGCGCTCGCTGATTCCAACTTGCGCCTGCAAATTTCCCATTTGAATCACGCCACCTAATTTTCTGCCGTCCTCGAATGCGCTTCCCTTGCCTTGGCTCCCATTCTTGGCCACGCAAGCGAATATTTCCAAGTTCATACCGACCGATAAAACTACTATCCTTACTTTATATAACGTTCTCCAAATTTGCTATCGCAATCGATGCTTAGCCTTTCCTGCGAAACTGCGGCTTTTTTTTAAAATTGCGTTTAAATGAAAATTGGGGGCTCTGATGCAGGCTGGGCTCCTGGATCTTCTTTGATCCGCATTTGATACCAAGCACGCTACCAGCAGGGACTTTAGCCGCCAGCCTTCACCTGCGCCGCACGACAAGGGTCGCGGAAGTTCGCTAAACAGTTTCGTTGTAAAATATATATATATATATATATATATATATATATATATATATATATATATATATATATATATATAGAATGAGCCCATCATGTGCCGCCAATCCACCAGTAAGGATTGCGAATCAGCAGCTCCTGCGCAGGAGAGGCAGACAAGAATTTTAAAGCGTATGCTGTATTGAATTTTAAAGCGTAAGCTGTATGTGGCCACCGGCCTACAAATGCGCTGGTGGCAGGCTTCGCGGAATCACGTGGTGAAACAACAAACGATACCAAAATATTCTCGCTTCAGCAAGTATCATAGTATTGGAAGAGCGACAAAGGCGCCGGGTCAAGCAAGAATGCCTGTGAACGCCGCATGCTGCGAAACGTTTTCCTGAACGCTAAAGTTCGCGTTCAGCTATTCTCTTACTTGTAGCAACCATATCCGATTATTTGTGCACAAAAAGTTCTTTCCCAAATTTGTTATTTGTAGCTAGTAATTTCGCTTAACGATGTGTGGCTCATCCAGCCATGTTTGAATGATCAACGCCATCGTAAACAAAAATTGAAGCCGCGCATGAGGCGTAAGAAAAAAAGATTGCCACTCCTCCTAGCCCTGAATGTTTCGCAACTCTTGTGAACGATTCTTCGCCGCGTGGTTGTGCAACGATAACTATGTGAACATAAGCCTTGGTCGCCCTATCCGGGCAATGCTGGCAGCATGTGTGCTTTTGGGAGGGGAGAACAAGGGAAACAGTGATGACATCTCGCAGACGCAGGATCAGTGATTCAGCAATTCTTACAGCGTGTTACGAGCTCTATGCAAACTGAGAAGCCAAGATTGCGCATTCCAATTATAAGGAGGTTTAGTTGCGATGAAATATGTACGTTGCATCATATGTTGCAAAATAGCAAACTCCTATTTTGTGGCAGACTTGGAAAAACAGCCTTCACTGTTACTTGTCCTCGCAGGTATCAGTAAACGGCGATGGTTGGAATCCAGTAATTATATACATAAAAAAAGGAAAGCAAAGAATCACGGAGCAAATGGCACGGGATGAATATGCTCGAGTGTCACGAGCATCGCAGCCGTCAACCGGAGGTCTGGTTCGAGTGCCAGGCCCGAGCGCCGGCGGCCAGAGGCATTCGTGCACCGAGAGGGCATGGTGTCACAGTGGGGGGAGAGTGGAGAGAGGCGTAGTGACGTTGCGCTCTTCGGGGCGCTCGACTCGAGTCCACAGGTAGCAGGGTTTCGGGCCGGTGCACGAGCGCGTGGCGGCCGTGCGCAGCAGGTAGTCGACGAGGAGAAGCAGCGAGCCCGCGATGGACGCCACCACCACTCCCATGACTGTGGCGGCAGCAGCACCAGCCGGTAATGGGAAAAAGAGCGGAAAGGCGGGTAAGCTGTTATCTGGCAAGCTGTTATCGCTCTTATCAGGTCCCACATTTCGCGCCTAACAACTGTCTAACAGTTGTAAAGGGAGTGTTAGGAAGGAACGAATCTACTCTTACCTGCATTACTTAAACCCCAAGACGCCCTATCGTGCTGCTTCTTGTCTGGGTGCCTTGAATGCTAGTTTTTAACCCTGCAACGTCTGACCTATATTTTTTGTGACCCTTAGTTTGATAGCTCCAAATTCTGATTTAGGGGCGGGTAACTTTACTCTTGGCCAATAGTATAGCGTATCTGATACGCTGGAGCGAGTTTTGAGTTGTGGGTAATTCAGCAAACCAATTACAAATTGTTTGTTTGTGGAATAATTAGGCTTCTACTTAAGTAACATTTCACTGCATTTTTTTTGTACAAGTGTGCTCTCCATGGCAAGAAAGAACAGGTTCTTCTCGTAGTCCTTGATGTGGAAACTGTTTGGATATTACAGGATTGATTCGTCTTTCTTAGAAAGGATTGGGTGTTTGTTTCACGTAACTCGCGTTGTTAATTGAGCTGGGCTCAAATGGCACAGCGCTAGTCGGCAGTTGTGCCTCCGCCTACTTTCTTGGGTATTTGTGTATATGTAGCAGACCTATAGGCCCTGGGAGTGTTAGTCGATGCCACTTAAGGACATGCTGTATAAAATTTGGAACAATTCCCCCCTCGGGCACAGAAGCCAGCGGCGTCATATGTACTACAGAGCAGGACCTGGTGGTCAGAACGTTTATCAGCAACGTTCTTCAGTGTTGGCAGATTCGAGCTCTACACCTTTTGTAACTGTGTTGTCTGGATTGGGATGCGATGCGTATGATGGTCGCGGCAGATCCTTGAACGAAAAGTCATCGTTTTATAGGAGAACCTCGCCTATACTTAGGAAGAACTGCGCTCACTGAAAGCGCGGAAGAGCCACTTTTGTTCGTTCATATAGGTTAAACAGAAATGCACGTGTCCTATACGCTGGAAGGCGTTCTTCTGAGACACAAGGTCCCATGTAAAAGTCAACCCTGGGCAGCCGACATTAATAGTCGCCTTTGTCCGTGTATACCATCTACCTTAATCCCCTCCAGCCCTGCTATAAAAAAATATGCAAAAAAAAAGAACTGCCGAAGAAACGTTAAAAACCAATTCCGCAACGACTTGGACCGATCGAGAAGGAGTCAAACTATAGGGGAAAATTGGCACGCTTTCGTTTTTATAGGCAACTTGTAGCTACGCGACGTGACGCCCGCGAACGTCAGTCGTAAGGTTAAAGATTTTTCGTACGATATGTTCCTGCGCCTCAGGCCAACACCTACCTAGATAGCGCAGGCCTACGCACTCCGATCTATGACGTCGTGCTACCAGGCCCGAAATTTCCATTGCCACGGCTGGCTTGACGAAAGCGGTGACGTCAAAATCACTGTTGCTTATGCGGGAGCATCCCCATTAGATTCTATAGCAGTCGGGCCAGGTAGCATGACGTCATGATCGGAGTGCGCAGGCCTTGGCTATCTAGGTGGTGTTGCTCAGGCACGCCCGCGCGTGCCCTCGCTTTTTGAAGGAAGTTGTTGCTATTCGACGCGACTAGCGCTCCGATTGTCCGAAAGCACTAATTGGCGTTGGCACAAATAAAGTACGCATGCGTCTGTGGCAAGCCAAACGTGCAGCTGGCGTGGATGGCTGGAAGCCTATAGAAATCAAGCTGCAAGGCCAACACCTTGAACTCGCCGAGTCAAGCGCGGCGCAGCCGAAGCCTCCGAGATAACAGGTCTGGGCACTCTGCTTTATGACGTCATGCTACTTGGACAGAAATATCCGTTGCAAAGCCCGGCGTGACGAAAGCGGTGACGTCAAAATCACCGCGGCTTACTCGGACGCATCCCACGCACAGGAGTATCGTCGGCGTGTCCACGTTAGATTCTATGGCAGTCGGGCGAGGTAGCATGACGTCACGGATCGAAGTGCATGGGCCTTGTGCTACCTAGGAGGCGTTGGCGCAGCACGAGCAGCTCTACCATTCTACATTATGTATGTGTGTGCAAGTTGGAATAATAAAGAATTAACGCGGAAAGAAAACTGACTGGAACGTCGGGCTTTTGAGCCGGAGGACCCTGGTTCGATACCGCGATCGGACACGTTATATTTTTGTCATTGAAGACAGCAACCTATATCTATATACCGACCTAACGCGAAGTGCCTGGTGTGAAGTAAATAATGATTCGCCCCATTTTCTGGCAACAAATAATTTGACTCACGAGAGGCTATAGTAATGAGCATGCCTTTCACTCACAAGCAGCTGACCAGATGTAGATGGTAGATTTGGTACGTACAGGCTATTTGCGACGCTGTGAGGTTCTGAGCGTCGCCACCTTCGGGATGCATCATCTTCTTCCTGGTTTTCTTCTTCTTCTTTTGATACCTGTAGGGCGCACAAGCACGAACACACGCGGTGTATGGTGATAACTATGCGGATGCTGAATGAAATGAAATAACGCGTGCCGACGCAATGCTGTACACTGTGGGGAAGGGGGGCATACAGGCGCAAGTGCCACTCTTTCCCGTTTCTATAAAGTGTTCTTATTGAATTAGTAGAAACTGTGCGCACTAATGTTATCGGTTACTAAAGGTTCAACGCTAGGGATAGAGGGAGGCCGTGGGCACTGCCATACTTTCCGAGACGACGCTGACTTAATGGTCACCCTTTTAGTCTAGCCTTAGATAGCTGCTGGCTTCTGGATCGTCTTGGCGTGGCCCACTACGTCTTACTTTCTTTAACCGATCGTGAGCTGTAATCTCCACTTTCTTTCACGACCTCTTTGACAAATAGCTAAATTCACGTTGGTCATAAAGCCTCTGCCCAGTCGTTATGGTGTCATAGATCACTGGTAAGTGCTCTTTTCTTCGCCATGCTTACACTATTGAAAAAATCATAAGCCCTATAACTCCCATATCCAATAATCCGATATCAAACAAATAGGATCCCATACAAAACCCAATTTTGTCCATATGTCATGTGATGTTATTGGATATATGAGTTATGGGGAATACGGGGTTTTTCAGTAGGGTTGCTAATGCGTATGAACCTCTTCAATTTCTTGTAGACCAACTAACTACCAAATTTTAAGATTAAATGAAATATGTTTTCACAAACAAACGCGTGTTTTGTGACTCAGGACTTCTTCAAATTTCGCAGCTACAAACCCTTGGTAGGCACTTCGCGAACTACCGTCAGTCGCTGTTGTTCTCTTGCCGTGCCTCTTATTGTATCAAACAAGCACATCCTATAACACACACAATTATTTTCTGTGCGCACACGCCACTAAATGTTAGTGAACGGGTGTTTGTGTGCTATAACTTCTACAGCTGCGTGATTACTTCTTAATGACTATTTCCTGTGAGTTCGCAGCTTGATTACCACAAAACGTAATGACTTGTCTTTCCTGGTATAAGTATTAGGGTACAAAAAAAAAAAAAAAGCGAAGACACGCGTCTCTACGCGTAAATGTGTAACGCAAACCTATTTGGTGGGGCTTGTAAAGTTTCACTGATTGCTCATACGTATTGCATAGCGCACGAATTTGTCTGCGTTTCTGATGACAACACCGAAACACAGGCGGGCGGTAGCGGTGGTAACGTTCCTTTGTTCGTGCGCATTCTTCTGTCGGCATTTTTCCGCCTTTTTTCGCCTCAGATGGGCGAGCCAAATAATAGGCTCGCACAAATGTAAAACAAAAGAAAATACACGAACAAACGATAGAGCTAACGCGACTGAAGGAATGTCTCTTCGCACTTGCGTGCCTAGCACGCTCGGCAAAGTCTGTGGTCAATAAGCGGTGTACGAAGCTTGTTCGCATTTAATGCGGGCGCGACGTGCAGGCAGCGGCTTCCATTCAAGGCGAACTTACACACTGCAAAGCTAAATCCTTCATTATTGAGTCGTTTACATTTACTATGCAGAGGATGATGGATTGCCACCGGGTTGTCGCCTTTCTTGATTGATGAACGTCCCGAAGGACGCAGCTGGCGAGAAAACCGTCGCACAGATGAAGTGTGATGTAGCACGGGACGTGTGCGATGTCGCAATAGCTGCAACGGCTGCAAGGAGATCGGGTGGAAAGTTCGATCACGTGGTACTACGCAAGGGGGATATAATGGCTGTGCTCGTTGGCGATGACGAGTAGATAGCTTTTCATGAATATGCTGTATAGCGCTTCGACAGGGCGCTTGGTGTCGACGCGCCGTTGCATACAGAAAGCGTCACGAATACGAGAAGCGGGGGTGGGGGATAACAATTGGGATAAAAGACCTTGGGTTCGCTTATGGATATGCTGTTACGAAACCTCCGCACCCGAGTGGCGCGCCAAGAATACTGTATACCCACCAACGTATACCCGCTGGAGGAAATGGAAAGGTATACAGTGGGGTAGGTGGAGGCGCATGTTGTTAATTTAAGGGAAAATGTGATACGATACTGAGGCAGGCTGCTAATTAAACCTATAAGCTGATGCGTGCACTTTTATAGCATGCTTCGACCGCAAATAGCAATTTGCTGTCGAAGCATGTTAGAAAAGTGTGGATTTTTTTTTCTTACAGCGGAAACTCAACTCGAGTTGAGCTCAAACTCAACTGAAGCCCATTCATTGTGTTTTTACTGTCAAATCGGCCGAACTTAATAGTGACAATTCTTTTAGTTCGAGCCGGCTATACCTTCATAACATACTTGTGACAGAGTCTCATACGGAGCCGCTCGGTGACTCACAGCTGCCTAGTTATAATTGTGAGGATGATGTACGATAAGGAGCAACGCATAAATATCAAGGGCGATTGGTTGAGGTGAACAGAGTTAAGCGAACGGGCGATTCAGTATTTCTGTTTGAAGTCAGTAGCTTCTCTGATTGTAAGCAAAGTTTCAGTCGCTTTGGTTGTTTGAGCGCGCCGAATCAAACCCCTACTCTCACTTCCCCCTCCCCATTTCATGTTTTCCCCGCAGAATACAGGAAAAAAAAAGGTATTAATCAGTATACTGCTCCATTTTTCAAGGAAGCCTGGCCGTACGACAGAAAAGAAACACAACATCGCTAACCACGCAGTTCCGCGCTTGACATTCGAGCAGCTGTATTACGTCTCTTTCAGCATGTGATCTCGCTCGTTATTCGCAAGGTCTCTGTAGCGGTAAGCAACCATCGCTCCGTCAATGTTCTTATCAGTCGTTGCTTGTTCATTTCTACCACTTCGGTGTGCCTGTAAGGTATTTTTATTTGTTTTATAAGCCCATGCAAATCAATGCATTCGCCTCGCCTTGCATCTGCACACGCGAATCTGTTTCAATCATAATGACGACAAAAGTGAGGACTATGGTTCGATTTGAATACAGATCAGAATAGATCTTCCCGTAATATTTCTGTTGTGTTTAAACTATTCTAATCCATTTTCTCCAAACCGCGCAATTCTTGCTCGATCACCCCCCCCCCCCCCCCCCCCGGTGGGTATGTGCCATTTGTAAAGCGGATCATCATCATCATCATCATCATCATCATCATCATCATCATCATCATCATCATCATCAGTTCTGCGTCACGTGTTCTTCATATGCTAAGAAGACGCAGAAGAAGAAAATGTACGAGGAAGAGAGAAACGCGAACGACAGTCGGCTGTCTATTTGGGAGCGAATTTGTAAGTACAGCTCCTTGGAGTAACGGTGTTGGACACGAGGTCGCGGGATCAAATCCCGGCCACGGCCGCCGCATTTCGATGGGGGCGAAATGCAGAAAACACCCGTGTACTTAGATTTAGGTGCACGTTAAAGAGCCTCAGGTGGTCCAAAATAAGTATTCCGGAGTCCCCCACTACGGCGTACCTCATAATCAGATCGTGGTTTTGTCACGTAAAACAGCGTCATTTAATTTAGATCCGTGGAGCTATGCTCGTGCTCGAGGCACTCGCGTAGAAAGTCGAAGTCTTTCGCTTTCTAGCACATTTGGGCCGCCAATTTTTTTACTTACCCGCGCGCATGCTGTTCTGGAGCCCTTCCCCATTATGCAGATTTCGCAATGAAAACGAAACCGTGCGTAATTTCTTCCTTTCCTTTCAAAGGATAATGTCTACTTTACGCAAAGCGACCTTGCAAACGCCGTTTCATCGATTTGCCCATTATTAGAAAAAAAGTAAAATAAATAAATTTTGGGGATTTTCGCGCCAGAACCACAATTTTATATGAGGCACGCCGGACTAGGAGGCTCCGGATTAATTCTGACCACCTTGAGTTCTTTAACGTGCACCCAATGCAGGCGGTACAACAAGCGTTCTGGCATTCCGCCCCCGATGGAATGCGGCCGCAGAGACCGGGACCGGACCCGCGACCTGCGCCCTTCATTACACTACTGCTGTATTCAATGGGTGTATGCAACTCCCAGTGGGCGTCTCTGCATGCTGTCGGACACAGACACAGGCAGATGCGCTCAGCTATTTAGGATTTGGTTTCTGCTTCCAGTCGATCATGGGCCTAAATTCACGATTGCTTTATTCTAACGCGATAGCGTTAAGGGCCCCGTGTCGCAGAAAATCCGGCGCCGGCGTCGTTGGCGGAAATAATCATGCTGAACCACATCATCCCGAGCCACCCCGGCCGGGCAGGCCCTTCGCGTGGCGCAAGGTGTTAGGGAACAAAAATTGAATTTCTCAAGGTAAAATCTGTCAGAAAATCGTAAAGTGCGACCTAACCACAACCTACAGACGTGATGGCGTCGGATTGTAATTTGAATATATGAGAAAAAAGCCTGATAAGCAGCCAGAGATCTTGGAATGCTATAGCGTTCCACTTTTAAAGGCGTACCTTAAGCGTCCTTCAAATTTTTAATGTTTTACTTGATCAGTCCATAATAAGTTATTCTCTTTTTGAATACTATCCAGAAAGATACCGAAATCGTCGTAATTCTGTTCATTTTGCTTCCTTCCGTGGATGCGCTCGACTCGTAGCACTTCATCTGTCTCACAGGTATCGGCGTCGCGCTGATGGCCATCGTGGGTTCGCTGCTGCTGCTCATTGACTACCTGGCGCGCAACAGCGTTTCGCAAGCCCAAGCCGGCGGTCACAAGGCTCTGCACGACTGGGGAACCCACGCGACGCGCTCACTCGCGAACTCCACATCAACGGTTCTGTGACACCTCGATCAGCCGCAACTCGACCGCAGTCCAGTGCGTGGAACGATGCGTTTCATCAACCTGATGGAACAGACCCGGATTCGCCAACGGAATATTATCGCGCCTCTTATTTCTTGATGAACTTCCTAATAGTCTCACTATTTTTGGTATATGCGAAATGAATGAAATGGTCTACCGATTACCTCGAAAACCTGAATTCATCTCGAATGTGCACCTGCGTGTAAAAGTAAAACACTAAGCCCGTTATTGTTTTAAACTTGAGCTTTGGAGCCATTGGCCATTACACGAATATCAATCTCTTTTTACGTACCAACGGAAGTTCAAATGTGGACTTATTTTTCAGAGGTAGAGGCATGCCTTGTGCGCCATCTGTCAAAAAAAAAGTCTTTTGTTGACTTGTTGAAAACTTTATTTATAAAAAGTAGCTTTCTGGGTTGTTTCTAGACAATCGGTGACGACATTTAGGAAATTTTGAAGTGCACGTAGGCGCGCCTTGCGCTGAGCCGTAACACTTTAACAGGGGTTAGTCTTAAAAACGGCCAGCGGTGAGAGATAGGCCGGTATAATGTAGTGATTCCTTCCACTCCACTCAGTTCTATGCCACTCTTTTTATTCCCCGTTCACGGCCGGCTGATCCCACTGATAACGCTGGTGGACCTCCGCTCTGACCACTGACTAAGCGCGCCAAGAAATAGTATTTGAATAGAGGCGAAGTAGAGTTGAAGTGGCATTAAAATAGAATCAGGCATGAACAATGTATGCGCGTGTCAGTATGTATGAATCTAAAGCTAATGCAAGTCGTTTTATGCCTAGTCCGGAACGGTGCCGTATAGCGGGTGTCGTTACATTGGCCTTAGCCTGATGCAGGGTTGGCAGATGACTAGAGAGAGTGAAAGTACCTTGAAAGCACCGTGTCACCGCTGTTAGCTTTGCAGATACACTGTGAGTGAGTTGGTGTCTTCGTCTTAAATAATAATTATAATCATCATCATCATCATCATCATCATCATCATCATCATCATCATCATCATCATCATCACTGCAGGACGAAGGCCTTTTCCCGTGATCAGCCGCTACCTCTGTCATGTGCCAGCTGGCCCTACCTTATGTATGCAGGTTTCCTAACTGCAACCCACCACCTAAGTTCACTGTCGTCCTCGACTGTGCTTCCCTTCTCTTGGTACCCACTCTTTAACTCTAATAGATCACAGGTTATCCACCCTACGCATAACATGGCCTGCCCAGCTCCATCTTGTCGTCGTAATGTCAAGAATACCTTAACACAGAATATCATCTTAAGTAGCACAGCACCAACAGAGACATGGACTAGAATGAAAGAAGCAGCGGGAAAGGCGCTGGGCTCTGAACTCGAAGGTTTATTAGAAGAAAAACAACTTTTATATCCTCAGTCATGTCACATGAGTAGTGGAAACACTCATCAAAAAAGAAAGGAAGAACTGAAACAGAAAACGACGCACGCACGCACACGCACACGCACACGCACACACGCACACACACACACACACACACACACACACACACACACACACACACACACACACACACACACACACACACACACACACACACACACACACACACACACACACACACACACACACACACACACACACACACACACACACACACACACACACACACACACACACACACACACACACACACACACACACACACACACACACACACACACACACACACACACACACACACACACACACACACACACACACACACACACACACACGCAACAAGCTCACTTAATTTGTAGCAATATGCGTGTCTGAAGCTGTATGTCACATAGAACACGATTGCGCGGATACCAAATTGTGTGTGCCTTACGCTGCACTATATGTGCATGTCAGCGGTTCCATAAACGCCGGTAAAAATCAGTTTTCTAATAGATAGCTTTTCTTTCTCTGTACCATGATAAGGTGAGTAACAAGAAGACAACAAAAAAGAGCATCGACACCTTGGCGTTGAAATTTCTTTCATTCGAAAAAAAAAAGAAAAAAAAAAGAAATGCAGGCCGTTCCCTCGATTGTAAGCGTTGTCGAATGCCTTCCTTAAACCCTTATAAGCACAGACATGGTATGACACCTTCCTCACTGTACCCATTCTGTGGAGAAGATGAGGCGATTGAAAATTATTTTTATTATTCTGTTAGCGTTTCGCATATGAAGGAAATACATTTTAGAAATAACATTTAGACAGATTGTAGCGAAATTTTCAATTCCAGGAATTCTTTCACTGAGAGCCTCCTCCAATGGATGCTGTCACGTGATTGTTCAGCCGTTGAAGAAATTCTAATTACTTCAAGGTGACTTTCTTGCTAAAATTATAGTACTTTGAGCTATTTTTAATTATTTGTAATCTGTCCCGAATATTTCAGTTGTTTTCCAGCTAATACTACGCGATTTCCTATAATTCCATTCGAATCTCGGCCAATCCGCCATAGTGGGTATGAGCCATCAGCAGAGGGAAAACAAAACAATGCGTCACTCAGGCAAAGTACCCAGAGGCGGTCCCTTCACGGTCCTGCAGAAAGCATGTACGTAATTGCAGTCTAGAACGACTGAAGGTTGAGCAAGTTGGTTGGTGTTCATGGTACGCAAAAGCAGGCGTGCAAACACGGACACAAGAAGAAACGAAAAGGACAACGCGAACGGCTGGTATTGGTGTCGTTCTTTTCGTTCTACCTATGTTAGGTTTTGCAGGCCTGCGCTTCCGTACCATAAACCATACCTTTTTTTTTTCATTGTTTTTCAAGGGACGCACCAGTCACTGTGTTTCGATAACGCACTAACATCCAGGAGCACAAGTCGACAGAAACGCACAAGCAAAAGTTTGAGACCATGACCGAAATATTTTAATTTCTTTTCGCACAGTCGTGCAACGGGGGAACTAGTTCAATGCATCGCATTGGTCGAACAGGGGCACGTGGTCTGCGCCACTTGGTTTTAGCGAGCATGTCTAGGCTGATATATATATATATATATATATATATATATATATATATATATATATATATATATATAAACTTTATTTAAAGAGCAGACGAAGATGGTCGTCCCCAGGTGGGCGGCATCCTCAGTCCAGTACGCCGTGGTCCCTCTCGCTACCCGCCGTGCTCTGTCGACGAGTCGAAGCTGGTCCTCGGAGCACGAGCTGGCAGCAGGTTCTCCCACGGAGTAGGGGGATCGGGGGCAGTGCCTTGTTGTGCTCACACTCCCATACCATATGGTAGAGAGTGCACGGCGCTGAGCACTTCTTGCAGGCGTATAGTCGTAGCGTGTGGGATACATCACGTGGAACAATGTCCCGTGCGGAAATCTGTTTGTCTGTAGCCTTCTCCTAGGCTGAAAAAAAAATGGTGGCATAAGTGGTAAGCAAACTTTTGCTCTCGAGTGTCCACTCTTTGTCATAAGGTAAACGGCTACGTTGCCTGCGACCGGCATGCTGACTTCAGACTGTTTAAAGGAGTTCATGTAGTTTGTGACAAGTTACAACAACCCGGGAAAGGAAAACAACTTTCGCACTCGCCATCAGGCAGTCTGGAGTGTCGAAGCATCACGGGAACTTCGCCTCACAGCCGAAAAAAACATGTCTGATGAAGGCGTGAAATAGCCTGTATACTTTTGACAAAGACTGCACATGCCTTACGAAATGGTACCTGACAGTCGAATTGGCTCAGTGTGCTGTAAGCAGCCAATGCGCATCTCTGTAAGAGTCACATTACGAGAGCAGTAAAGGAAGCGTTATTGCACAAGGATGGCGAATCAGATGAGTGGGAACTTATCCGCGGTAGCCGTGCGAAGCAAAACGAGGACACAGAAAGAGATATACGGCACAAGTGCTGTCTCGTCTTTTTATTTCAATGAGTTCGTTTACTGTGCGCTGCTAGCATAGAATTTTTATTAATTCTTGTGAGGGCATTGAAAAAACAATATGAGAAGGCGAACCGACCCCCCCCCCCCCCCCCCCCCCCCCCTGAAATCAGTACCTCGTTGTAAACACCCCCTAAAATTACTCGTTAAGTCCTATACGTATGCCACTGTAAGGAGAAAAACGGAGTACCTCTGTGTTTTTAGACCATGTAAAGGTGCATTAGTGTACGAGAAGGATCATTTATATATTACAACCATGTGCTTAGAACAATGTGCAGCCCCTTCACTGTGAGTTGACATGGCGGTTACCGGTCATTTCTTCAGACTGAGGGCTCTCAGAGTACTTAGTTATTCGTACGTTGAGCATACTGTTCTTGCGGTACCCGCGTCATTCGTAACGACTTTGTTTCTCTTGTCAGGCATCACGGTCACCGTGGCGATAATAGTGGCGTCCCTGGTACTTGTGTTCGCTCTGCTTTTGCGCACGGGCATGGTTTCCAAACCCGGGGGCCAGCAGGCACTGCGAGCTACTCCATTCTCTGGACGTCTGCCGAACAACGACACATTTGCGCTGAACTGTACCGATGACTGCCTTCGATAGATAAAAAAAAAAAGGAGGGGGGGGGGGCGGACCTGTTACGAGAAGCAGACGAATGTGAAAAAATCGTCTGAGTGCGACCGTCTTTTGTCTTGCTATAATAAACTGCAGAAACAGCACGCACTGCGTAACGAGTTTTATACAGGGGATATGGTAGTGGGATGCGATCATGTGAACTAGTAGCTGTATTGTATTACAGGTGAGCACATTCTGTCCACAAGCCTAGTGGGTGGGTAGGTGGGTAGGTAGGTAGGTAGATAGGTAGGTAGGTAGGTAGGTAGGTAGGTAGGTGTGTGTGTGTGTACGCGCACGCGCGGACGCACACATGTGTGAGCAAGTGTGATCGCGTGCTTCTGCTCCGTGCACACTCCATCCCTTCTACGCTGTCTTTGCTAGACCTCACGCACTCATTACAACGTCGCATTCAGCTTTATATCGCATGAAATTCTGCACGTGGTTCCAATAGGTATGAAAATCACCTGAGCTGCATGACAAAAAGAAAAAGTAAAACGAAAAAAAAAAAACAACTCGGACGTTTTCAATTTACAGAACAAAACGCCTGCCACGTCGGAATCTTTGCAAGAAGAACGTGCCCTCCAAATGAACACGAAAATTAATACTCAATTTCTCAGGTCAATCACCTGAAGTTGTCCATAAACCTTACGAATACTCGTGTTGGTGCTTCAGCTTGTGAAGAGCTGTGGCCAAGGAAACACATGAAATACCCAAACATGCCCTTCACGTGCACTTTATTAACATTATTACAATTTCACAAAATGACTATACACGCCCCGTGCGAGAGGCGCTGTGTACAGTTGGGGGCAGCGTCGTTTGGGAAATCTGCGAGATCTTAAGCCTCAGCTTCCCGACTGTTGATGCTTCACTGTTCTCGGTTCCCGAGAATCCACTGGACGAGCTGACGCCTGACAAGTTTTCCGAGATTGTTGCGTGGAATCTTGTGGACAAATGTGACGCCGCCTTCCAAGTGGCAACCCTTCGGTGCGTTGGCTGGACAGAGATGAAAAAAAACAAACAAAAAATTGAATAATAAATGAGAAAAAAAAAACACTCACGTTGTCTAAGATAATGCTAGGAATCTCTCGGTTAAATACTGTTTGCTGGTATAAATTGAACACCGGTTTTAGTGGAAGGAAATAAGTCTGCGCAGCGCAATCAGCTGCTTTTCAGCAAATATTGATGTGCTAAGAATAGATATGCAGTTTGCTTACAATAGAACGTAGCGGCCACATTTCGATGGGGGCGAAATGCGAAAACGCCGTGTACTTAAATTTCGGTGGACGTAAAAGAACCCCAAGTGGGTCTAAATTATTCCGTGTTCCCCCACTACGGTGCGCCTCATAATCAGATCGTGGTTTGGCACGTAAAACCTCGTAACTTTTTTTTTTACAATAGAACCTAAAGTGCGCGCATGCCAGTAATAACAAAGTGGGCAGTTTTGCCCGAAGGCCAAGCATTGAAGCAAGGTTTGGTGTTCCACCGAAAGCATCTCGGAAAGCTTGCTTGATGAGGAGCGCCATCAGCAGCGTGGCAGGCATCGCAACTCGATGATCCCCGAGATGAGACCGAAGGCCAAATGATCGGCGTTTGTCAGCCCTCAAAGGCAGGATTAGATAGATTGGCGCTTGTTAGCAGGATTAGATAGACAGAATTGGCTTGACGTTTTACAGTCCGTTCTGCTCAGATCAGTGCATGCACCGAGCTGTGGTACGCACACAGCTGCTCAGCAGCAACACTAATGTGTGAGCGCATAGGGCTCGTGCCAGCAGCGACAGCCAGAACGCTGATCTTGTTCTTGCACAGCCGATTGAGTGAAACACGATGGTGCGCCCCTTTTGCTGCATCGCTTTTTGCAACCAGGTGAACCATCCAAGTTCGAACAGTGGACGCAACCGGTTGGAAGACGATCTACGGAAGACGATGTTAGATACACTCCTTGCTGTGCGAAACTCTGTATACTCTGTAAACTCTGTAAGGAATGATGGCAATGAGTTAACAAGCACAAAGTTTTCCACCTGCTGAAAAAAGATTGGGCAATGAGTTGGCGTCCGGGTAGTCTTTTATGCCCGTTTCAAATTAGTTAGTGTGCAAAACTAACCAGTGGCCTAAAGAAACAGTCTGACATCTTTGTGGAGTGTGCGCGGGGGATGGTCTATAATGTACCTCTGTCAAGCGGCGTAATTTACGTGGGTGAAACTGGCAGATGTCCGAAACGCCCGCCTACGAGAACACGCGAATCATTTCGGCAACGGCAAAGATGGCTTTTTTGCACAACACTGCACTTTTTGAGGATTTGGGAATATTGCATAAACACTGGGACGACTGCACTCACATCATCGTTGTAGCTGCTCAGATAACACGGGAGCACGGCTTATTTGTGAGCAAGCCCTCTCCGTCTCTTTCTGGCAAAGAAATAAGCTTTCTGGGAGGTGCCGATGGCGCGCACCTTGCGATAGTACGGCTTCTGTTGATTGTTTCTTAGCTCCATCTCTTGCCGATGCCGTGTTTTTCATTCGTCTACTTATTTCCGTGCTCTGACACAAGAAAGCTGAGTTGGAAGTTAGCGTTTGTCATCGTCTGCCACGTTGTGTACTCGTCCTTTGCTTAGCGATATAGCTGTCGCTAATTATGACATACCAAGTAGCCCAGTCCGCTACCCTTTTAAGCTGAAGAACCAGTTAAGTTGATGTGCGAAGTTACGATAACGCTGGTAACCATGAGAACTTTCTACATGAGGACACCGAACGTAGCACGTTTAAAGAAGGGACAAGAAAAAAAGAAATGCTAACCTTCCACAAATTGCATGACGTCATCGGCGCTCAGTGTTCTTGCTTCTGGCTCGGGCACAACCAGAGCGTGCGCCACTTCTCCAGCTTCGGGATGAGGCATTCCTACGACGGCGCAGTCATGAACCTCTGGACACTTGAGCAGCACGGCCTCGACTTCGGCCGGCCAATACTTGCCCCCACGGCAGCAGAAGAAGTCGCTCAGCCGCGCAACTAGGTATAGCCAGCCGTCGTTGTCGTAGTAGCACTGGTCGCCTGCGTAGCCCCCGAACGAAAGCGCTTTAACGGGCTGCTTCCTAGCTTGGTGCGGTTGTGCAGTATATATATATATATATATATATATATATATATATATATATATATATATATGCAACGTGATTTATTCACGTGTAGACGTCAATGAATGCGAGAAACGTCAGGCGAACGTCAAGAAGCGGCGAGGCGACCAGCAGTTCAAAATCCGGGCAAGCGCAAGCTCGGGGCGCGTGGTTAGCACCAACACTGTGGCTTGCTTGCTGACTGCTTCGTCGTCGTCTTGTCTTCTTCATTACAATATATATATATATATATATATATATATATATATATATATATATATATATATATATATAAGCTTTCCGAAGTCGCTATCATAGGCTTGTGATGGATTAGGCTAGCTGGCAGTTTTTCCGTGCTACTGAGGTTACAGCGCGAAAGCAGAACACAGGGCAATATTGGAACCGACGAGGACAGCGCTTGTACTCGACGCTTTTAATTTTGTACCGTGTCCTACTTTGCGCTGTCTCTATAGTGCCCGGAAAAGCTATCCTAGGGTCATGGCCGGACCAATCATGTGCTCGCTCAGAGATTAGACGCTATGTGGAGTTTTCAGTGAATTGTGGTTTAGATGAATGACTGTAATGAAAGCTTGTATTGACTATGTGCACGAACGCGTCTACCATCACCGTCACCATCGAATTCCTTCTTCGTTTACTTTTATTCCTCTTCTCCAAAGCCGAATGGCTGCACAGCATGGGATGACTCAGGCAACCTCTCAGACCTTCGCTCATGACAAACCTTTATCTAATCGCTTTAAAGGCACATACCTGGTCGTCCACACCTGGTTGTGGGCTTTAGCAGCTGGTTGTGTGCTTTAGCAGCCTAATTTGGTGAACCTAAACACAGGCGCCTTGCACAGGCATGGACTAGCACAGATACTGCCTGACAAGAACGACGGCTATGCAAAAGCTGTTCACGCTTATAAAGAGGAGTACTAGTGAAGGCATTCAGTGTGTTCCTTCACACTAAATGTATTCCAAAAAAAAGAAAGCTTTACAAAAACTTTTGAGATGCTTACGTAGTTTTGTGGGAAGTCTTATATCGTCCCTGAACGAAGTGGTTAAAATATGTTGATGAACAAATAAAGAAACGTAGAGATAATAATACATTTGCCTTCCGTGTTTTACGTGGGTAGAAGTACGATTTGAATCGTAAGCATTACTGCTTATTTCACTGGGCGCTCATCTGGCAAGTTCTATCGCTCAACGGTTTCTCAAACCTCGTAGTACGTGCACGTTCCACATGCACTCCTACCTGTACTGTACCAGCCTTCTTCGTCGGTGATGGGCTCGTGCAGTCTTCCCCAGTAGCCACGCATCAGGCTTGGACTTCGTATCACGAGTTCTCCACGTTGCCATGGTCCCAGAGGCTTCTTCGTTTCTGTGTCCCTCACCTGTGTGAAAGCCACGACGGCAGCTATACTAAATCTCAATTTAGGGAGTCTAGGAGAGATTTTTATTCGTAAGACGGGTGGAAGGGTGGCACGGACGAGCGTGCTTCTGGTTCACTACCACATGCTAGGAAAGGTGGACAAGAGGAAGCAAAAACAAAATAAGATTAGATGTAACGAGATACTTCTATGAGCGTCGGCAATTCGACCAGTATACTACATACTATACATAGATTTCATGTATCTTCAAAACACCTGGACACATGCGGGAGCACGTGGCGAAGAGAAACGTTACACTGGAAAGTTGTGCAGCTTACACATAGGATGGTTTTAGGATGTTATGGGCTCATTCCAATAGCCCTTTCGGTTCGCGATGATGCCGCCGGTCACGGTGTACGCCGCCGTATGCCGCTATCGCCGGAAATGCGAAAAAAGTACACGATTCCCGCCGGGATCGAGCCCGCGCCCGCTGCGTGGGAGCCAGATACTCTACCACTGAGCCACGCAAGCGCTTGCTATCGGGCCGCGAAATCGCCCTATAAGCCAAGCGCGCAGGGGCAAAGGACCCGAGCTTCCGCCAGTATGGTGGCGCCATCTAGGTAAGGCGTCTGCAAACGCAGCGTGCGCAGGCGCAGACGACGAGATGCGATTCAGACGAGGCGCGCAATCAACGCGATCCCGAGCTGCCCAAGCTACCGAGCCTCCGCCAGTATGGTGGCGCCATCTAGTTAGGGTGCCTGCAAACGCAGCGTGCCCGACATGTAAATTGCAGTTGTAAGGCTTGATCGGGCTCAGCAGATTGCTGTGCAGAGAGCATTACAAGTCGCAGCTCGCCGTCGACGCCGGGCGGACAGTTCAGATCGTTCTCGTCAAAACGAGGCGAACAGACTGCCGCGAAGACCCGTGCTGTGCGTGGTGCCAAAGTTGGAGCTACTCTTGAGCCGCTCCACCAGCTTACGCTGGGACTGTGCTGCGTGTGCCGCGCAGGCCTGTGACTTTTTTAACTGCGATGGGAGAGGCACACGTGGCCCTTTCCACTACAGCTGAGCCCAGTCTAATAAATAAAAGCAAAACGGAGGACGTCTTTAGCCAGGCAAGACAAGCCGTCCGCTATACTAAACTTCGCATGTCCTTACTTCTTGAAGAAACAAACAGCAATTATTATTTTCACCCGTTCTCATCATGTAGTACACAATATCAACAAACCATCAATTTGAGCAAGAGCAAAAATGGATTTGGTTATGACACTGATTGAGTATAGTCTTGTTTAGTCCCACTGAATATCTTCATATTGGGCGTCCGTGCATTAGTCGCGGTGCCACTGTTACGCAAAGCTTTTGCACGCCTCTCTACACACACAATTTTAAATATGCGGTTTATGGGGGCAGTGACATAATCAAACACATACCGATTGCAGAATTTAGCGCTGCCTATATTCCTGCTAGATGAATCTGACACGTGAAACTTGCGTTGTTTTAAGCAGACAAGAAGATTGGCATTCTTACCACTGCTTGGACGCCAACTGCCAAACAACCGATGGACTTGTATTTGCTTGGCGCGTTGTAAAGACCCGCTGAGATGAAAGGTATCTCCGACTGACCGTACACTGCTCAAATGAAAAAGCAAGAGCCGAAACAAAGTTTTGTTATCATCCCACTATGAATCTTCACGCAACGTTGGTACTTTCGCGACTCACTCGTAACACCAGCCTACTACGTTCATGTAAACCACCGTGATGATTAGGGACTACAAGTGCTGGAGATAATACGTATCATAGGACACTGAAAACGCCGAGACGGTTTCAGATTATTTGAAGCAATCTCTTGGGAATGTAGCCGTTAATCTAATGTTAACTCATTACGAAATGAAAGCGAAAGCTGCTTTCAACGAGATATCGCGGCTAAATAAATGTGTTCAGAGTAGCAACACGAAATACTTACACTGTATAAACGATTTGAGATTAAATTCTTTGACCAGTGTCTTCGCAACGTCTTCTCCAATGATTGTGGTCGCCGTAGTGACGTATTGGAGACAATCAAGGTCATAGCCTTTGCGCCGTTCGTTGTCCAACAGGCACCTCACAGTGTAAGGCGTTGTGCTCATGGCTGTGACCTGTTGAGAACATAAACATTAGCCTTCGGTGTTTGCTAACGTACCAAGAATAGCACAGCAGAAGATATCATATATAAAGGCAATGGGCACGTCTCCGAAATTGGTAGTGTTGGTAATTTCACCGGCTTTGAAACTTTTCGTACACAATATCCTAGGACTAGTTATCTCGCACCTCGTGGCATACTTCCACGGCCGTTTACCGAGCGACACCGCGTAATTAACTCTTTGATCCGAAATCCAAGCCTCGCGTTGATTGAAGCTTTTGTCTTTTTCCGAGAGTTGCTGCATCAGATTCCCTTTGCATTTTATTTGCTTCTTCAGTGATTTCAACTATTGACCACAACTGAACTCACATTTCCTGCTGCTTAAACAGCGAGGACTTCTTGACCAGGAAACTGTCTAGAGTATGAGATGTGCGCGACACCAAACGCAGCACTGAAAGGGCAAAATTGTCATCCACACGTGAGTACAGAACGAAGCTACAAAGGGACCCCATACGAGTTTACCCCCCAAAATAAAGGAAATTCGTATAGGTTTCTATTGTAACTTCGTACTGCTGTTGAGTAGATGACAATTTTCCCATTTCGTAAAACTTCCTCCGCCTTGCCTCCTTAGTACAGATTTGGCGAAATGCAGCAATCAATCAATGTAGGTTAAGCACATGCGAAAACATTAAATAATGTATAAAGAACGGGAAGTTTAGCTAAAGTAATGGAACTACAAATGTAACACCGATTTTCTTGATGTGATTTCAATATGTGACATGAAAAGCGTTCTTGGAGGTTGTTCTTTCACACGATGAACTTTTTTTTCGGGCTTGGGGCGCGCCTGAGCACATGTATGTCTTTGTGTTCGAGAGAAAGAGACGAACTACTTACGGAAATCCAAATAATGGTATGTCAAAGCCGACTATAACATATATACTAAATATTCTCTATTGCCCTTTGTTGAGCAAGGAATTATACTTAGATTACAGCCAATAGCTTCAGTGGTGGGTGGAAGGTGTCCAACCCGACATACAGCCAGTATGGTACTGGAGTTGCTTTGAAGGTGTTGGCATGACTAATCTGATTTCAGGATTGACGAGACGAGAAGGTTGAATGCAACCTCTTGCATTATCTATCCAACATGCACAGAATTGGTTCTAACAGAAGCATTTGGAGCTTTGTCAAAAATTAACATTTGCTGCGGTATGAGACATTACGCCTCTACAAGAATGACGAAGGCTAGAAGAAGTTTTGTGTCAATGAAAAACGCATGGCATTGAAGTCAACTTTATCTGAAGAATTGGTTACGTTTTTACGTGACCGATCTAGTGAAGTCATGCTATTTATTAGAGATACACTGATAACCATAGGATAACACGTGAAAACTTTAATGTAGACGTTGACATAGTATTTACTCATACGGACGTTCATAATATTTAACCTTTACGAGAATATCTTTTGGGACAGCGTGGAAAGACAGGCCAAGCTTAGGTAACACGAACACTGTCCCGTATCGCTCTGTCACTAAAATGATTTATCAACTCTCTAAACTGCGGAAAAAGGTGAAATGACTGACTTCTGTTGGCACTTTTGAGCATCGACCCGAGCCGGTGTACTTGTTAGAAATTCAGGTTGAGCAGTATGGCTACTGGGAAAATAGTATTTCCTGTTATGTTGATACTGACGTGTTGTCCCTCTTTTCTCTATTAGTCGTATTTTTCTGCCTTCCCTGCATTTCTCTCTTACAAAAGTAGCAAACCGATTTTTTTCCCCTTCGCGTGGTCCTCCTGGTGTTTACTCTTTTATTTCGTGCCTGTTCTTCTCTCCCAGCGTTTTCACGTATTTATTACGCTTACCCTGTGCTTGTGAATCGCCTCGAGTATAGCAGTGTCATCAGCGGTCTCCATAAAGGCAGCCGACGCTCCCTGGGCGATAGCCTTGCAGACCCCGTCAAAAAGTGCATACACGTGGCTCAATGACGTTGTGGAGAGGGACACGTCCTCTGGACCTAGACCCATATGCCCAGGGTGACTGGAAAACGGCAATGACGAAGAGAAAATATTAGGGATTTTGGCTTGGTGGGCATTTACCCGCAGCACAGCGAAGGCTATAGCTAGGTGTCAAGCAACGAGAACCAGCTACCAGTTTCAAAGAAAGATGGAGGGCTCGCCCATTGTTTACCACTGATTCATTCGTGAAGCTTCCGATCAGTCGGCATCGCGTAAAGGGGGGGGGGGGGGGTCAGCGGCGGTCGATAGAGACGTCCTTGTTTTGGTTCTCCGCTCAGACCGCTTCGTTTGGCTGCGAGGTGACTGCGTGACTCTTACATTTCCTTACACTGCACGGAAGCGGTTAAATAGACAGTAGGCAGACGTACATTTTGAGTACATTTTGAGCACATTTCTGACACATTTTTTAATAACTTCACGTCGGTGCCTTTAATATAATCTTTATGTTGATATTATGTTCATATAATGCATAATGTCATTGTTCATATAATGCTTATGAGATGTTGGCGCCTGTAAGTGATGCCGGATACTCATGCTCACATAGAAATACATCCAATGGAATGCCGATTGAATGGAACACTCATACATTCAACTCTTATAAAAAATGAAACATACTCAATCATAAAGTTGAGTCACATATTTACACCGTAGACAGATCGCAAAAGGTGTCACATAAAGAAACACTGAAACGTAAAGCCCATTCACATAGATCCCCTAAATGCAGGGCACAGAGGTAAACACGGAGTAAGGTAACAGAAAGGCAGATGAAGTAAGGCATAGGATTCGACAAAGGTTTTCTTAATCAGCATGTTCTTATACGGGTTTAGCATGGTGAGCACGGCATAATTAAAATAAAAAGTGAAAACCCCTCCCCTACCGGGAAGAGGGGTGCACGCGAAGCTCGTCCAACCCTAGGGGAGGGGTTGGTTAGTTTTTTGAGCGTTTGAGACACATTAAAGAGACATGGTTGGTGGATGAGAAACGGTGGATTCGCCCGGCGAGCACTTTCACGAGCCCGCTACCGCTGCCGTTCCTTCAACGCAGTCTACTCGCCGTTCTCTTTCTCCTTCGGCACGCCTAGCCCTAACCTCCGGCTGGGCCCGTCGTTGTCGTTCCGCTTCGGCTTGTCGAACTCCTTCATCGGCCCGGCGTTGGCGTTTCGCTCCTGCTTCGGCTTGCCGAAACGCAGGATTATTTCGGCGAGTGCGCGCACGTTCACAGGCCCGCTCCCGTTGTCGTTATTTGAAGGCTGCCTCTTATTCGATGGAGGAGACCAAGCGCGTCCTACTCATAGCGCAGCTGGCCTTTAACTGGCGAGAAACGGTGTGCGCGGAGCGGATGAGGAGGCGAACCTGTCAAGCAGCTGTGGGTGAGGAGCGCGGTTTTCGCATACGACGACAGCCAAACCGACGGCGCGAGTCAGGCAATACAAGCTCCGCTTGAGAAAGCCGGCAGATCCCACGCCGTGTGGGAATAGATGTTATGCGAAGCAGTGTGCGGGGAGCCTACCAAGTTAACGAAACGACCATGAGAGCACCAAGACGTAGGCGGCTCTTTCATGACCTACATCACGCACATGTTATGACATTCATGTCATGAATCCTCAGGAGTCCCTTTAGCTACACTTACGAGACCTTAAGGCCCAAGCCTTAGTCATGCTCATGACTATGACTTCGACCATCAACCTTTAGCCTTTTCTTTCACTTAGTACCACATCCGAACCCATTTCAGTGGTTTTTGAGTGTTATTCTTTTTTTTTGCTGACTCATTGTCATTTTTGCTAAATCATGCTTATGACTACGACTTCTACCAGCATCCGTTAGTGGTTCCTTCACTTAGTACCCACGTCAGAACCCATTCCATTGGTTTTAGAGTGTTAATCTTTTTTCGTGGAGTCACTTATTTTTGCTGAGTCATGCTCATGGCTATGACTTCTAGCAGCATCCTTTAGCAACGCCTCCTTTACTAGGATGCCTGGCGCGTCAGCGCCGAAGCCCCCGCTCAACCCTCTCCTGTTTACGCGCGCCGCTGCCGCGCAGCGGCGCTGTACGTGTTCTGACCCTATCGTGCGCCCAACCGGCAACGCCAGTGCCCGCGCAGTCTCTGTGGTAGCCCATTCGGAGTGAGGATTGACGTTCTAGGTCTTTAGTCTTTCTCGGCGCCCGACGTGCTACTTTTTATCGTGTGTATTGCCGCCTTATTGCTCTGCCTACTAACCGCAGTTGAAGCCCAGCCACACGGTATTACTGCTTGCCCATAGCGCAGCTGGCCTTTAACTGGTGAGAAACGGTGCGCGCGGAGCGGATGAGGAGGCGAACCTGTCAAGCAGCTGTGGGTGAGGAGCGCGGTTTTCCGCATACGACGACAGCCAAACCAGCGCAAGAAGCTCCCTGGCTTTTCTGTCTTATATATCTCGCGTAGTTAGTGAAAAAAATTGCGTGTGCGAACTGTGTGGCTTTAGTTAAGAAGCCAAAGAGAAACTCTGCTATGGATGGTTTGATTTCCCACCAAGATAGGGGTGGCCTCTATACCCGACCGTAGAACTCATTAGTTCTTTGTGGTCGGAAGAAATTTGTGAAATGCTATCAGACCGAAAATATCTCCTGAAACCTATGGAGTAGTGTTTGTAGCACAGCGTGAGTGTAATCACAGTCTTGCCTGTGTTGAAATGTGAAAGCTGAAACTATAACCACGGGAGGCTACAGCTCATATGAAAAAAAAATAAATGAAGCCGATGTCTGCATCTAATAACATCAATATTGAAACTGCATATAATAACTGTAGGCTTCGATGTTCTTTGTTTGTTAAGCGAAGTGACTTTATCGGACTGCAGACATGAAAAACTATGATAACAGTGTTATGAATTGGGGAACCTTTCTTCCCTATTCCCTGTTTTCAGTAATTGTTGGCTTCCTTCATATGTATGGCATAACAAACCCCCTCATTTCCCTACCCTTGTGTGTGATAGCAAAGTCATTTCCTGTTTTAGACCTCCATTAACTGTCTATCTTTTGCATTTCTCTTCATAGCTGGGACTGCTACTAATATGCATAAACAGTGTCATACTTATTCTTGCCATAAAATGTTTACATATTGTTTTTTCTTCTTTGTTCATAATTCCTTATCATTATGTGCATGAACCCATATTTGACCTCGCTTTGCATTCTTGCTTTTGTCATTTTCATATTGAATCAATTTCTGATCTCATTATTACCGTTCTGTGACAATGCGCTAGGGCACCAAATGCGTATCGTGCAACCGAGCACAAGGGGAACTGGCAACGCAATCTCCCACGCGAAAGCAAAAAAGCGGTAGGCAGCGCGGGAGGGAAGGGGGGGGGGCGAGCAGCTTCTACTCTGCCAACAAATACGCTTGCACTGGCTGTGGTGACAGTCGACCGCACCGTCTCTTATCTCCACACGGCTCTAACCTTTGTATGCGCTGTGCATTCGCCGCTCAGTTTCCGTTGAAGCGATAGAACGCACGATTCTTCGCCCGCTGCAGCGGCTGCGCCAGCGTTTTGACAGTCGTTGTCTGCGGTCATTCAGTGTGATCTATTCATGTTTGCTTGTGCGCGATGACACCACGCTTGTAAATTCAGTTAGAAAGCGAATGTGTCCAAGTTTATGCAGCCGATAAAACTGCTATCCCTACTCCGAGTAGCTCTCTACCAATTTGCTATCGCAATTGATGCTTCGCCTTTCGGGCGAAACTGCGACTTTTTTTCATTTCGTCTTCAAAACTACATAATTTCACTCTGCTGAGCTTTGCAAATCTTGAAGCACAAAATTTTTCCACAGTTAAGCGCCGCAAACCTTCGGACGGGGGACTGGAGCAGTGACTTTCTATTGCGGAGCAAATGGTGCGCAGTGTCAGAAGTTAGCGTCACCTCGCGGAAAGCCGGAGAAACAAAGCGGTCCCGGGCGAGCAGTGACTTTCTATTGCGGAGCAAATGGTGCGCAGTGTCAGAAGTTAGCGTCACCTCGCGGAAAGCCGGAGAAACAAAGCGGTCCCGGGCGAACAATAGGAGCGCGGCCGACGTGCCAGGCATCTCAGAGTAGAGGAGGCGCTGCCTTTAGTGTTTCAAAAAATCTGAGCTGTGGTCATCTCCGCTGAAACAACTGTCTCTGCTTCTTCTACACAAGAGGTATGCGGGCAGTGTACATATTTATACTGATGGTTCCACAAACCTCCAGTGTTCGTCCAGTGCTGTAGTTGTCCAGTAAGAGCTACTACCATTAGCTTCAGGACTGACCACCCAACGACATCGACATCTGCGGAACTAGCTGCTCTTCGCACTGCACTTTGTTTCGTCAATCGGGAGCCACCTCGACAATGGTCAATCTTCAGTGACTCAAAGGCAGCCCTACAATCTGTGCTATCAGCTCTGCGTCATGGGCCATACTAACAGTTCGTATTCGATATTAGATACCTACTCCATACATCACATGAGAAAGCACACCACGTGACATTTCAGTGGCTTCCAAGTCACTGCGGTGTCATGGCGAACGGAGACGCCGATAATGCTGCTCGGGCAGCTCTTGACGACACACAGGAAGAGGCCATATCACTCTCACGGTCCGACGCAGCCAGCAGACTTCGAGTGCTTGCACAGGAGATCACGCTCTCTCTATGGTGCACACCAAGCAGCCAGACCAACCGGAGCAATCGTCAATACCACCTGCCCTCTCTGATGCATCTCTGTATGCCAACTGGCATACAAGGCAAAGAGACACAATCTCTCCAATGCTATTCACTGCATGCTTAGAAGTATTCAAGCTCTTAGACTGGGAAGGCTTAGGAGTGAGGATCAACGGCGAATATCTCAGCAACCTTCGGTTTGCAGATGACATGGTCCTATTCAGCAAAAATGGACACAAATTACAGCAAATGATTGAGGACCTTAATCGAGAAAGTGTAAGAATTGGATTGAAGATGAATATGCAGAAGACAAACATAATGATCAATAGCCTGGCAAGAAAACAAGAATTCAGGATTGCCAGTCAGCCTCTAGAGTCTGTAAAGGAGTACGTTTATCTAGATCAATTACTCACAGGAGACCCGTGATCATGAGAAAGAAATTTACACAAGTATAAATTAGGGTGGAGTGCATATGGCAGGCATTCCCAAATTCTGACTGGGAGCTTACCACTGTCGTTGAAAAGAAAAGTGTACAATAATTGCATTCTACCAGTGCTAACATATGGGGCAGAAACTTGGAGGTTAACAATGAAGCTCGAGAATAAGTTAAGGACTGCACAAGAGCAATGGAACAAAAATTTTTAGGACTAACGTTAAGAGACAGGAAGAGAGCGGTGTGGATCAGAGAACAAACGGGGATAGCCGATATTCTAGTTGAGATCAAGCGGAAGAAATGGAGCTGGGCAGGCCATGTAATGCGTAGGATGGATAACCGATGGACCATTAAGATTACAGAACGGATACCAAGACAAGGGAAGCGCAGTCGAGGTCGGCAGAAAACCAGATGGGATGATGAAGTTTGTAAATTTGCAGGCGCAAGTTGGAATACGGTAGCGCAAGACAGGGGTAATTGGAGAAGGCAGGGAGAGGCCTTCGTCTTGCAGTGGACATAAAATATAGGCTTATGATGATGATGATGCCAACTGGACTCTGCCGAAGAGAGGCCACTATGCTTTATCGCTTATGGCTAGGGGTGGCATTCACTAAATCTTATTCATTTCTCATTGGAATGGCCGACAACGCTTTTTGCAATGCCTGTCTTTGCGAGGAGACGCTATAACACATTCCATGCGACTGTCCTGAATATTGACACGTATACATGTTTATCTTTCACCGGTAGCCGCTTTCCACCGGCTAACAAATGTTAAACGTTATCGCTTGGCGTAGGACGCGCCTGTATCGGAAGTTTCTAGAACGTTATCGATGCTTCTTTCCGTTGCCTGTTTTCACCGACGCTTATGTTATCTGATTGTATGACCGACGCGAATTGTCTAGAACTTTCTGGAAGACCCGCGGGCATCAGGGATTAATCTGGAACCTTCGATGATTCAGGTATAAAAGCCGACGCGTTTCGCCGCTTATCAGATTTTCGACGATCGCCGACTGTGTTCGCCGCTATCGTTGTGCTTTGAGTGTAGCTTGCTTTTGTCGGCCACAGGTTCGCCCAATAAACAGCCACTTTCGTCATACACAGTTTTGCGACTGTTTTCTTTACCGTCACTACTACGTGACAATATAATGCTCCGAGACAGTCCCTGGCGTCCGTTCTAGCGCACCTTGACAATAGACCAATGTCAATTGAAACGATTCTCACGTGTCGTCGACAGAAGACATCGCAGCTGAAGGCGACGAAGGGACTACTTAGGTTTTTAAAGGAAACGGGCTTGGACAAGCGGCTGTGACAGTGATGTCAGGTACCACGCAAGAGTGACGGACTGTGACTGACGATGTGTGTGCTGTGCTATGTGCTCTCTCTCTCCTCCCCATATTTCATTCCCCCTCATCCCGCTCCCATGTGTAGGGTAGCAAACCGGTTGTGCTGAACTGGTTAACCTCCCTGCCTTTCCTTCTCCACTCTTTCCTTCCTTCCTTCCTTTAGTGTTTCCTTCACTTAGTACCCACGTCCGCACCCATTTCAGTGGTTTTGGAGTGTTATTCCTTTTTCGCTGAGTCATGTTCGTGACTATATGACTTCTACCAGCATCCTTTAGTGTCTCGTTCACTTAGTGCTCACTTCCGAACCCATTCCAGTGGTTTTTGAGCGTTAATATTTTTTCGCTGGGTCATTGTCATTTTCGCCGAGTTATGCTCATGACTATGACTGCTGCCATCATCCTTTAGTGTTTCCTTCGCTTAGTGCCCACGTCCGAACCCATTTGTGTGGTTTTTGAGTGTTAATATTTTTTCGCTGAGTCATTGACGTTTTTGGTGAGTCATGCTCATGACTATGACTTATACCACCCTTCTTTAGTGTTTCCTTCACTTAGAAACCACGTCCGAACCCATTCCAGAAGTTTTTGAGTGTTAATCTTTTTCGCTGGGTCATTGTCATGACCTACATGACACGTATGTCGTGACATTTATGTCCTGACCTATCACTTATGGTCGGTTACACTCCTGTCATACTATGCCAATTTCGGTAACTACCAAGTAAACGAAACGATCATGAGATCACCAATATGTAGGCGGCTGTTTCATGACCTACATGACATGCATGTCATGACATTCGTGTCAGGAGATATAATTTATGTTCGTCATATACTCTTGTAATAGTGTGTCAATTTTGGTATATACCAAGTTAACGAAACGGCCATGAGAGCACAAAGTTGTAGGCGGCTAGATAGATAGATAGATAGATAGATAGATAGATAGATAGATAGATAGATAGATAGATAGATAGATAGATAGATAGATACTGTCAAAGTGGCAAATGTTCGCCAAGAAATGCTTCGCATTTAAAATCTAACCTGTTTGATTGAACGATGGCCAGGAGGGACTCATGACAATGCACAACCAGCTTCGGTTTGCCAGTCGTACCACTTGTAGACGTCATGTAACAGATCTGGTTCTCTCGATACTCGGCAGGCGGTGGCATTGGGCTTCCTTCTTCGCGGCCCTTCTTCAGTAGCTCATTCCATGTGATTATGCTGTTCGTTGTCCCGTCCATTTTATGCGCCGGTTCATCCAGTACTATGATGTGCTGCAGTTCAAACAACAGACGAATGTTCAGAATGCCGTTGTCACGAAATATGGGCGGAAGGTTTTATGCTTTGTGTAGTGCAGGAAATTTGTCGGAAATTACGGGGATGTACCTTTCAGATATTAGATGGGAAGGAGGGGGGGCAAGGAAAGCTTGGCAAGGTCTGAGATAACAACTTCATAACCACTCATTAAAGTAGTTTGATACAGAAATTTTGTAAACTGCATCTATTAGAGCCTTTAGACGTCCCCTTTTAATATGCTTGCTTACAAGTAACGTGAGTTACTACTTTGAGCGTTTACAAAGGCTTTGCTGGTACTTGAGACTTCTATAATAAAAAGGCTGGCTGTAAAGTATTGATGTACTTCAATACTATGTGCGACATCTCTTTTGATTGATTAATTTATTGATTCAAGGGGCTTAATGTTTCAAAGGGGCATCCGCTTTATACTTGTCCGCTTTATGCGCCCTAAAGCACTGACTCCGATAATTATACTTGTCCTGTGGCCTCTGACGACGAAATGATACGTTTTCCCAGCGTCTCATTGAAAATGTAGTGAAGACTTGCAGTTTAGTACGTACTTACATCTGGATGGAACTGTATATATAAGTGCTTGGCAGTCCGACTGTAAAAAACTGTACTGACAGTATCTTTAGCATGAATACTACATTTTACGTTATAAACAACCAACGCTGGCCAGGAGGCGTTACGGTAGTTTGAGTAATTTACTAAAATGTGCTGACGCCGTCCGATAAGGATGCCACGAGAATGGTGTGGTGTCGTGAACGATGAAAGACGCGCTCTTGTATCTATGCTTGATAGTACCCGGCGCGTAGCAGTGCGCATTCCGAGGAGCGCATGAGCTCCTGCATGCGTTCAAGCTCGCCGGCGCCCGGTCAGTTTAGATGCTGGAAACAGGTGCCTCAAGGTGAGCGGTGAACTTGCTGATGCGAAATCAAGGCATGTCTCACCAAAAAAACATTTTTCTCAGCCCGTTATAGGCTATGTGTTATGATGCTGCTGTTGGCACGCGAAGTTTCAGCGCTGGTTGCCTATGGACGTAATGCTAGACGCTCTGCTGTGCGATCCAAAGAAGCCGCTTTTCTCATGAACGCGTGCTACACATCGTATAAGCATAATCAGGGACTTTGTAAGGGTATGCCAGCAAACGGAAAGGATACCTAGACAAATATATGGTTGAGCCCTTTTTCATACGAATCGGTAGAATACGAAAGTGAAACGTGTCTTCACAGAGCTGTTGCACGTTTGTTTCGTGAGCTCACGGTACGCTGCAGCGAAAGACGCCCGATTTCCGGGTCGGCGACCGTGTTGCAGGTTTGCTTGGCGAGTGGCATCCTGCTACGAAGGTACGAGCATTCTGTCCCGGCTTCGTAGTGTCTTGGGCAGCCAATTAAGTTACGACACGCTCAGCTTCAGGAATGCGAATGGCAGAGTTCGCAGCGTGCGCCTCGAATGCGCGAAGGCGTTCTTCTTCACGCTGGGACGTCTCTCGCCGGACCAAAGCGAGACTCACCCGTTGACGTCGTTGCCTTTTTCCGCCGCTTAGCGCGGAAGTTTTCTTAGTTGGTGCCATCGCAAGCGAAGCAGTACGCGGCGTGTAATCACTGCTGATGCAAGTTGAAGCTGCATTCCGTAGGCGACGAGGCGTCACAGGCTAATCGGACGCGAAAGACACGCGTTGTCAACTAAGCAGAAGGCCTACACCGCCTTGACCAGGCTATACCGCGTTGGAGCCTCCGCTACGCTGAGACTACCGAACCGCTCATTGTCGGTGCTCGTTATTGTCATAATGCAATATTTCGCTTCACCGCTGCTAGATGGCTGCGCTATCCCTGTCAACGAAAAGCATATCTTGCGCGTTCGCGCCGACGCCACATTCGCTACAGGCAGTTGATAGTGGACCTTGGCATAAAACACTTTCGTGCTAAAAATCGTGAGGCAAGACACATGTAAAGGAACAGGAAGAGTGCTGGAACAATCAGGGCTTGCAACACGCCTTAGCGTAATGCGTAAAGCTCCCGCTACCGCTGCCTTTTAAGAACTATCTAATCTGCAGGACATGCCAACTGAGGCTTCTTGCGGAAAAGGTGTGAACAGGCTGCGACAAAAGCAACTTGTTTCGCGGTTATTCATTCCAGCACTAACACTTTCTTCGCAAGTTACAAAATGTTAATATCCACAAGATTGTTTTAAACTTAGGACGGCTCAAACCCTTTGCGTTTTTGCTTAAACTAGGAACTGCTAAGAATCTCGCCAGAAACTACGCTTTGTCGCATACTAGGCGAGCGCTTTTACGTATAGGCGAAACTGAGAGGCAGCCCAAGGACTGCGTGGTACTACTGCGTCATTGTACTTCCTTTATCGAAGTAGTTAGGCAGCGATATTACAAAGCCGAAATCAAACAGAAATCTCTCTCTCCTCTCAAATTACTTATCTCTCTTTCGCAGTAATTGGTCATAACACGAGAATGAAACGTGTATTATAAGCAGCAGTGGCAGCTTTGTTTCACATTCACAAAAGCAAGTGCATAAAGCTGAATTTTTATTAATTTCAGTTCTGCTCGGAGGGCGAAGCAATGACAATGATAAAAAGCATGCGAGGCCTGTGCTTCTGCGCCGCCTAAACAGTACGCCGGAGGCTACCAGGCGTCATAGGCATATCCGACGCGACGGTGAGTGCGTGTGTGAAGAAAGTGCGTCTTTATAGCTCTGGCGGCATCGCGCATGCGTGCACCCATACACACATCTTCAAAATGGGAGGACACGCGTTCTGCGAGTGCGCTTATCGAGTGGCATCTCTGGGCTAAAGGTGAGCATGAGCGAATAACTTTATTTGAAATCCGGTGATTGGGACATCCGGGCCTGCGGCCGTCTAGATGGCCACTGGAAGCTGTTGCTCCTGCACGGCCTCCATGGCTCGCTGGACGGCCCAAAGTTGGTCTTGGAGCTCTGAGCTGAGCAGCGTGGCCGACCACCACGCCCGCAGATTTTCCGGGGAGACTGCCATTTTATCTTGATATATTTTACATCCCCACAAAATGTGTTGAAGGGTGGCTCTAGCAGACTTGCATAGCTTGCATATATCGCTCGCGTATATCTCGGGGTAGAAAGTCTTTAATTGCACGGAACTCGTATAGGTTTCTGTGTGTAATCGCTCGGTGTAAATAACCATAAATAAATACAGTGAAAAGCGAGCGACCTTGGCGGGGCGGACGCGCCGTTTCCCTCCACCTTCCGCTCTCAAACCCGTCCCCTCCCATCCTTCCGCAAGAGGCGCCTCTCTCTCCCGTTCGTGTTGTCCAACCGTTCTCCGACCGTGCCCCTTTCAGATCCCACCAACTCACAAAACTTCGAAATTGCGCCATGTCTCGTGAATGCCAGGAAACTTGCATGATGATGATTTCGTGACGTGCGTGTAACTCGGTATTATTTGCTGATGGGCCATTCAGTTCTAGTGAACAACTTCAGGCCATGGAACCTATGGCCGCTTAGGTTGTATGGGGCCACATAAGTGGGAACAGCTTTTGCTGTCTCGCATGGTTAGGCAAAGAAAACGTTAGTGTTATAAAAACAACAAAAGGCGTTATATTTGTCCAAATATGGTATGTAATATTGAATGCGGAAGGACATGTGTGTACAATGGATAAAATGCCAGAGAAAATTTACACAGCAATTAGTGTTCGCTTGTGTGTTTATCTTGTGACCTTTGTGTCTTTGTGTTTATCTTTGTGTATTGTGAGACTATCTTACATGTGTTTCAATGTACGACTCATTCATTATAAGTTTTTTAAAGCTAGTTATCTAATCTGCGAATACCTATATAGCTTTAAAAGCTTTAAGAGAACATTTGTAAAAAAAATAAAATAAAAGGCACTGAGCTATATTTATATCTTTCTAGAAGATTTGATAAACAGACTAGCAGAGTCTCGTAGACACCTAATTATCACCACTATATGCATAAGCGTTTTTCGAACACCAGGGAATTAGCGGGATGATTATTGCGTGACATAGGCACATGGGACAGATTTGCGCTGGAGCTCGACAGAGCACACTTCCGTGTTAAAAGATTCCTTTAAGTTCGAAGCTCCACCCGCTCCATAATTACAATACCCTATTAAATTAAATTGAACGAATAACATACGAATAATAATTCAATACGCATTTCTGGTTACCTTGTTTCTAAGCATCTGAGAAATGTAATTTCGATTTCTTCTCGCGATTTTAGCATGATTTTGCTTACATTTGTTTACAAAGTTGTTTTAAGTTGTGGGTACTAAAGCAAAAAACTGCTTGTGAAAAGTCGTAGCGCCACAGTAGTTCTTATGACTGTTTAGAATTCATTTTATTCGCAAATTATTAAACATTTTTTTATTCGCTGACAAAATGCAGGTAGAGTTTGTAAATAGTAATAAATCAGTCTAAACTGACTTCGTGCTTCCCTTTAACGTCTCTTCATTAAATTTTGACGTTGCTTTCAACGTCAGACGCCTCCCCCCCTCCATGTACCATTCGCCCTTAATTTTATTTGTTATTGTGGTGATGGTAAAAATGAATTTAACTCTGTGCTTCGATCTGGAGCTTTACCTTCTGCACAAAAACTGTGTGAGAAGATCCAAGCGGCAATTCAATACAGAGGTGGCAAATATAGTTTAACGTGACCAGTATTTTTGGCGCGTACCTTTATAGAAACAAGTCTTCGTTGCAGTTCGAGAGCCTCTTGCACCCGGTCTGGTTCACAGCAGACGCAGACCAGGGACAGGGTTTGCATTGCATCAGCCAGGACATCTGCATTGGCGCATGATTCACTATCGATGAGCACATTCGTAGTGGGGGTAGGCAATCAGCGAAGACCAGAGAACCAGCACAATATGCGAAGGCATTTAGATATTTTAGAAGAGAAAGACCGCCTGAACAAATTGTAATGTTCAGAAATAAATCTTATCAGTCGTGACAGAAACATCATTTTGAGCGATTACACAGGCCTGTTCAAACGTGATATGCCAAGCAAGAAATTTATGCAGAAACGTTGTTCATTGGCTTTGTGAGATTTAACCGTTGCCCCCTGTTTTTGAAGCGAAAGCTTTGCCACAGGCAAAAGTAGTGCAAGAGAAAAACCTGTGAGCGAATAATTTCATTATTAGTTTCTTTTCACTTGTTCTGTTTCAAATGAACACCAGACCGATTTCTAGAAACTTTGCAAGTAAAAAAAGAAATATGCAGGAGGACAATAGTTTTAGTAATTTTCCAGTAGGAGAAAGTAAGGTTGGAGAATCATGTGTTCAGTACTTTCGGTAATGAACACAGATATATATGAAAAAGCAGTTCGCACATTAAGGTCTACGTTGATGAGGTTTGCGCTAGCATAGCGCCGATACTACACGCCTTGGTGAAGACTGCTGCGGCGAGCCACTGTGGAGCCATCTTGCGTGCGTTCGGCGACGACTGCTACCTCCTACATTGAGGTGCAGGCCTTTTCGTCCTTTTGCACCTTTTCTTTTTATCCTAATCTGAATAACACACAATGGAGGACTCAGACAAGGTGACGCGATAAATCTAAACAACAAGTATAACTTGTTATCGCTAGTAAAATTATGGGCGATTACACATTTCAGAGGCAAATATGACACACAAGAGGCTTCGCATAAGAGGCTTTACGAACCAGTGCAAAAACTATGCAAACACTACCAGCGCAATAAAACATGTATCGAAAGAGCAAACAGTGCGGAATTTTTTGAAATGCACCGGAGCATTCCACTACGATGTCTGTCACAGCCCGTAAGTCGCTTTGGGATGGTAAACTCAACCAACTTTCAGTATATTCACTGCAGTGTATATTCACTAAATATAGCTTCCGGAACTAACTTACACGTGGAAAGGAAGAATAGATGCCAAGAAGTGTCAGGTGCTAACCAATGTTAATGGCGATTTGTCGAGCCAACAAAAGATCCAAGTCACAGCTCGCAATTCAACAGGTTTTTGTAAAGGCAAACGAAATTCTTATTTTCATTCGTGATTTTTCGTTAATTTTATGTGTGAATAATTTAGTCGGTGTGCTCGTAGATTCAGAGTAAAACATGAGAATCGAGAATGACATAGGAATGTTTCGGTACCAGTGCTGCCAACCCTTGGGGAATTTCCTTAGGTCTAGGGAATTTGCGCCGTCTTTAGGGAAAAAGGGAAATTTGTCAAAATCCATGGAAGTTTTCCGCTTACACAAGGAGGAAAGAAAGTACTGTCGCGATGGAAGTACAAAGGTGACGGCGTGTTTTGATTTTAGTTCCCGCAAATTACCTTTGCATTGGAATGTTGAGTACAACCTAATTATAATCGTACGTCAGCTCAGTGAACGCATATTGTCAAGTAAACGACAAGGTGTGGATGTCCTGTGGCAGTTCGATCCCTTTTACTTAACTACTGCCGTTCATACCTAGCTGCGTACCTAGCCAAATGAACTGTCGGTATGATGAGGGCAGAACCGAAGTCATCTTTTAAGAAATGTATTGAAAAGTACAAGTTATCCGATGCGAATGAGCGGAGCCGTTGAGGCCGGTATATGACAGCAGCTTATATCTGCTTTCTTGTACAGAACACACATGCTCCTTGGGCTTTCTTGTCCACAGGAGAGAAGCTCCACGTTCACGTCGTCGCGCACATGCGGCTTCTCTACTTTTGGCTAATGTACGTTTTCTTGCTCCTGCATTGAAGCAGAACGTAGCACTTTTACAGCGAAGCTGTATATGGCTATCCCGGCACATTTTCTGCGTCCGTGCGTGTACACCGTCGCGTCGACAAAGAAAAATTTCGTCTCCAGAGCTAGCGTAATTTTGAGTTTCCCCGTAACAGAGTTTTCTTTTCTCGTATGTTCGAATTGTGCAGGTTGTGTGTAAGTCGTACTTTACAAATTTTGTGACGCACTTTAAAAGGTCGAATTAGTCCAATATCGCACTTGCGACAGGCGGAGGGTCTACTAGAATGAGGATATATGCTGCACTCCGGCACACCTGCGTGCGCGCTTGACGAACATGCGCACACGATATATGTGTCCTTGACGAGTGGGCGCTCTGTCCGTTGCATCTGTCGTGCAGAGTGTGCTGCGACCGTAATCAACATCTGGGCAAGACTGTTAAAAAATTACAGTGACGCAGAGTGTGCTGCGACCGCAAAATAATAATACTTTATTATTATTATTATTATTATTATTATTATTATTATTATTATTATTATTATTATTATTATTATTATTATTATTATTATTATTATTATTATTATTATTATTACCGCGTGCCTGATGGTAACAAAAGCGCCTCGATAGGAACAATTTTGCTCCTACGTTTGACATTGAGTTCTAGAGTTTGTTCGAGAGTTCCGTGAACAAAAAAATAATTGAAGACATACTTGAATTACCGCCAGTTAGTATTGAGCGAATCCACCGTTTGGGTAAACGTGCAGAAAACAAAATTAGGTCAGTTATATTCAAGCTACTGGACTTCCGTCAAAAAACAGAAGTTCTAAAAAACGGACGTAAACTAAAAAATAGTGGCATATCGATCGGCGAAGACTTTTCCCTAAAAATAAGGGACATCAGAAGAAAGCTCTGGAACAGTGCCAAGCCGAACCGTGATAAGAAGGATAAAGTTTCATTAGCATTTGACAAACTTTATATCAACAATAAAGCCTACATCTGGGACGATGTGAAGAACGATAATGTACCATTGCAAAAAAACTACCCCAAAAAGTAAGCGCAATCCAAAGCATAGTTACAAATGCAATCAACACCATAGAGGATAACTATATAAGCAATCAGAATGCTTGCACTTTCGAAAGCAGATTGCCCCAAAATAAACGTACTCGAAGTAACAAGGGAAGTACTTTAAAGGACAAGCAGCTCCGAATACTCAACACTAATGCCAGAAGCATTACTAATAAGTCTGATAAGCTTGAAATTCTTCTGCTTCAACATGACCCTCACGTAACTATTGTAACCGAAACGTCGCTTCACAACGAGATTCCTGATGACCTTATCTTTCCCCGTTCATACAGAATATTTCGTAAAGATAGGCCCTCGAGGGGTGGAGGAGTGGCCGTGATTGTTAAAAACCAAATACAGGCTGTTCTGCTCGAATACGTACCTGATCTTGAGTGTCTTTGCTTGAAACTGTTGTGCTGGGGACATTGCTTTATTTTATATGCGGTTTATAGGCCACCTAACGTCGCGCATGATTATTTAACTATGTTACAACTTCACATGTCAAAATACAGAAAGTACAAGACATTATTGGTTGGAGACTTCAACTTACCTGGCATTGACTAGGAAAGACTGCAGCCGTGCTCACAGTACAACAAGCACGTAGATCTTGTCTTCGACATAATGTTTACGCACGACTTGTGCCAAGAGGTTCGTGAACCTACAGGTGTATCTCGTACCAATAGTTCAATCTTAGATCTTGTATTTGGTGCTCATGACTTCCATGGCTACTCTGTATCGGTCGAGCAAGGACTTTCAGATCATAACCTTGTCAGCGTTTCAATGCCCATAAACCCTCTTTCCAATCCAAAAAAGTGTGAAGCACGTTGTATCCTAGACTTTACACATGCCGATGACGCATCAGTGATTGATCATCTTGAAACATGCATTGTTGATTTCGAAGGTAATGACGCCTGCGCACTCTGGCATCAGTGTAAAGAAATGTGCCATTATTGCCTAAATAATTTCATACCTAAAAAGTACAAAAACATTCGGAAGCAGACGCCTTGGATGAATCGCAATATCATCCATCTCAAACGCCGACTAAAAAGGCTAAAGAAACAACGCGTACACAGAAGCACCATCGATCAACTCAGAGAAAGCCTCGCCCTTGCTGTTCGTCAATCAAAGGATTATTAGTTCAAAACAACGTTGCCAAACTTCTTAAAAAATGATCCTAGTAAATTCTGGAGCCACATTAGCGAATCAACAGCACCTATATCTGAAGTAACAGTAGACAATACAACTATTACCAATCAGACTTCCATAGCTAAGATTTTTAACAGTTACTTCCATAGCGTGTTTTCGCCACCAAAGCTGTTTGACGTGCCATGCTCAACACCTGCACACCAATCACAAGTTAACTTCATCTCGTATGACGGCGTCGTTCATATGTTACTAAACTTGAAGACCAAATCATCCCCAGGATCGGACGATATCCCCAATGCGTTGCTTCGGAGGCACGCCGAATCACTAGCCAGATATTTGGTTATCATATTTCGTGCCTCTTTGTTGACCGGTAGGGTACCTGATGACTGGAGGATGGCCCGAGTTGTGCCTGTTTTTAAAAAAGGTGATCGCTTTCAGGTAGAAAACTACCGGCCTATATCTTTAACATCATCTTGCTGCAAATTAATGGAACATGTAATCGCAACTAGTACTAATGAATTTTTAGATCGCCACAACATTTTCACAGATTTCCAACATGGCTTCCGTAATGGATTTTCCACAGTAACACAGCTACTTTCAGTTGTCTACTCTTTTGCAAGAACTCTTGACATTAACGGCCAGATCGATGCAATCTTTCTGGATTTCAGTAAAGCATTTGACAAGGTTCCTCACCATAGCCTAATTCAAAAACTAAAATCTACTGGCCTTCCGACCATTTTCATCTCCTGGATACAAGATTATTTGACTAATCGCAAACAACAAGTTGCGCTTGATCTACACCATTCGGGTTGTCTACCAGTGTCATCAGGTGTACCACAAGGAAGCGTTCTGGGGCCACTACTTTTCTTAGTATATATAAACGACATTATTGCGGAAGTTTTCCCGGGTGTACAAATCCGATTGTACGCAGATGATTGTGTTCTATTCCATGAAATTATTAATGCTAACAATCAATGTGACTTACAAAATAGCCTTAACAATATTGGACAATGGTGCAAGCAGTGGGCCATGACTTTTTTCTTCGAGTAAGCGTTTTTCTTCGAGTAACTAACAAGAAAACCCCACTAGAGTATGCGTACAAACTCGACTCATCACTATTACAACAAGTAACATCCGTAAAGTACTTAATTGTAACACTTTCTAATAACCTCACTTGGAACACTCACATAGACAGCATCTGTTCACTCGCGCTCCGTAAGCTGCGGTATCTCAGGCATAAGCTTCGTAACGCCCCGCTAACGTTAAGCTATTAAGATATAATACTCTAGTTAGGCCGAAGCTCGAATACGCTTGCATAATTTGGGACCCACATACCAAATCTAATATAAAGAAGCTCGAAAGCATACAAAGAAAAGCAGTCCGATTCATATATTCGAAATTTCTACCTACTGACTCCCCGTCAGATTTGATGCGCGCCCACGGCATCGATTATCTTCAGTTGAGAAGGCGAAATTCTCGTTTAGATTTTCTTTCATTACTTCGCAACAATAAACTCAGACTGGACCCTTCACCGTACCTTTCCCCAATGCCAGCAAAAAATACACGATTCTATAACAAAGATTTATTAACACCGCTTTTTGCACAGACCGATCTGTACAAATTTTCTTTTTTTCCACGCACCATAAATGACTGGAATCCATTAACCGTATCTAGCCTACCCCATTGAATCTAACATAAGTTTGTGTTACAATGTTTCTATGATTCTGTGTTGTATACTTATCTGTTATATTACTGTATTGCTATGTATCTATATTGTTATATTGTGACTATATTATCCTATTTTGCATAGATTTTGCCCTTGTATAACTGTGCCCTTCCTGCCTGGACCTAACCATGGTCTGCAGTACGTACATAAAAAAATGCTGTTGTAAGCATTGCACCTTCGACTGTGACGTCATTTCATCTTAAGCACAGTGACCAATAGATCCTTTTAAACGAATACATAAATAAGTCGTAAAACTAAGATCTTCAGTGTATTTGTAAAGCACATACGCAGTTTATCTTACAGAAAGCATACTCAATAACCGGAGTTTGCCTAAATCTAGGGAAATCTAGGGAAATTTCCTATCCGAGTTACGGGAAAATTAGCTCCGGAGGTTGGCAACTATGGGTAGCGACGCTAAAATAAGCAGGTGGGCAACAATTCTAAATGCGTAGCAGGGCTCGCGTAGCCAAAAAAAAAAAAAAAAAGAAACAGCAACAACGAAATTCAAATAGAATCCTCAGTCTTAGGCCACTTTTTTTTACATACTTCTTGACGTGCCACCTGCAACTTGACTATAGAATTACCCTTCGTCCTTGTTAGCTACGGTCGTAATCTTCTAGCGCAATAATAACTAATAAAAAAAAGGTGGACAGAGAACGAGGGCACAAGATAAGTAACAATGCACGAGTCGACAATTCACGCTCACCCTGTGACCTCCATGTTATTTTATTATTTTATTGCGTTGTAAACATCTGACTGCATGCAACCGCACGTTCGTCGTTCCCAGTCACGGCGGCACATGCGATATTTTGGCGAACGTTGCTGGGGCTGATGATCATGACGTCGATTCACACAGGGTAATGGCAATTGTTGCTCCTTAGCATCACTTTTCTGGATATAAACGTGTGCTATCACTTCTTGGTCAGTTCAGATTCTTGCATGAAAAATAAGAAGCTAGCAGAGTGCGCTGAGAATGTTCCGACAGCTATCATCGGAGGTTTAGATGAAGCAATGTGCAGAGTTGCACCAGTTTATGCAAAGTATGTTTCTTGCACTGATGTATAAACGTCTGTCGAGATCAAGAAGAGGACGATTGTCCAAGTTGTCGAGGGCTATGGTCAGCGCTTATTTCACTTCAGTCCTCGATAAGCAGGACAACGCAGCTTAGCAGGATAAAGTGGATTGCTTTTTAGAGAGCTAAATATCTGCAAAAAGTTGGTCCGCTTTCGGAAATAGAATTCTACCCGTTTCGCTTTGGCGAATGCTTGCAAATCATACTTTTAAAGGCCCTGCTCCGATGTTTAGTGAAGAACGAGTTAAGTGACCCGCCGCGATGGCTTAGCGCCTATGGTGTTGCGCTGTTGAGCACGAGGTCGCGGGGTCAAATCCCGGCCGCGGCGGCCGCATTTCGATGGGGGCGAAATGCAAAAACGCCCGTGTCCCGCGTGTTGGGGGCACGTGAAAGATCCCCTGGTGGTCAAAATCACTCCGGAGGCGCCCCCCCCCCCCCCCCCCCCCCCCACTACGGCGTGTCTCATTATCAAATCGTGGTTTTGGTACATAAAACCACTGAATTCATTCATTCAACGACTTCTGTGATCAACTCTGACCACGTGCCGCCGTGACTCCCTTCTTTTTTCCTCCCCCTTTCACTCTCATAACCCCTTTCTTGCGCGTGTAGGGTAAAGCAAACTAGAGTAACTCCCTTATTAACCTCGGTATGTTTCATTTTGCTCTTCTCTGGCCAAGTTGGCCACAGAAGAGCAAACCGGACGTGCGTCGGGTTAACCTCCCAGCCTTTCCTCTCTTCTATTTCTCTCTCTCTTCTCTGGCCAACCTCGCTGCCATTTCTTCTCTCCTTTTCTCTCTCTACGTGTATTTACTTATTGAGCGACACACTTGGACAACTAGGTTGCTATTACATTGCTTTCGTTGAGTCGTTTTTACGCCCATTCGTCATGCTTTGTTCTTATGTTAGATCTTCTGTCGCTTTTCGATCGTCAACGCTCGGATGTTGAAGAACGTGGTTTGCATACGCACCGACACTGAAGCCCGGGCTTTCGCTGACGGACGCCACGTTGGCGCACGCTGCACCCAGAAACATCGGCAGAAATTGCGTCCGATTGGCGCTGAGGAGAAGGATCTTGTCGCCCGCTTCATGACCCAGTCGCCAGAGCGCTGTCCGCACGGCATCCACCTGCTCTGCTACTTCGCCATAGGTGAAGGCTTCGTGGCTTGTGCCGTTGATCTGATTAGAGAAGAATATGAGCAGTCGGAAAACTAATTCAGAGATAAGCGAATGATACAGTTTGTTTGCTTCTAAAAAACGAAGCTTCTGGTACAGTAATCCCTCCTGAAAAGGCATTTCAAGCGAGCCAGCGCTAGGCTGCATTAAATGAAAATGCACTATGGGTAAGCAAATAAATGTGATGATTCGTGTGCGCTACCTTCAATGAATTGAGCACTGTATGGTGACGCGGAGCTATGCTTGAATAAATTACAGATTAATGTGATAAGGTCTGAGAATACACTCCACTTAATAATTTGTTATTTTAATTTGACAGATTTACCGCGTCATACGCATTAACACAACAAACAACGAACTTCAATAAAAGTATTCAGTCCTAAGTTGTAGAGGTGCTGCATCAATCACATTGCGAACTTGTTGTCGATGAACCAACTTGCGTGCATATTCCATGGAACAAGGTGCGGTCCTCGAAGTATCGGGTGTATCAAAATCATTCGATATTTTTGAAAGACAGCTAATTTTGAATTTCGCCCATTCTGGCGGCTGAGTGGCTACGGCGTTGTGCTGTGGCCGTGGTGGTGCATCCCGACGGGGTGGAATGCGATAACGCCCGGGTACCGTGCATTTGTGATTGAGAACTTGTACCACCCTTCTGAAGCAAACAGTATGCACATTTAAGCGTCAACTCTCACGTGGTACGCGTTGACCGAAAAGCCCAGAAAAACAAACAGATAGTGAAGTCTACGACCCCACAAAGCCCGCGTCGTGAGCCGTTATCAAGTTTACACTCCCAGATAAGGCTTCGGAGACGGAGCAGTCAGCAGAGCGGACAACAAATCAGCCTCAAAACGACCTCCACGCGATCTTTCACCGACGCGAATTGTTTCTTCGCCTCTTCCGTCGTCTCGAGCACGTGTTAGATAGGATCCGATGTGGCAGGGGCAACGGGGTCGTGGATACCCCACCACTAATTTGCGATTCCTTGTAGTCTTCTTCAGACTCTTTCTGACCCAGAATAGCTTTCTTTTTTCCCAAGTAGCTAAGTGTAGCGAAAACCACGCACGGCTAAGTGTACCTGGCGAGGTTCATCTAGTTCTCTCTCAAGGATGCCGCCTGTGAGAGCCTGGACTTGGAGACCCTTCCACTACCATGGTATAATCAATATATCGCGATGTTCACACAACGCACGTTTCCCGTTTTGTGCTGCCGTCTGTGCTGTTCAAGATGGTATTAACAAACCAACGAGCCCAATTTCGTACTCTTGTCATCTTATGTGATAAGATGTCTTTATTTTTAATAAAATGTTTACCTGTCTTTTCCGGCGAGGCATACCTCAGTTTCCAGTACAACGCTTTCTTCGCATAACATGTTGCTGGCGCATACTTTACTCATCGCGTTAGTTTAGATTCCTACATGGACGTGTCCACAAAGTGTTCAAGCTCGCAAATGAGATGTTTATACGCCCTGAATATGAATTTGAATAGTTTAGCATATTTATTTACACTCAAGGTACTCCATGAATGTACTACACCAGAATGTACTACACCATTAAGCTTTAAAAAATATGCCAACTCCCGCTTTTTAGCATTAGTGACATGATTACGTGCGAGAGTGAAAGAAAACGAGGCAGAGCAGTTTGATAGTCGATACTTTATTCATTCTTGTTCATCGTAGCGTGCTTAGCTTCTCGTTTTGACACCTAGGAGTACTGGTGAATATATATGGACAGGAGCAATTTGCGGTGGCGGCTTCAAGCGAAACCTAACACGTGCCATCGTTCGCGAGTAGAATGTGTCCATATAAGCATAAAATTGTTGCCGAAGTGTTAGAAGATTGCATAATATCCTATTAATGGGATTAAGGTTCTCGCATGAGTTCCTTTCTCGCGCGAGCGTTGCACCATATCTGAGATAACCTCTCAGTGTAGTTGACTGGTTGTAATAATCTAGTTCCAGGTCGGTTGTGTTAACCAGCGCTGGAGAAGTTGGAGAGAATTCAGCCCGCTGGAGAGAATTCAACTGGACAAGTTGGAAGCAGCGCGCTTCCGGCAACGCCATTTCAATTATAGAGAAATATGAATTTGTTTAAACCTAAAATGACCAACTGTGTAACATATGCTACGCTGTTTTGATACTGCAAAATTCTGATTTACGCACGAGGAACCTAACGCATATCCTATAGCTTTTTTTGATGCACTGGACAGAGTTCTCAACCCAGTCGTGGATAGTTAAGCAAACCAATTATATATAATGAATTACTGTGCTGCTAATTATGTTATAACTCAAATACCTTTTAATTGTCTTTGTACTAACGCTCTCCCCACGGCTCATATAATGGTGAACAAGTCTTAATTTTCTTTTTGTGAAACGGGTGTTGGAGCATTACAGGGTTAAAGAACCTGTTCAATGAGAGTGATTTGTCTAGCTGGAGAGTCAAGGATTTCGGTATTTTTGTTCTTTTTGTTCTTTTTGTTGACCTGAATAAACGTTTGTTATACGTGGAATGAATTACATTCAAATCACTGGAAAGTTTGCGCAAAAAACAGCGTTGTGTTTCGTGCATCTGTACTTGTACAGGTGAAACGGAGTTAGGAAATGCTTTTAAGCGAAGTATCTCTTTGCGCAAGCAAACCCAGGCATGTTCAAATAACTTTTCAAATTCATGCAGACGTGGCAATTATTATTCTCATGGTTTGACACGGGGCATAAAATGCGATTCAAATTTTTACGAAAGCATGGAGGCCCCTTTTGCGCAGTTACTGCAAGAGTGACTGTATAATTATGTTTGCCATTTGACATCACTTATAATCTTCAGGTTCATCTGTGTGTAACCGAATAATATCCCTGAGTGCTTCTTGAAGGACAGTGCCAATGCAGTGTCCAAAGGGCTTTTGATAGTAAGTTATAGAACCGAATAACGCATGCATACGCATGTGGCTTCTATCGAGGAGAACTGAAACGCGAACGGAACGATAAAAAGTCCACCTCTGACAAGTTAAAGCATGAGAGTAAGACTTTGCACCGCTACTTGTCCAGTAGCGAAAGGTGATGCAAAACTCTAACTTGTTAGAAATTCATTTGCTCCCCAACGTTCAATTGTGTATGTGTACTTGCAGGCGTTCTGAATCGTTCTAAAGAATTCTTCTTCTAGGTGAATATTGTGAAATGTACTACTGAGATATATTTCTGCAAAGTGCTGTTCCAGATGTAAACGTTGGGCATCTGCTTTCTCACCAGTTTTGAGCCTGCGTGGCGCCTGAGATGCTGGACCATGTACTCCCCAAAGTTTCTTCGGGTGTCGAACGGGTGTTCCGTCGGATCGATGTAGCTCTTGAGTGGGGAGGTCATCTTTGGAAGTATGTTGAGCTTAGAATGCGCTGTGACCAGTAGTTGACATGCGTACTAGCGCAACGCATCTGCTCGTTTGCGTCGGTGGACGAGAAAACAAACCGGACCCCGGTTATCTCTGTCGTATGATAAGACATGCATCGCAAAGATTAGTTTCATAGTTATAGCTACGCGTATACCTTGCAGTCCTTGGAGTTTCTTGCTTTTTGCCTTTTCTTTCTGTCCGTGTCAAGACGGATATTTGGTCGTAAACGGAACAGCGATGGTGATGTTCATCTCTCTTTCTTACGCGCACGCACGCACGCACACACACACGCACGCACGTTTTCAGCTTTGCAATGTGCGTGTAGACATTGACAAATACAACGAACAAGCTTACTTAAAAGAGCGTAAGATTGAGCGAGTTGGTATTCCATGTCTTGTACTTAATAGCGCATAAAAAGGGACGAGGCACAAATGGACGACGCGGACACAGCGCTAACTTCCAACAATCTTTTATTCTACGAAGCACTTCACACATATATAGTCAACAGATAGCAGCGCACGCAAGCGCATAATTACTGGTTTTTGAACACATGACGGCAACGTGACATGTGTAATGGAAAAGATGAGATCGAAGATGAAAAAGGTGAAAAAAAAAGATTAAAAAAAGATTAAAAAAAGATTAAAAAAAGGTTAAAAGAAATTTTTTTTGTTTCTTGTAGCGACAGATTGGGATGCTATCTTCATCACGCCACCCTCTGTACCTTGTTTAAAAAATCTAATTCTTTTTTCGAAAGATCAATTGAAGGCGCGCTAACACAAGCATTCCCCAAACTAGCGATCTTCGCCGCTTCAATGGTCTCACGTGTTGTTTGCATTGGGCTTCTTCCTATCGCTGTGCACTGCTTATAAACGGGACTGCACCCATGCTTTCTACAGTGGAAAGCCAGATGGCCCACTCCTCCAGTTCGCACGTTATTTGCGTGTTCACGCAGCCTATCATTTATACACCTTCCCGTTTGGCCAATGTATTCTTTGCCACACGACAAGGGTAGTTCGTACACGATATTGTTCTCGCTCTGAACATGGCTTTCCTTGTGCTTTGTCTGGCAACGGGGTTTTCCAGAACCACTATAGCTGGCCTTGCACAAGTTGCACAGCGTTTTTGGCGCTGAGAAGATGACGCTTACATTTGCGTTGTTGCCAATGTTTTTCAGCCTGTGTGAGATATCGTGGATGTACGGTATTATTGAGCGTTTCTGCTTCCTTCGAACGATGTCCGGAGAAGCGAACTGCTCATCATTTTGCCCGCGCTTCACGGTCTTAAGGAGGCCTTCGGCCACCGCTGTGATAATATACTGCGGAAAACCAGCCTGTTTGAGGCGTTCCTCTTGCGCAAGGAAACTGGAAAAACACTTATGAGGGCATGAGCGGCGAAGCGCATTCATTAGGGTTTACTTTGCGATGCCTCTTTTAACCAACTTAGAGTGGCCTGACGAAAATGGCAGTAGCAGCTTGTTCGCCCTTGGTTCATATGCCCAGTACACTTGGTCTCCCTCAAACAACATTCTTATGTCGAGGAACCGTAAAGTACCGTTTTGAGGCATTTCATGCGTGATAGTGAGCGGGTGCAAACACTTATTAAAAATATCTAGCACTTGCGTAACATCAGGAAAAACCTTCCCGCTTGAACTTGAATCGAGAAGTACAAGGTAGTCGTCAACATACCTATATACCTTCTTTACATTTGGGTTATCTAATCTGGCATCCAGTGTCCTGTTTACACGAGCAAGATAAAGGTCACTTAAAATTGGCGCAATACAGGAACCAATGCAAATTCCTTGTGTTTGGAGCACGGTGGAAGAATATTTAGGTGTTGACACTGCGCGCGAGCGAGCGTCCAGATTATGTTCGGCCGCGCGCGGGCGCACCGAGTAGCTCTGCTGCGAGCAGGTAGAGGGCGCCGCGGCCAGCGGTCCCAGCTTAGCGGCGCCGGCGGCTTGGCATTCCTCTGCCTCCGCAAAATTTTCGTTCATAGTGGAGTGAGTAAATCTCAAAGCGCGAAAAAAAAAAACGTTATTTCACATTAAAGTGATAAGTGTACCAGGCTTCGCTAACATGAAGGTTCCTTGCGCAGGGCGTGGATGACGTGAACACGGATCAATCGGGCAGCACTCAAAGCCTACTGAAGTTGCCCTCTCGCGCACAGTTTGTTTCGTCCGGTCTAGCCGCTCATCCGAGCATAAAAAAATGAAAGTGTTAGCCCACGTGCTACCCCTCGATCAGAAGAAAATAGTGACTGCACCAGAAAATGTATTTCATGCTTATCGCTGCTTCCATGCACACTCAGAAAACCGTTCAATCATCGTTGCGCGAATTCAATGTGGCCGCGATATAAATTAAGAAATGAAACGGCACAAGCTTGCGATATGCAATGCACTAGAGCAAAGTTCTTCTTCTTCTTTCTGGGGTTTTACGTGCCAAAACCAGTTCTGATTATGAGGCACGCCGTAGTGGAGGGCTCCGGATTAATTTTGACCACCTGGGGTTCTTTAACGTGCACTACAACGCAAGCACACGGGCGTTTTTGCATTTCGCCTCCATCGAAATGCGGCCGCCGCGGCCGGGATCCGATCCCGCGATCTCGTGCTCAGCAGCGCAACGCCTTAGCTGACTAAGCCACCGCGGCGGGTCCTAGAGCAAAGTGGCTGTTCATGGCTAGAAATTAAGATGAGAATGCACATCAGCTATGTAAAAACTCTTTCAAATGGGAATTTATTAGGTGGGACGAAGGCAGGCGTCTATCTTGAATTAGAGCATCACTACCACAGTTTACTGATGAAAACCTGAACAAATGCCTTTTTATTCCAATTCCACTTGACATAGACCGTGTATATTATTCATTGGGCTTTCGTCCATTGAATAATATACACGGCTCTTGCAAGATCTAAAAAAAGAGGTGACTTTCTTTTTTCTTAAATTACATATGAGAATGTGCCATTGTAAGCGTGTTTCACAATGCATGCTACAGCCTGTCCACAAATACACTTACACCCACCACACAATAATCCCATAGACCTTTTTATTGCGATAGCAATTATATGGACACTCCAAAGCAGATTTCTGCCGTCGGCGTCGCCGTCGCCGTGAGGTTCCGTATGACGTCAATGGAGATAAAATGGTCGCCGCGCGCCGAACGCTGTATGTGCGCGTGAAAGGACGCGAGGGACGTGCGCTTTCACGGGGAGTGAACCCACGGCGGAGAACAAACGCGCGTTCTCCCTTAAGGGCTGCAGAAGTAGGCGTTTCTTTCCTCCTTTACAATCACCACATATGTAGAGCAAACGCGCCTTCTTCCGACGCGCGAAAGGCCGTGGGGGGGGGGGGGGGGGGGGCAGGGAGGCGACGTTCAGCTGCGGCACCAAGTGCCTATTTATATTTTTTTGCGTAGACACAATACGAAAAAACTTGTGCATGAAGCAGCTCGATAATTTTAATAGGGGATAACCATCCCAGAAGCTTGCGGTCTCATACACTCCCACAATGGAAAATTTTGTATAAAAACATGCAAGCGTGTAATATACACCGCACGTGCATTGTATAAAAAAAATTCAGTAGCCAGGAGGGAACAAATTTGAAAATCAGGCACACATCTCCACAGAAAGCAGCAGTATTTTACAGGGTGCACAAATATTTCAAAATATGCAAATGTCACGTAGCTGGACAGAACCACACTAACGTTGTTGCCATCCCTTGGAGATACTCAGTTATTTTTTACATTTCGCCTGATTAGATAATTAGTCTTATTTATTGATCAACTTCTCAATTATTATAGCTAGATTAAAAGTGTCAATGAGGAAATTGTAGAGAAACATCAAAGACTATCTTTTTTCACCTTTTCCTCTTTCGATCTCATATTTTTCTATACACATGTCACGTTGCCGTCATGTGTTCCAAAACCAGTACTTATGCGCTTGCGTGCCGCTGCTATCTGTGACTATACTGTGTGACAGTGCTACGTAGAATAAAAGATTGTTGGAAGTTAGCGCTGTGTCCGCGTCGTCCATCTGTGCCTCGTCCCTTTTTATGCGCTATTAAGTACAAGCTTACTTAATTTGCTGTAATGCCCTATGCGTGTCTGAAGCTGCATGTCAGGTGGAACGCCATTCCGCAGATACAAATTGTGTGTGCCTTATGCTGCATTACGACGTAGTGTGTCAGCGTTTGCATACAGGCGGGCAAGAATTTGTCCGGTTTCTAATAGAGAGCTCTCTCCATCTCGCTAACTGCACTAAAAATTGATGAAGGTGGCAGAGACGCGTAGCGACACCTTGGCGTATAAATTCCTTCCATTGTAAAAAAAAAAAAATCTGTTGTCGATTACGTTGTCGAACACTTTTCTTTAATTTTATCAGAGCAGAGCTGGTTTCGCTCTTTCTGCACTGTGCCCATTATGTGGAGAAATTGAGAAGACGGATCATTTTTTTCTTATTGTGTTGCTGTTTCGCATGTGTAAGGAAAATCATTTTAGAAATAACATTTAGGCAAATTGTACTCAATTTTTCAATTACTCCAATTCTTTCTCTGAGATCCTCCTCTCTCCGACACTGTCGCGTAAGGATGGTTGCTCAACTGTCGAAAAATTTTTAATTGTTTCAAGGCAATTTTATTGCTAAATTTCTAGTACCTTATGTTATTTTTCATTCTTTGGATTCCTCCTCAAATAGTTCTGTTGTTTTCTGTTGAATACTAAACGCTTTCCTATAGTGAGTGAGCAAAAACTTTATTGAAAATAAATAAATAAAAGAAGGCACGCTGGTTGGGGCCCCTATTCCAGGGCTCCACTGGCACGAGCGGCTCGCTCGGCTTGCTCCAGAAGAGCCAATTGGGTCTCCCGGCCCTCGTCCGCAAGCCATGCCTCCCACTGCCTATTCCTCATGAGTGGATGTTTCAGTATTATTGGCCTATCTATGTGCGGATGCCTCTTGGGACACTTCCATGTGATATGTTTTAGTGTGGGTATTTCTGTGCACCACGGGCACTCGTCAATGAACCCCGTGGGGTGTATTCTGTGTAGGTGGTGCAGGTTGGGGTATGTATTCGTCTGAATACGACGCCAGTCCCTCTCCTCTTGGCTGTTCAAATTCGAGTGAGGATGTCCAAAACGTCTCCGCTGCTGCCTTTGCTGTAAAAGGATGTCACGAGGATTCGGTGGAAGGTCGTCGCTGGGCCCTGCCGTTGCTCGGACGTTTAATCCTCGAGCAATACGGTTTGCCTTCGCGTTCCCTGCCAGTCCCTCGTGTGCTGGACACCATATGATAGTGTGGTGCCCTTCTAGTCGATTGCCCAAAATTTTGATTATTGACTGGGGTGCCGTCCCATTTAGAAACAGGCGGCAAGCTGCTTGAGAGTCGGATAATATGACAGTCGAATTGGCTTGGCGCTCGGCGTCCTGAATGGCCAAGACGATGGCTGCAGCCTCTGCCACGCATGCCGAGGAGGTTTTGAAGGATGCCGTTGTAACGTTGGTCTGACACGTAGAGACTACGGTGAACGTGTCGGAGCTGGTTAGACACTCCCGGTCCCATGCCGAAACGTTTGTGAAGAGTCTTTGCCTTTGCTCTGCGTCGTCCGGGATGTTACTTGGGGGGCATGTTCTTAGGAATTGGGGCCACCGCGATGTGAGATCGAACATTGCGGTCTATCTGTGCCGTCTCCTCTCCGCAATACTGGGGCCTCAGCGCAAAGCCTAACCTCGCCAATACTTCCCTGCCCTGAGTTGAAGAACAAAGTCGTTCTTTCTGAGCATATAACGTCGCGACTGCGTACTCATCAAAAGTATTGTGCCGGCCTAGTCCCCGAATCTCTGTGCTAGCGCATTCGGGAAGACCAAGGGCGGCTTTGAAGGCTTTTCTGATTATCGTGTTTTCCTGTATTGTCTCTTGGTTCGTCAAGGCCTCATACGGAAGGGCGTATGTGATCCGGCTGATTACGAATGCGTGGACCAGGCTGATGGTCTCTCCTTCAGTTAGGCCATCTCTGCTTCTTGCCACTCTCCGTATCATCCTGGCAACGTTTCCTGTGACCGCCTTTAGTTTTTGAAGGGTGTGTGTTGTTCCAGCGTTCTGCTGTATCCACATCCCCAATATTCTGAGTGTCTCCACTTCTCTAATCGGCACCCCGTCGAGAGTCAGATTGATTGGCACCCAGTCTTTCTTTCTTGCGTATTTCGCATATAATTCCATCAGAATCTCGGGCAATCCGCCTTAGTGGGTATGAGCCTTCAGCAGACAGAAAACAAAACGCAACAATGCGTCGCCTAGGCAACATTCCGAGAGGCGGTCCCTTCACGTTCCTGCAGATGACATGTACGTAATTGCAGCCTAGAACGATTGAAGTTTGAGCAAGTTGGTTGATGTTCATGGTACGCAAAGGCAGGCGGGCAAACACGGACACAGGAAGAAACGAAAAGGAGAACGCAAACGGCCGGCATTGGGGTTGCCCTTTTCTTCCGACCTGTGTTCGGTTTTACAGGCCTGCGTTGCCGTACCATAAACCATAGCTTCGTTTTTTCCAAGTTGCTCACCAGTAACTGTGACTCGATGTCACACTGGCACAACTTGACAGAAACGCACACGCACGAGCAAAAGTTTGAGACCACGCAATCAGCGAAAAATTTTAAATTCATTGAGAAAAGCCGTGCAATTTGGAACTGTCTCAATGGATTGCATTGGTTGAACAGATGCACGTGGGCTGCAACACTTGGTTTTAGCGAGAAACAAAATCGCGGCACATGTGGTAACCAAACTTTTGCTTGTGAGTGTCCGCTCTTTGTCATAAGGTAAACGAGCTACGTTGCCTGCGACCGCCACGGTGACTTCAGGCTGTTTAAAGGAGTTCATGTGCTATGCGACAAGTTCCAACAACCTGGGAAATCACCTCTCGTACTTGCCATCCAGAGTTCTGGAGTGTACTAGCGCAACGGGAACCGAGCCTCACAGCCGAACAGCATATCTGGTGAACGCGTGAAATATCCCCTATCTTTTTGACAAAGGCTGTATATGCCTTATACGAAACAGTTCCTGGCCCTCGAATTGGCTGTAAGGAGTCAATTTGCATGCTTATTAGGGGCACATTACGAGAAGAGTTCAGGAAGTTTTATTGAACAAGGATGGTGAATCGGGCGAGTTGGAACTTATCAGCACCTGGGAAAATGAAGACACAGAAAGAGATAAACAGGACAAGCGCTGTCTCGCCCTTTCATTTTTATGACTTCGACTCTCGTGTGCTGCTATCATGGAAGTTTTATTAATTTTTGTGAGAAGATTAAAAAACTATGAGAAGGTTAAAAACAAGGAACCTCTGAAATTAGTACCCTTGTTGAAAACAACCCATAAAATTACTCGAAGTTTTAGCTATATCACTGTAGGGAGAAAAAAAGGAGTAGTTCTGTGGTGTTGGACCATGGAAAGTTGTATTGCTGCACGAAGAGGGTCATTTGTGTATTCCAACCAGGTGCATACAATAATGTGCAACCTCTTCATGGCGAGTTGATATGGCGGTTGCCGATCAGGCCACATGTTTGTAATTTCTTCAAACAAGAGGCTCTCATAGTACCTAATTTTTCGTTCGTTGACCGTGCTGTTCTTGCGGTATCCGTGTCATTCGTAACGACTTTCTCTCTCTTGTCAGGCATCACTGTCACCCTGACAATAACAGCGGTGTCTCTGATACTTGTGTTTGGTCTGCTTTTGCGTACGGGCATGGTGGCCAGCAGGCACTGTGAGCTACACCATTCTCCGGACGTCCACCGAGCCACGACACATCCGCGCCGAAATGTACTGACTGCCTTCCATATGCGAAAAAAAAAAAAAATGGTGCGACCATCTGTTGTCTTGCTGTAATAAAGCGCAGGAAAAGCACGGACTGCGCAACGAGTTGCAGGAGATTTTAGCAAGCAGTGGATATGGTAGCGGGAGTCTATCAAGTAAGATGGTATATCTCTATTGTGAGCGCCTTCTGCCAGAAATCTCTGTGCCATATAATGTCTATCTTGCTTCTTTGTACTTTCTTTCAAAAAACTAAGTAATGATCGACGAGCGCTCAACTGCTTGCGAAGTAGACCACGTTACGCATTAAAACGTGCAGCCTCTCTCACTACCTTTAAGAAAGTGCATAATCGGTAGCATGTATAGGTGTTCACCTCCCAAACACCCATGTACGCGCACGTATTGGTGTTTCATGTTTCTTGTTCGCGCTTCATGTTGATGTTTTCACGTTCTTCATATTCCTTTTCGCGCTGCGCACAGCTGTTGATCCATACCAACTCGCCCGCTCGCAATTCGGACTTTGTGACATTCTACGTTCTTTCCTGGCGCGCGCGACCTCCACCCGCCGGAGTACTCGAGAACAGCAGTTAGAGGGAAAGGGGTACATTAATATAATATGTTAGGCTAGTATTCATGGGCGGCTCATTGTACACGTCATCACCTTGTCAGCTTTCTTTGTTAGACACATGCAGCGAAAATGAGACCACCTTCATTCATTAAAACGCCACATTCAGCTTTATTTTGCGTGAAATTGTGCACATGGCTCTAATAATTACGAAAAACTCCTGAGCTGCACAACCAAAAGAAAAAAGTTGAACTTAGGTAAAAATGCCGCACTCGTGCGTTTTTAATATATAGAACAGAACGCCTGCTACGTCACGGTGTGCACGAGCCTTGCGACCATTCTGCTTGGGGCTTCAACATGTTAGGATCCGTGGCCAAGAAATCAGCATGACATATCCGGAGGTCATTCAACGTGGAATTTATTAATAAGTGACAGTCACTTAAGTATCCTTACGTGATTTGAATGTGAAAGCATGATGACTTGTTTAAGTTATCACCTTAAATTAAAGCTCCAACTTAATCAACCTTGCTCTAATTTGTACCATCCTCAATCCACCTTTACCCACCTTAATCCGGCTTACTCCATTTTAATCCACCTTAATTCACGTTAATCCACCTTAATACAATTTTGGTAGTGATCCAGGTCCAATGTAGTGGCTGTTCACCGTGGGATTTCGCAGTGCGAGCCGCAGCAGGTCCAGCGTTGGGAACATTACGTCATCACTTGGTCACGTGGTTTTTGGTACCATCGGATGATAGCAATGGACGCCGGATTTTCCCCTTAACGGGGCGCATAATGCTTTATTATAAATAATATTACAATTTTACAACTCGACTATAGACCTGTGCTTTGGGGTGTTCGGGACAGCGTGCTTTGAGGAATCTGTTAGATCTTACGCGTCAGCTTTCCTACTGTTGATGCCTCCCTGTTCACGCTTCCTGAGAATCCACTGTACGAGTTGACGCCTGACAAGTTTTCCTATATGGCTGCGTGGAATCTTGTCGACAAATGTGACGCCACCTTCCAAGTGGCAACCCGTTGGTGCGTTAGCTGGACAGAGAGGAAAAGAAATGATTAAATAATAAACTGAGTGAAAAAACAGTCACCTTGATTAAGATAACGCTAGGAGGCTCTTGGTTAAATGCTGTTTGCCAGCGTACATTTCCCACCGGCTTTAGTTGAACGAAATAATGGTCGCCGTCTCGCCCGAAAGGCGAAGCATCGATTGCGATAGTAAATTAGTGGACAGCTGTATGAAGTAAGGATAGTAGGTTTATCGACCATATAAACTTGCAAACACAGGCATACTAACTAAATTAACAAGCATGGTGTCACGCGCGAACAAGCAAATATGAACGCATCTCACTCGATGACCGCGGAAACTCGCTGTCAAAACGCTGTAGCGAGTAAGCGCGGCCACTAGCAGCTAGCGAATTGACCTTCGGCTGCCGCTCGCATGCACGCGAAGTAAGCCGCGAAAACACAGCGCAAGGCGGACTTTGTCCCCGCTGCACATGGCTTTCAAGATAAAGTGGCCGGGACGGTCGCGTGTGGCGTGGAAAGGCTCGGTTTTCAACATTCCTCTCAATGTTGAGCTAGAACCTAAGTACAGCGAAACACCATCAGAATTGGAGGACGCTTAAGCTTCGCCTTTAATAGTGGAACACGATAGCATTCAACGATCCCTGGCTACTTATAAGGCTTTTTTCTCGTATATTCATATTACATTCCGACGCTATCACGTCTGTAGGTTGTGGTTAAGTCGTACTTTACGGATTTTACTTTGAGAAATTCAATTTTTGTTCACTAACGCCTTGCGCCACGCGAAGGGCTCGCTCGGTCGCGGTGGTTCGGGATGATGTGGTTCGGCATGATTATTTCCGCCAGACGCCGATGCTTAACGCCGAAGCTGACACCGACGACGGATTTTCTGCGACAGGGGGCCCTTAACGCTATCTCGTTAAAAGATTGGGCAATGTGCTGGTGTTCCGGCTATGTTTTCTGCCTCTTTCAAATGAGTTAGCGTTGCAAAACTAACCAGTACCCTAAAGAAACAGTGACATTTACAATGTTAAGCACAGGCGCAGCTTTGTGGAGTGTGCTCGGAGGGTGGTTAATACGATACCTCTGTCATGCGGCGCATTTTACGTGGGTCAGACCGGCAGATGTCTGAACGCCCGCCTACGAGAACAATAGCAAAGATGGCATTCTTGCACAACAACGCAGTTTTCGAAGACATGCAGATATTGTATAAACACTGGGACGACCGCACTTGCATCATCATTGAGCTCGGCTTATCTGTGAGCAAGCCGTCTGTGTCTCTTTCTGGCAAAGAAATCAGCTTTCTGGGAGGTGCATACGCGCGCACCTTGCGATAGTACAGCTCCTGCTAGTTTTTATAGAGCGAAAGCTCTACTACGCCATGTCTCGCAAGTTCATTCATTGCTTCGCAATGACCTTGCGCCGCCGGAGCGTGAGTCGCTGGAGCGCAAGTGTGGAAGCTGTGACGTCATGCTACTTGATCCGCTGCGGAGAGGCGTCACAGCTGCGCTAGCTCGGAGCCTCGCCGCTGCTCTACCACGTAACAAGGTGAGGCTTTAACGGCTGCTTCGCCGGCGCTTGGTCTCTCAGTCTCGCCAAGGATGACGCGCAGGCTGGGCCGTCTGTGCGTGCGCTTCAGCGCAAGCGACGGGCTAAATATAATCATCGAGTAGATGAGCTAGATGGCAGGTTGCGAAATCTCAAGCAAAGGCAAAGTTGGCTGCTGAAACACCGCATCAATGAGAGGCCAGATTAGCACGTTATGCAGAAGCTTACCAAGTGCTGAAGCGTGCAATAATGAAACACTATGTGCATAGTCTTTGCAAAACCAAGCCAAGCAGACCTTTCGCTCGTGATAACTAGGTATAAAAGAGTTAAAGCTCATCCAATTTTGAAGTCGAAAGCTTTATACGTCTCATCGTTCAGTCGACCTTCAACTTTCTTGAGCGAGAACCGTGTCGTCGAAGCGATATCGTACATTAGGACGACTCGGTGTAGTAATTCACTTACAACACCGACCTGGCGTCGTGTCTTACCTATATGCAAACGCTCACGCAACAATTGTGATGGTGCGCGGATCAAGCAAGCAATGCTCACGCAGCAATTTTGATGGTGCGCCGATCACCGTCGTGATCGTGTGAAGACTTGAATCCACCACCTTCGGTGGGAGTCGAACCCTCAAGCTTATGTGGGAGTAGAACCCACTACCTTTGGCGTTAAGGCGAAGTTAATGAAGGCACAGGTTTTTAATATAGAGTTAATTAGGCCCTCGAACCCACGATCTTTGGTGGGAATCAAACCCATGACCTTTGGTGTTAATTAGCGCTAGGTTAATTAAGACACCGTTAATTAAGGTAGCGTCAATTGAGGCAGCTCGAACTCGCGACATTTGGTCGGAAAAAGCAAGTAATAAGGTGTAACAACGCATTCGAATGAGAATGTCGCTTGAGGGCGCAAGCTTTTGCCTTCACCTAAAGCCCCTATATATAAAAAGTAGCGTCACGCTTTGAAGAATGCCGCCGCCTCCTCGCACACCCTGTCCGAGGCCGACGCCGCGTCGGTATTGGCCTAATGGCATCACGTGGACCGTCGCGCGCCGGGCGCTGGCTGCGTTTGTTTACGATCACGCTCCATCGCCATTTTCGCCAGAGGAGCGTATACCGACTGGCGAGGAGCACAACGATAGCGGCGAACACAGTCGGCGATCGTCGAATCTGATCAGCGGCGAAAGATAAACAAGTGCACGTGTTTCAAGCGGTGTAGGCGGCGTAACGGTCGAAAAAGGAGCGCGAAAGAGAGGAGAAACCAGGAGGAGGGAAGGCGGAGGAGGAAAGTGTCGCTACTTTTTATATATAGGGGTTTTACCTTCACCCTCTTTGGCGTATGCTAAAGTAACCGTCAATTTTTTCTGCGCTTCCGCTCTTGTTATCACATGTTTTAGACCGCATCTCGTAGGCGCCTGTTCCTACGTCGAGCGTCATCGGAGTAGCTTAACCGAGCGAACGAGCACAGCGAAATATGAAAGAGGGAACGCATAGCGAAAGATGAAAGACGTGAGACGCGAACGGCGGAGACCAATGAGAGCGGCCCGGGCCCTTCAGTGACGTCCTCGAGGGAAACTGGTGTTATGCGGAACTAGAGCACTGCACGGGCCTGATTTTTCGGCCCGAGCCCGGCCCGGGCCCTGCTTTACGAGGCCCGAGCCCAGCCCGGGCCCGTAATACAAAGCCCGAGCCCGGCCCCGGCCCGAGCGTACATGACCGAGCCCGGCCCCGGCCCGAGCGTACATGACCGAGACCAGCCCGGGCCCGGCCCGGGCCCGTGGTTCCAAGCCCGGGCCCGACCCAGGCCCGTGTTACTGAGCCCGGGCCTGGCCCGGGCCCGGGCGTTCATTACTAAGCTTAGCTAGGGCCCGCGTGTGCATGACCAGGCCCGGCCTGTAAGAAAAAATTCCTTTTTTTTTACTTACAGATTGTACCGTATCTGTCAGCCTCACCTTCTCGAGGTTTAATCAGCTGCAGTATATAAGCAATAAAAGGCCGAAATCTTTGTTTCTCCCACGGGAACATCAGTAATCCGGCCCATTGCCTGTGCTACTATTTTTCTGGTGGTGCGCATGTACTTACCTTGATTTGTACGATATGGTTCTATGATGTCATTTAGCATGCAAATATACAGGGCGTTTCATTTTAGCTGAACCAAATTTTTAAAGATTGCCTGTGGCAGATAGCACAGTTACAATCCTTGATCTAAACTACTCGATGAGGCGGCCATTACTTCCCCGAGAAATCAAAACGCGTAATTGAAGAATTAACATAATTACGCTAATTAACGTTTTAATTAATTATTTCATGGCACTTCTTTCAATCCACTAATTATATCCGCCGAGTTCGCAAGGCGTATCCACTTGGAACGAATTCTCAGGACTAAACCAGTTTCGAGATAATAATTTTCAAAGTGTCCGACGAAATCAATCAAATCAAATCAATTTATCGTGCAGTTTGCATGCTGGACGGTCATTTTGGACTAGAAGCTACATATGTAGCTTGACATGACCCGAAAGACCACACATGCAAAATAATTCATATATTTCCAGCTATCGCTGGAATTCCTCATCGACAAAATAGCTATGAATGGAAAGGCAAAGAATATTTGCGTAACGGCGAGTTCACAGAATTGGAAAAGTTTTAACAGAATGCATTTTAAACAACACTACAATAACAATACTAGCTATACAAAACAACGCAGCACCAGCTATACAACATAGCATGAGACTGAATTTTACAAGATCAACATTTGCTAAGAAAACGAAACAGGATTTACATTATATACTCAGAACCATACAGAAAGGCAGAATAATAATCACATCAGATACATTACAAGGGACCAAAATGTCAGCTGAGTTCCTTCTTACTGAAATTACCGCCATTTTTGTATCTGTGGAAAGTGAATGGTAGGTCATGTATTAACGACTGATGCTTATAGAGTGTTCTGAAGTATGGAATTGACAATATCTCAGGATTTCTTGTGTTCGCATTAATGCGACGACGCTCTAAGGAGGCTAATTGTTTTTTGTAGTTACAAGCTAATTCTGACATGGATGGCCTAATGGATGGTAAAAACGCCTAATTGAATATTTAACATAATTACGCAAATTAACTTTTTAATTATTTTACGGCACATCTTTCAATCTACGAATTATAGCCGCTGAGTTCGCAAGGCGTATCCACTTGGAACGAATTCTCAGGACTGAACCAGTTTCGAGATATTAATTTTCAATATGCCCGACAAAATTCATGGGCGTTCCACTTAACTTTTTGAGGAAAACGCTGTTTTATGCATTGAAGCAAAAAGTAACTGGCCTTAGCGCTAAAATAATGCCATATTATCGACACTGGTAATAGTGCGATCGCAAAAGCGGTAACATGGAAATGGTTTGAGGAGTGGTTCTTTGTATAATTTATTTTTCCTAACGCGGAAACAATGTTCGTTTTTGCGGAAAAGGAAAAAAAACAAATTAGCGTAGCTTGCACTGGCTGCGCAATGCTAAAGAGACAGCGGAGATGATGGGCACCTAGCTAGTCCTGGCTTCTGGACTAGACTAAGCACTACCAAGTCATTCCCAGCATTTCCCGGAATTTATTTATTATTTATTGATTATCGATTGGCTTTTGATTGTCTATTGCAAGATATTGGCCACGTATTTGGGATAGGCTAAGCACAACCAAGTTATCAGAATTTATTGATTATTGATCCATTATCGATTAGCTATTGATTGGCTGCCGATTGGCTATCGTAAGGTATTGGCCACGTATTTGGGCTAGGCTGAGCACTACCAAGTCATCCCCAGCATTTTCGGGAATTTATTGATTATTGATCAATTATCGACTAGCTATTGATTGGCTATCAATTGCCTATCGATAGGCAATTAGTCCCCACTATTCTTAGCTAGACTTATCCAGGCTCAGCTTCGCTAGTTCACAGGTGTATGTGCCATTGCGCTTGGACCCTTTCTGCACTACTGCCAGGATCGGCCCACATTTTTGGATTCAGCGGACACATTAGGCCCGGCTGAAACAGCTCCGCTATTAAAAATGAGAACTTGATCTGTTTTACTATTTTCTTTGATAAGATATAGTCATCTGATAAGATATACAGTCAAGGGAGCGGTGTGGATCTGAGAACAAACGGGGATAACCGATATTCTAATTGACATTGAGCGGAAAAAATGGAGCTGGGCAGGCCATGTAATGCGTAGGATGGTTAACCGATGGACCATTAGAGCTACAGAATGGATACCAAGAGAAGCGACGCGCAGTCCAGGACGACAGAAAACTAGATGGGGTGATGAAGTTAGGAAATTCGCAGGCGCACATTGGAATCAGCTAGCGCAAGACAGGGTTAATTGGAGATCGCAGGGAGAGGCCTTCGTCCTGCAGTGGACATAAATATAGACTGATGACAGTCATCTTGCACGTGTCACTTCAGCTTGGCACAGAATGCATTGAACCATGCAATGCAAAACGGTCGCGTGTGCTCGAAGGCCTACTTAGGCCCTTCAATGAGCGGGCCCGAGTCTGGCCCGGGCCCGTGGCTTCAAGCCCGAGCCCGGCCCGGGCCCGTGGCCTCAAGCCTGAGCCCGGCCCGGGCCCGTGGCTATAAGCCCGGGCCCGGCCCGAGCCCGCCGACAAAACGATTCGGACGGCCCGGCCCGGCCCGCGGGCCGGGCCCGGGCTTTAGGGCTGGCCCGGGCCCGTGCAGTGCTCTATGCGGAACCGCCCGACCGCTCGATGCGCGCTCGTATCTGATCTAAGAGGGACCGCTCGTTTCGCACTATCGTCTGATCGCGTCAGCGATCACAGCTCGCGCTTGTTTGGTTAGTTTGGTTTGGTATCGTTCACGCTTGTTTCTATTCTCACGGTTTGCGATTGTTTTTTGCAATGATGGGTCTAAATTGAGACGTCCTGATGGAAAGGCTTTACTGCGATGACAATTATCTGGACACTCCAGGCGCATTTCTGCCGTCGCCGTGAGGTTCCGTATAAAGTCCACAGGCGATAAAATGCCCCATAGAGCCGTACGCTCATGTGCGAGTGAAGGCATGCGAGAATGAGCCGGAGAACGCGGCTCAATCTCACACACCAAGGGCAGGAAGCGGGTCGCGCGCAAAGCTCCGGAGTGAGGGTAGGGAGGGGGAGGAGAGCATTTTACTCCGCGCCGCCATGCGACCGCGCGCGCCCGCCGGGGCCAGAAGGTTCCGCAGGCTCCGGGGGGAGGGCAGGGGGGGGGGGAGGCCGCGTACTACGCCGCGCGGTCCCACCCAGGCGGCTGTCTCTTGAAAGCCACCTGCAACGGGGGCAGAGTTATTATTGCGATAGCAATTATATGGACACTCAAAAGCAGATTTCTGCCGTCGGCGTCGCCGTCGCCGTGAGGTTCCGTATGACGTCATTTGGAGATGAAATCGTCGCCGCGCGCCGAACGCTGTATGTGCGAGTGAAAGGGCGCGAGGGGCGCGTCTTTCACGGGGAGTGAACGCACGGCGGAGAACAAACGCGCTTTCTGCGCCGTGCTCGCTTAAGGGCTGCAGAAGTAGGCGTCTCTTTTCTCCTTTACAATCACCATATATGTAGAGCAAACGCGCCTTCTTCCGACGCGCGAGAGGCCGTGGGGGAGGGGGAGGGAAGGGAGGCGACGTTTAGCTGCGGCACCAAGTGCCCATTTATATCAGAGGCTCCGGCAACAGTCAACAACGCCGCACGCACTTTGAGCGAACGCGGGCAAAACGCCGATGGCGTCGACAACAGTTCTGAGAGTTGCCGATGCTGCTGCATGTCCAAGTTTATACAGCTGATAAAGCTAATATCATTACTCCGTATAGCTCTCTACAAGTTTGCTATCGAAATTGATGCTTCGCCTTTCAGGTGAAACTGCGACAACTTTTTCCCTGCGCTGTGTTTTCCCCGGCTTGGTTCGCGTTGATGCGAGCGGCGGGACGAAAGCCAATTCGCTCGCTACTGTTGCTGCGCTTACTCACTCCAGCGTTTGACAGCGAGTTTCCGCGATCATCGAGTGAGATGCGTTCATGTTTGCTTGTTCGCGCCTGACACAATGCTTGTTAATTTAGTTAGTATGCCTATGTTTACAAGTGTATACGACCGATAAGACTACTATCCTTACTTCGTATCGCTGTCCACTAGTTTGCTATAGCAATCGATGCTCCGCCTTTCGGGCGAAACTGAGACTTTTTTTTGGAGACAGTGCACCATATTCGATTCTGAACGACAAGACGAACCCTGAATACAAGGACGCGGAGGCGACACCTAGTACCTCATTCTCTTTGTCTTTGGAATGCGGCGACGCCACAAGAGAAGAGCGCCTACCATTATGATTATGATTAGTGGCAACGACGTTGTCATCTTCATAAGACATGACTCTCGTTAAGAACGAAGGTCGAAAAACGTAAACACAGCGCCGACCTGTCGGCAGACGAAGGAAAACGCACGCGGCATCTCGCATCTACAAAGTGGAGCCGAGATTTTCATGCTGTCACGTGATTTTCATGCTGTCACGTGACTGCCGCAGCAGCTCGCCGCCAGTTGGTGCGGCCGCTCTGCCGCAGCTGCATTGTAACGCGGGCGGCGCGCCGCGCGCGTTTTACCACTAGTGTGTATGGAGTACAGTGTACTAGACAATGGTCGAGTGGGCCGAACGGCGCTCTCGCGCTGAGGCGCCGTGTGTGGAAAAATTGTGCGAGGGCGCTGCGAACGAACTGGATTGGGGCGGAGACGCGCTCCGCGGCATATTCAACGTACTTTCGCTGCGGGCGCCGAGGTCGATTGCGCATAGTAGCTCTTAAAATAGTGCTTTATTTCAACAGCAAATTTATGTTTACACCATTTTGCCAAACATATATATTTGAGGTATGGATTATACAACGCAACGTCTTCAATTTTGCTGTCGTTGTCAAGCGCGCCGTCTGCTAGCGAGCGCGCGTTCGCTACGCGGACGCTGGCGGACGCCCAGTTTTTCTCGCAGAACGTCTGTGCAGTACACCTTTTTTATGTTTAGTTGCTTTGGTGCGCCCATGACTCTTGACGGCCGGTACCAAATGTAGGTTTAGCCTGGTGAAGTGCTGTTTTTACCACTGCCTTCTCAAAGTAACTGGTATCTCTGCAACATGAAGCTACGTAAGAAAATTTTATTATTGATATCTTGTCATTTTACACACGCTTCTTGTTGGTGGATGTTGATCAGCTACAACCATTGAAGAAAACAGCATTAGACGGAAATAAACTACGTTTATTAACTGCGTGGCGCGGAGAATGACCAATGTATTTCTAGATAATTAAATCAAAGGGTACATAGAGTACATTAAATCAAAGGGTACAAAGGCCCTAGCGTGCCCCAAGGGAGCGCACTAGGGCCTATACTCTTTAATATATATGTCTCCGATCTCGGCCTCCTAACACTGAAATCAAAACTTTTTCATTACACTGACGACACTGCGATAGCGCTACAAATGAGTGACTATAACTCGGAATGTGAAATCTTCCAAAGGGACGTATCAGTAATCGTAGACTGGTTCGCACACAATTCAATTTTCATAAATCATCAAAAAACTAAACCTATCTGCTTCAGGAATCCACATAAAGCGCTTTCATTTAACATGAATGTATACTTGCACGCCCCACATTGCAATGCATGTGTTTGTCAACCATTACAGTTCGAGCGTGTGGTTAAGTATTTAGGAATTTTATTTGATCAGCACCTTACCTGGAATAACCATGTGATACACGTTCGTGGAAAGCTAAGAGCTGTCGCGGCCATGATGTATAATCTGCGCGGGAAAACGCCTATCAACCTATTTGTTACTATATATTGGCCATTAGCAGAATCAGCAATTACATATTCTATAACGTTATATGGTACATGTTCTGACTATAAAAAGCAAGCCATTGATCGCGTAGTTAAAAGAATTTTCAATAGTATAACTTATGGAACCGGACTAGAACAATCAGACGGAGGAGAAAAGTATAATATTCTAGGAATACTTCCAGCACAAGAACTATTTAAGTATGTGGTTGTAACACGCCATTATCATTGTAATTATTTTAAAGTATTGGTCAAAAAAGATGTCGCGTTACAAAAAAACAGAATGGTATTTTAAGCCAAGAGTGTTAACAAACTATGGAAAGAAAACAAGAAATTATTATGTTCCCGATATTTTTAATGAACTTTATGCAACACTGTATGATATAAATTCAAAATGTAAAATGATGAAACAAGTGAGGAAGTGGTATTCAACTGGTTATTGTAATATGTGATTTTTTGTTTGTATGCTTACGTGACTGGAAAACGTAGTATTTATTCTTTGTGTGTTTGAATATTTTATTTGCAGTTGTATAATTTTGAACTGTAATTCTATAATGATCCATATCTCTATTCAAAGATGTACCACCTGCTGCCTGGTCTTCTAACTAGCACGATGTGCTTAGATTGATCAGCAAACATTATCTGTGAAAATGTATTTGAAGTAAAATTTGATTTGATTTGTTCACGATATATATGTAAAAGAAAAAAATTACACTATCTTCCCGTAGGGGAACCCTGAGTAGTATGCGAAGCAGCCATGGGGTCGACTCAAGGTAGTTTTATCAGCTGTATAAACTTGGACATGCAGCAGCACCAGCAACGCGCAGAATGTTGCCGACGCCGTCGGCGTTTTGCCCGCGTTCGCACCAAACGCGCGCGGCATTGGTGACTGTATGTTGCCGGTGCCTCTGGGGCGCCTACTGTCGCGCCTCTAACCTAAGCTGCTTCGCATTATCGCGCGCGGAGCCGTAGGTGTTGCCATTCGTTGCACAATCCGGAGAGGAGAGGAGCGTCGGAGAGGAGAGGAGGTGGAGGAGGATGCGCATGCGCAGTGGGGGTGTGGACGCCGCACGGCAGATGGAGGGATGGAGGGAGCCAGGGAGTGACATAGCCCCGACCATAAGCTGCTTCACATCTAAATATAACAAATAGTCTAAATGCACGAATTGAAAAAGCGAGAACTCCCGACCGGGTAATAAGCGCACGTGTTTGCAGTAACACACTTCTTGGGGGAATACTGCACATAAAACTCTCATTCGCAGAAATAATATGCATAGCACGCAAAAACAGCTTATATATATATATATATATATATATATATATATATATATATATATATATGTGTGTGTGTGTGTGTGTGTGTGTGTGTGTGTGTGTGTGTGTGTGTGTGTGTTGATATACTGTACGACGGCGAATAGTCATTTCCGTTCGAATGTAACGCATAACAGCACTGTTGAAGTCTCAAAGGTGAGGGACCGATGGAAGTTAGGGCTGTTATTCCGGATGGTTGTGCTGCCGGAGAGTCGTGGTTGTTGCGTAGAGGCGCAGTTCCTGAGAGAATTAACGCATGGGTGTTAATAAGTCCTGCTTAACAAGTTCCTAGCTGTCATTCAATATAAACGCCCCGTTTTGGGGCAGCCTGTAAATCTGCTAACTTGATTCAGACAAGGAAAACTTTTTTTGACAGTCTCATCATGTTTGCAACCCATTAAAACTGTGTGCACCATCTGGTACAACACTTATCTTCTTCAATGAACGCAACAAATCTGCACATCTCTACGTGTATGTGAGGCATGCCGTTCCTTTAATTGTTTCATTAGGATCGTTATGATAGTGCACCGAATAACTGAAAGCAGCCGTTTATAATGTACAAGCTGCTGAGTTGAGCGGTCATACATTTGGGAACGGCATTACATTGATGTATGAAATATAGGATAATCGCGTAACATGTTTTTCTTCGAAATCAGACTGGAGAATGATTTATTTTACCCATAGAAAAAAGCCGAAGAACGCAGCCACCAACTTTTTTCTCTCTTTAATTTAAACAAATTCTTTGGTTTTACGTGGCAAAACTACGATTTAGTTTTCACTACCTGGGTTCTTTAACATGCGCCTAAATAGAAGTGCACGAGTCTTTTTCCATTTCGTTCCTATCGAATTCCGCAACCTGGATTGAACCTGCGAGCTCCAGTTTAGCAGCGCAACGCCGTATCCACTATATAGCCATTAATTAGGCAACCGCGCAGGGTTTCTTTCTCTTCTTTTTTCTTTTTCTTTTTTGAAGTATCGACTGAAAAAAAAATCCACGTACGACTTACGGCCAAATATTACCATATAGAACGACATAACTAAAACCATTTTCGGCGCTCGGTCGCGGTCCGACTGCAATAAATGACCCGGACCAATTACTCCGCATTCTGTTACGCGAGGAAGGCGGAAATTTGAATGGGATGTTGCGCTGCAGTTTACTCTTTCTTTTTTTTATCTATAATGATGCTTCCCGTAAATCGGAGTACAGGCGCCGGATGGGGCAGATATGCTTTACTTGTTTGAAGCGGCAAGCAAGAAGGTTGCATATGCTTTTTCGTCTGCTTTTCGCAAGACCTACTGATGGAAAACTATATGCGCAACAATACGCACGAGAGATACATGCTGCTTGAAGAATGCGAAAAATATTTGTTCTCCAAAGGGAACCGTACAATAACATAGAATGAAAGCCGACACTGCGGCCGCAATGCACGCGCAATTACCGAGCGGCATTAAAAAATAAAATAAAAAAAGAGAAAGACAGGAGTGTATTCTTAAGGCATAAATACATGTCATACGCAATTATGAACACCATTTGAGCGGTCTGAACGCAAATACCAGCGCGCGAAGTAGTACGAATGACCCTGCCGAGCTGTATCGCCAGCAGTTTCCAACGGCGCGACCTTCATGCGGCCCAATCCAGTTCGATCGCAGCGCCGCCACAGTATTTTTCCACGTCGGGCGCTTCACTGCAAAGCATGCGCCGCCCCAGCCGCTCGTCCCACTCGACCGTATTCTATTACACTCTAGTATGGAGTTAATGTGGCGACGATCGCTCCGAGATAGCGCGCGTCGTCTGTTCACCGACAACGCCATCGATAGGGTATGCGGCGAGCGCGTCAAAACAAAGCTCTGCATGAGCGGAGGTCTGTCTGCGGTGGCTGCTCTGAATCGTGCGCACGCGTCACCGGCGCACTGCCTCTCGCGATCTCCCAATTAGCGAGTCATTCGCAGCACACTTTGATCTATTTGGAACGTGCCGCACGAAACTGATTGTCCGCGCCAGCCAATATATGGCGAAATGGAAACACATATTGTGCTTCGCTCAAAATTTGTATTAGGGAGTATCGAAATCGTCGGTGAATTTTTTTTCTGTCGTCTACCTTTTTCCGTGCTCTGGCACAATAAAGCTCAATTGGAAGTTAGCGATTGTCGTCGTCTTCCATGTTGTGTTCTTGTCCTTTGCTTAGCGCTCTAGCTCTCGATAGTTATGACATACCAAGAAACCCATACCGCTACCCCTTCTAGCTGATGAAGCAGTTGCGTTAGTTTGTGAAGTCAAGGTAACGTTGCCAAAACAAATCCATGAGAACTTTCTACATGACGAGGACGCCGCGCGCAGTACGTTTAAAAAACGAACAAGAAAAAAAGTCACAGGCCTGCGCGGCACACGCAGCACAGTCAGAGCGTATGCTGGTGGAGCGGCTTAAGAGTAGCTCCAATATCGGCACCACGCACAACAAGGTCTTCGCGGCAAAGTCTCTTCGCCTCGTTTTGACCAGAGCGATCTCAACTGTCCGCCCGGCGTCGACGGCGAGCTGAGGTTTGTAATGCTCTCTGCACAGCAGTCTGCTGAGCCCGATGATGCTTGGTTGTAGCCGCGCACGTAGCTCTACGATTCGCTCCTTCAGCAGCGGTTCGTACCTTGCGAGGACATGCCGTAACGTGTACCGAAGAGGTACCGAGAATACGTGGCGCACATCTCACATCGGGATCGCGTTTACTGCGTACCTCATCTGAATCGCATCTCGTCGTCTGCACCTGTCAATGCGGCTTTTGCAGGCCCTTTAACTAGATGGCACCACCATACTGGCGGAGGCTCGGGTCGTCTGCGCCGGCGCGCCTGCCTAGGGCGCGTTTATAGGGCCTTTTTCTAAAGCTGATAGCAAGCGCTTGCGTGGCTCAGTGGCAAATTATCCGATTCCGACGCAGCGGGCCTGGGTTTGATCCCGGCGAAGACCAGGGACTTTTTTCGCATTTCGGGCGATAGTTGTTACGCGGCGGCGGCGGACAACAACGCGAACCGATACGGCTATTTTACAGCTTACGCTGTAAAAAAGAAAAGCTAACCTTCCACAAATTTCATGACGTGATCGGCGCTCAGTGTTCTTGCTTCTGGCTCAGGCACAACCAGAGCATGTGCCACTTCTCCAGCTTCGGGATGTGGTATTCCTACGACGGCGCAGTCTTGAACCTCTGGACACTTGAGCAGCACGGCCTCGACTTCGGCCGGCCAATACTTGCCCCCACGGCAGCAGTAGAAGTCGCTCAGCCGCGCAACTAGGTACAGCCAGCCGTCGTTGTCGTAGTAGCACTGGTCGCCTGCGTGTAGCCCCCGAAGGAAAGCGCTTTAACGGGCTGCTTCCTAGCTTGGTGCGGTTGTGCAAGTAGGAAGCTTTCCGAAGTCGCTGTCATAGGTTTGTGATGGATTAGGTTATAACGTTGACAATTTTCCGTGCCACTAAGGTTACAGCGCGAAAGCAGAACACATGACAATATTGAAACCGACGAGGACAGCGCTTGTACACGACGTCTTTAATTATGTATCGTGTCCTAATTCGCGCTGCCTCTCTAGTGTCATTAAAAGTTATCCTAGGCTCGTGGCCGGGCCTAGGATAACTTTGCTCGCTGAAAGATTAGCCGCTTTGTGGAGTTTTGCATGGATTGCGCTTTAGATAAACGACTGTAATAAAAGCTTGTATTGGCCATGTGCACGAATGCGTCTGCCATCACCCTCAAGACCGAATTCCTTCTTCCGGTTCCTTTATTCCTCTTCGCTCATGACAAGCCTTTACCTAAACGCTTTAAATGGATACGGACACAAAATCTGAAAATTTTACGAAAATGCTGGAAATGAATCCTCAGTGTGTGATTACAACGAAAAGAAGCAGTCACTTAGCTCATTTTTGAGCCGATGGCTTTATTTTTGGCGTTTTTGTGAGCGCGCGCCTCGCCGCCCGACCGTCTGCCATCACCCTCATGATCGAATTCCTTCTTCCGGTTCCTTTATTCCTCTTTGCTCATGACAAGCCTTTACCTAAACGCTTTAAATGGATACGGACACAAAATTTGAAAATTTTACGAAAATGCTGAAAATGAATCCTCAGTGTGTGATTACACCGAAAAGAAGCAGTCACTTAGCTCATTTTTGAGCCGATGGCTTTATTTTTGGCGTTTTTGTGAGCGCGCGCCTCGCCGCCCGACCGACGGGAGTTGGAAGGCGCGACGTCACGACACCCTCGTCGGGTAGCCAGCCGGCCGGCCGCGGTCATTCGAAGCGCGCCGACGCCACCATCGCGAGCATGGATTCGAGTTCTGGTGCGTCTACCAGCGGTAAGTACACGTCTGAAGACGAGGACCATTGCAACTTGGCAAGAAATATTACCGCTTACGGCTACGAGCTTTCCGCGTCAAGCGACGAAGAAGAGCAGGCGGCCGTGGAAGTACCGGTCAGGTTTTCGCGAACCGTAGCGCTAAGATTTCGCTCTGCACCAGACACTTATGCAAGAATTATTGGTCATTTTATGGTGTAAGTTTTCGGCAGTGGCGTAATCATGTTGCTGCCGAAGATTTATACCAGCAGCTAAGTAGAATACACTTGGTTACTGCAATATTAGCTGTTTTTGTCTGTTTGAGCTCTACGCCATCAGGTGGCAGCACCATATAGGCCGCTCACGTTTACGGTTCCGCCCGAACGCCCCAACACCCGCGTTTATCCGATTACCGGACAAGCTGAAGCTCTCTAATTGGCAGGTATCCAAAGTTTACGCACCTTCTCGTCTCTGGGAAACGTGTGCGACGGCGTGTCACGACCGACGATGCTGTTATAACAGCAATGTCTGAGCATTTCCTTCCGCGGCGACGAACGCGTCAATACCGAGCGACGATTGCGGGAAGCCTCATGTAAGACGCATCACTTGCGTGGAGCGCCGACAGGGATAGTGTTTCAGACGCACCACGTGCGAAGATCGCCGAAAGAGGTTAAACAAACGCAGTAAGGGACCGACACCCCTGGAAACACTGCGACAACTGTGGCCGACCTTTCCGCGGGTGGTTGTTATGACGTCAAATTTCAGCTTCTGCCGGCGGCCGCTTGGAGGCAAGGTGCAACAGGAAATCGAAAAAAAAAAAGATGCTTCTCGTTCTTTTTTTCAAAGCAACTTGTTGTATTCGTCATTTCCAACACTTCAACTTTTGTTCCGACGCAAAAAAACCACCCGCCAACTTCTGTGTCCGTATTCCTTTAAACGCACATACGTAATCGTTCACACTAGGGTGCGTGCTCTACCAGCTTAATTTTTGTAAGCCTAAATGCAGGCACCTTGGACGGGCGTGGACTAGTACAGATGCTGCATGACCAGAACGAAGGCTATGCGAAAGCTGTTCGCGCTAATACAATAGGAGAGCTATTGAAGGCATTCAGTGTGTTCCTCCACACTAAATGTATAAAAAAAGAAAGGTTTGAGATGCTTACGTAGTTTTCTGAGAAGTCTTATATTGGGCCTGAACGAAGTGTTGTTAAAGATATGCTGATAAAGAAATAAAGAAACGTAGAGATACCAAAAATTTGTCTTCCGTGTTTTGCGTGGTTAGAAGTACCATTTAATTCCTAAACATTACTGCTTACTTCACTGGACGTGCATGTGGCGAGTGCTTTCGCTGAATGGTTTCTCAAAGCTCTTAGTGCGTGCACATTCCACGTACACTCCTACCTGTACTGTACCAGCCTTCTTCGTCGGTGATGGGCTCGTGCAGTCTTCCCCAGTATCCCCGCATCAGGCTTGGACTTCGTACCACGAGTTCCCCGCGTTGCCATGGTCCCAGAGGCTTTTTCGTTTCTGTGTCCCTCACCTGTGCGAACGCCACGACGGAAGCTATACTAAATCTCAACCGAGGGAGTCAAGGAGAGATTTTATTCGTAAGACGGGTGGAAGGGTAGCACGGACGAGCGCGCTTCTCGTTCTCTACCACACGCTAGAAAAGGTGGGCAAGAACAGGCAGCAAAAGGTTCAGCCAGTGTTACACTCTTAGCACGGTAACCTATAAATTAACCTATAGTTGCAAGTAACCTATAACATAAAGAGTGCTCGGTTACTAAAAGAATTTGGTATGTGTTTTGCTTCATTTCCATCGCGGCTATAGATGCTACATGTGTCAAAGCGTCAATTTAATGGTTACTGCAACGCCAAGTGTATTGTAAAGTTTAGATTGTAACCTGTAAAAAGTCACAGGCCTGCGCGGCACACACAGCACAGTCGCAGCATTAGCTGGTGGAGTGGCTCAAGAGTAGCTCCAGTATCGGCACCACGCACAACAGGGTCTTCACGGCAAAGTGTCTTCGCCTCGTTTTGACGAGAATGATCTGAACTGTCCGCCCGGCGTTGACGGCGAGCTGCGGCTTGTAATGCTCTCTGCAAAGCAGTCTGCTGCGCCCGATGATGCCTGGTTGTAGCTGCGCACGTAGCTCTACGATTCGCTTCTTCAGCCGTGGTTCGTACCTTGCGAGGAGACGCCATAACGTGTACCGAAGTGGTAACCAGAATACGTGGCGCACATCTCACATCCACATCCCTTGACCCATGCCACGGTATGTGGTTCTTGTTGTTGATGATAATGATTGCTTATTGAAATCTTCAAAATGGGCTGGTGACAAATAGTCACCTAGCCTGCTTGAGTTAACCAGGTCCAGTTACATGCAGCGTGCAACTGCTATTGACCCTTTCGCGGAGCGCTTTGTTCTAGAGAAACGAGATGGCGCTTTCAGCGGCGCGCCGCTCAGGTCCCTGTATGTTCAGGGACCTTACTGCAATACAGGGACCTTACGCGCCACACGTCGCCTCAGCGACCTAGAGTACGCACAAATACGAAACCATTACCGCTTCTGCCTTGCTTCTGTGCGATCAGCTGTCGGAAAAACGACTGAGTTTTCGCTAACGCACTGTGCTTCAATCATGCAGGATTGAATCATGTGGATTGAAGACGTGCGCCGTAGTTGACTGCAAAAATAATGACTGGCATATTAAGCAATGAAATGAATCTGCGTGGCCAAGTTCGCGGACCGCTGCTGCAACTGTGCAAACGTGTTATCGGCACTTCGAGATGTGCGACTTTCCTCGAGGATACAAAAAATTTGCTCATCCGCCAGCGTTCTATCGCTAACCTTCAAAGAAAGGGCTTCAGCCCCGGAACATCGGCAAGAGTGAGTACCGCTCGTTATTACAAAGGGAGCATCGCGACTTTCTGTCATCGTAAGTTTCGCGCACAATATCTATACACATCTACTCCAACTGGCACGAAAACTTACGCCCACTTTATCGCCAACGTGTCAAGAACAAGTGGATGGGCGACCGCTTGAATATATGCGCACAATAAATGACGGACTACACCTATAGCGCATGAATAGTCGAAGCTGAATGTTTCGTCACGGCCCACAAGAGTAAGCGAGTTACTAGCGGTAATACATCTTTGCTACAAGGTATTACAATGTTAAAAAAATAGTGACAGGACTGTGCAACTTTACCGAGTCAGAAATGTGACAAGCCACTGCTTCAGAATATTTTCCAAATAAAGAACGAAGAGCAAAACACACTAATCCTGATTCAATTCATGAGCGAAAGTTTGGATAGCTTGGGATACATATTTACCCTCGCTTTTAGAAAAAGCACCGTATGTGCTGCTCGCACCGTTTCGACATAGCTTAATCAGCTCCGAAAGCGCTTTTGTATGTTGTTCGAAGCTGTGGCCAATGCTTCGTGTCGTCCAGCCAGTTACCGTCTACGATATCTCCCGAAACAGAGGTTTGCTAAGCCGCACCGGGCGTCATACACATCCATTGTAAACACTGAGGCAACGGAGGCAGTTGAGGCAAGCAATCGACGCGTCACCACGTGATCAAACATGGCAGCGCCCACGGGATCGCCGCGAAAAGGGTCAATATGCAATTTACATGTCGTGCACGCTGCGTTTGCAGGCGTTTAACTTGATGGCGCCACCATACTAACGGACGCTCGGAATCGCGTTGATTGCGCGCCTCGTCTGAATCGCATCTCGTCGTTTGTCCCTGCGCACGCTGCGTTTGCATGCGCCTTAACTAGGTGGCGCCACGATACTGGCTGAGGCTCGGGATCGCGTTGATTGCGCGCCTCGTCTGAATCGCATCATGTTGTCTGTGCCTGCGCGCCTGCCTAGGGCGCGTGTATAGGACATTTTTCCGCGGCCTGACAGAAAGCGCTTGCGTGGCTCAGTAGTACAGTATCCGAACCGAGGCACGCCGATTCCGGCAGGGACCGGGTACTTTTTTCACATTTCCGGCGACAGTGGTTACGGTCACCGGCATCATCGGTGGAGGCGGCGGCGGCGGACACCGTCGCGAACCGAAACGGCTATTGGAATGAGCCCACAACAGCTTACGCTGTAAAAACAATCTTGTGCGGGTGGGGAACCATCCCACGTCCTCGCATTACGCGTGCGATGCTCTTACCATTGGGCTACCGCGGCGCTGTAACGCGGCAAACATAAACACCCCAGAAAGTGGATGAAAAAACGATAACCAGGAAAGACAGAGACGGTCCGCTATACTAAACTTCGCATATCAGTACTTCTTTCAAGAAGCAAATTATTATTATATTCACAAGTCATCATTATTTAGTAAACAACAACAAACCATGAATTTGAGCAAGGGCAAAAATGACTTGGTTATAACACTGATTGAATATAGTCTTGTTAAGTCCACTCATTCATTTAATATTCGGCGTCCGTGCTGTAGGCCCGATGTGACTGTTGCGCAAAGCTCCTGCACGTATCTCATCACATTTTAAATATGCAGTTGATTGTGGTGTGAGAGAACCAAACATATAGGTATACGGATTGCATGAATTAGGCACCGACTATTCCTGTTGGATGACTATGTCACGTGCTACTTGCGTTGTTTGGAGCAAACAAATAGATTGGCATCCTTACCACTGCTTCGACGCCAACTGCCAAACAACCGATGGACTTGGATTTGGTGGGCCCGTTGTAAAGACCCGCTGAGATGAAAGGTATCTCCGACTGACCGTACTCTGCTCGAATGAAAAAGCAAGAGCCGAAATAAAGTTTTGTTATCTTCCCACTGTCAACCTTGACAAAAAGTCGGTACTTTTGAGAATCACTGACAACACCTGTCTACTACGTTCGTGTAAATCACGGTGACTATTAGGGAACTAAGGTGCTGAGATAATTCGTATCCTTGACAGCGCAAACGCAGAGGCGGTTTTAGATTAGCTGAAGCAATATCTTGGTAGCGTGACCACCAATCTAATGTTAACAGATTTCGAAAGGAAAATGAAGGCTTTTCTTTAACGAGATGTCGGCTAAATAAATGTGTTAAGAATTTCAACACTTGACTTACTCTGTGTAAAAGATTTGAGATTAAATTCTTTGACCAATGTATTCGCAACGTCTTCTCCCATAATCGTGGTTGACGTAGTGACGTGTTTGAGGCAATGAAGGTCGTAACTGTTGCGCCGTTCGTTGTCCAGCAGGCACCTCACAGTGTAAGGCGTTGTGCACATGGCTGTGACCTGTTGAGAACATAAACATTAAGCCTCCGGTCTTCGCTAACATACCAAACATAGCACAGCAGAAGATACACACAAAGGCATACGGCACGTCTCAGAAATCGAGTGTTGGTGATTTCGTTGGCTTTTCACACGTTTTTTTACCTAATTTTCCAATGCCGGTTATATCACGCATCGTGGCAAAATTTCGCAGTAGTTTGCCGAGCGACACCACGTAACTCAGTGGCAATGAGAAGCAAAACACTTCACAGTAATTGCAACACTTCAGTTACTGTCTCGATTTCGTATAGAACAACACCCTTATCGGATGATTGTGGCGAGCTTTCAGCTGTTCAGATTAGGTTGCTCAAACGGCGAGGACTTCTTGACCAGGAAGACGTTTCGAGTACGAGAGGTGCGTGACGCAAAGCGCAGTATTTAAAGGGAAACATTGTCATCCACCCGTGAGTATAACAATAAGCTACAAATGGACCCCATACGGGTTTTTCGAAATGAAAGAAACGAAACTCGTATAGGTTTCCTCCGTAACTTCGTGCTACGGTTGAGTAGATGGCAAATTTTCCATTTAATAAAGTTACTCCGCCTTGCGGATTTCTGCGGTACAGATTTGCCGAAATGCCACAATGCAGCAGTGCAGGTGAAAAATACAAAAAACGTTGGATAAAGTATAAACAACATGAAAGTTCCACTGAAGTAACAAAACTACAAAAACAACGCCAATTTTCTTGGTGTGATTTCAGTATGTGACATAAAAAGCGTTCTTGAAGGTTCTCCTTTCTCACAATGAACATATTTTTGGTGCCTAGGACGCACATGAGCACCTGTATTTTCGAAGGCAAGAATAAACCGGTTTCCTACCATCCAAATAATCGTATGTCTAAGCCGACTATAACAGATGTTATTCGCTATTGCCCGGTGTTGACCAAGTATTTGTACTTAGCTTTCACCCGAAAACTTGAACGATGAGCGAAAGATATTCAGCCCAACATACAGCCAGTAATGTACTAGGGTTGCTTTGAGCGTATTGGCATGACCAACCTGATTTCAGGATTGACGAGGCGAGAACGCTGAATGCAATCTCTTGCATTATCTATCCAACATGCAAGCAGTCGGTTCTTAGAGAAGTATTTGGAGCTTTGTCAAAAATTAGCGACATTCGGTACGCTATGAGACATTACGCCTCTACAAGAATGACGAAGGCTGGAAGAAGCTTTGTGTTAATGAAAAATGCATGGCATTGAATTCAGTTTTATCTGAAGAATAGGTTATGTTCATACGTGGCTGATCTATTGAACTCATGTCATTTGTTAGGAACACATTGACAACCATCGATAATACGTTATATATTTATTAATACGGACGTTCATAATTTTTAAACTGCACGAGAATATGTTTTGGGACAGCGTGGAAGGACAGGCCAAGGTTAGGTAACACGAACGCTTTCCCGTATCGCTGTCACTAAAACGATTTATCAACTCTCTAAACTGCGGAAAAAAACTGAAATGACTGACTTGTGTTGGCGCTTTTGAGCATCGACAAAAGTCAGTGTACCTGTTGTCGGAAATTCGGGTTGAGCGGTATGGCCCGTGGGAAAATACTCTTTCATCTTACATTGATAGTGATGTGCCTTCTCTGTTTTCTCTATTGTTCGTATTTTTCTGCCTTCCCTGCATTTCCCTGTTACAAAAGTAGCAAACCGATTTTTTTGTCATTCACGTTGTCCTCCTTGTCTTTACTCTTTTATTTCGTGCCTGTCCTTCTCTCCCAGGGTTTTCACCTAATTATTACGCTTACCCTGTGCTTGTGAATCGCCTCGAGTATAGCAGTGTCATCAGCGGTCTCCATAAAGGCGGCCGACGCTCCCTGGGCGATAGCCTTGCAGATCCCTTGAAAAAGCGCATACGTGTGGCCCAAGGATGTTGTGGAGAGGGACACGTCTTCTGGACATAGATCCATGTGACCAGGGTGACTGGAAAGCGGCAATGACGAAGAGAAAAGATGTTTTTTTTTCCGGTTCGGTGGGCATATAATCGCAATGCATCGACGACTAGGGCTAGTGTCATGAAACGAGAACCAGCTACGGGTTTCCAAGAAAGATAGATTGCTCGCCCATTGCATGCCACTGATCCATTCGTGAAACTTCCACTCAGTCGGTATTGCGAATAGGGTGGTCAGCGGAGGACAATAGATGATGATCGTGATGAAAACTTTATTTAACTTTGGGAAAGGGTATATAGGGGAGGGGCCCTTAGTCCAGGGCCCCTGTGATGTATTCGGCGATGGTCTTGGTCCGGTGGATGATCGCCCGCCATGCCTCAGGAGCCCCACCACGAAGGTTCGCCTCCCACTGCTCCATGGTGAGGATGAGTATAGTTGGGTAGGGAGGGAAGATGGATGCACAACACTCCACCATGACGTGAAACGTCGTCACCGAGGCTCCACACACCGGGCAGGTGTCCGTGTACTGTGGGGGGTAGAGGAGGTGGAGAAAATGGAGGTTGGGAAAGGTGTTTGTCTTGAGTTGTCGAACGTGTGTGGCCTCTTATCTTGTGAAAGATGGTGGGGGGATAAGTATAGTGTGCGGTTTGTGGTATAGTGTTGTGTAATGTGTCGGTATGTCATTGGGGGAGTGTCACCGTCCGGTGTGGTCACCTCATCGTGCGGGGCAGCTCGAAACGCGAGGTGGCGAGCAGTGCCGTGAGCGCGTTCATTGAGAAGTCCTTGTTCTAGTTCTCCGTTCGGACCGTTTCGTTTGGCGGAAGTGACTACGTGACTCACACCTTTCACTGCACTGCATAGAATTGGTTAAAATAGAGATTAGGGACGCATACTGTTAGCTTTTGAATAATGTTTTCATATAATGTTCATTTAATGTATAATATTGTTAATATATTGTATGTGTGATATGAGCGCCTTTAAGTGGTACTGAATGTTGTATTTCACAGAGGAATACATTCAATGGAAAGCCAATTGAATGGAAAAGTAATGTAGTCAACTCATATGAAATAATTAGGGGCAACTTTGCACTAGTGGCACGAAGACTGGGCAAACAGTGAAGCTGGCGACCCCACCTAGCTTCATCTCGGTTCGGCCAAGTTTTTGCGAGGTTAGGCTTCGAGGCGCGGCCACGTTTTGCGCAAGATCACCCAGGAATCATCGACAGCCCAAGGAACAACGAACACTCGGTCGTAAAAGTATCTGGATACTCAAACGCTTTTTCTCGGTACCGCGGGCTCGTAACTCCGGATCTTCTGCGAATCGCCGACGTTTCGCCGCCGCTTCGGAGGCGCCATACTCGGGATCGGACCGAGGTCGTCTCACTCGCTCTCAAGTAGCGGCGCGACGGCTTTCGCGCCGCACTTCCTCTTCTTCGGGAGTGACGCTCTTCTTCGGCCGCCCCATCTTCGCGGCGATGTGCTCGGCGCGGAGACGGTGGGGCTTTTGTGTCGCCGCGGCGGCGACGCGGAGCTATATATCCCGTGGTTCGGCACAGTGACGTCACATCTGAGCCCCGCCTCTGCGCAGCCGCGGCAACCACTCCGCACGGCGCGGTGACGTCATGGCAAAGATAAGGCGAAGCGATGCGGAGCGCGCGATGACGTCACGGCTCACGCAGCTGTGGCGAGGCTCGGCGCGGTCGGCGCAGCTGGGGTGAAGCGTTGCTAGGCGACGCATGGTGACATCATCGCCAGGCGGAGGTTTTGCGGCATACACTCGACGAACCATCCTCGAGCTCAAACAGCTTCGCTAAATCACAGGGGTATGTGCCATTGCGCTTGGAGCCTTTCCGCACTACCACCAGGATTGACCCACATTTGTGGTCTACTATATACGAACTAAGCTCCGGCTTAAACAGCTTCGCTATTAAAAATGAAACACACTCAATCTTAAATTTGAGTCACATAATTACACCGTAGACAGTTCACAAGAGGTGTAACAAAAAAAAAAACACCATAATCTAAGGTCCAGTCTCATAAATGCACTAAATACGGGCGCAGAGCAAAATACAGAGTAAGGTAACGGAAAGGCACATGAAGTCAGGCACATGATTCAACAAAAGTATTTATTAGACAATCGGTTCTTATATGGGTATAGCAGGGCGAGCACGGCATAATTAAGGGAAAAAAAAGAGGCAGTCGAGTATAAAAAAACGCAACGTAAATTTGACAGGCAACGTTGAGATCAAAAGATTTAGTCGAACTTTGTACTCTCGTCCAGTTCTGAGTGTTCCCGGTTTCAAGGGACATGGCGAGTTGTCGTGGTACTTCCCAGAGTGATTTATTTTGCGAAGGAATCCTTGGCGTTGACGCACTTATACAGCAAGGATACTCCACACTCGTCCTCGAAAGTAGCCTCGATAGGCTTACCTTGTAGGATGAAAACACGTACGTGAAAATAAAAGACAAGGACACAGGCAGAAACGGGTAAATCAAGGAACACTACCTCCAAACTGCTTTTTTTCGAAGCCTTAGCATTTTCTTTTATGCATCCGCTTACCGTAAACAACACAGTAACGTTTTGATAAGGTAATTCACATCCACTCAATCAATATTCAACCATCTAGCCCTAGGAAATGAACTTATTGAACCAAATATAGCAACAAGGCCAACAAACGAGTAACCTTGTCTCGTTCTTGCGCATTTTTTTTCTATTCCGACGTTGTGTCCCCTTTTCTCGAACTTCAACCCACTTCGCCATGTTGTCGTTTTGCGCCTTACATTGAAACATTATAATACAATTTCCATAAACCACTGCGCACAGCCCTAGCTTCACAGTATAATTGCAAAGAAGTCATTGTGCAATCGCTCTGGCTGAGCTTCGATTCCTACCGCCAATAAACCACGCCAACCATAGAGTACAGGTTCATGGGCTGTGCGAGAAGCCGACCTTTTTCTTAAGTCTTTGCTCCCCCCCCCCCCCCCCCCCACACACACACACACACACACACACTCTTTTTTTGGGTATACTTGTATGCATACTATATTAGCCCCGAGAGTGTTAGCCAGTGTCCGTAACTGCGACGTGGATCATACACGTGCTTCTAGGTATTCAGGTTCAGTGTTGCGACGTAACTACGTGTTCTCATATTCAACAGCACGAAGAGCTTCTGAGTGCCTCCCACATTTTATGGAAACGCTGACACGTCGCTGATTTTTCTTGCTCATTTTAAGGCGAAAGTTTTCTATGTCTCGTCGTTCAGTCGACCTTCAACGTCCTTGAGCGAAAACCACGCCGTTGACACGAAATCGTACAAGCAAGTCACGTGACCCCTCAGGCGAGTTAAAGGCTGTTAGAGCGGGCCAAAGCGGGACTAGGCATGAGTAGATGACAAAGCGAATTAAGATGGATGACTAAGCGATCTAAAGTGCATGACTAAGATGGATGATTAAGTGAATTAAGACGGGTGACTAAGTGAATTAGGACGACTGAGCGAATTAAGAGAGATGACTAAGCGAATTAAGAGCGATGACTCAGTGATTTAATGTGAATGACTAAGAGAGTACGTCATGTGCCAGTCTTTAACGTATCGGCGCTTAAGCTTTCGCCTTCAAGTCGTCTTAGGCACGTGCTTGTAGAGACCCTGTGAATTTTTCAGCTGGACATTGATTACATGTTGCCACATTCGGTGTGTGGAAGTATTGGCCCTGCATGCAAAGATACCGAAATTGACCGTGTACATCATGCCTCACGCTTGCGTTATGAAACAGTCGAATGGACATGCTGGGGATGACTTGGTAGTGCTTCATCATCAGCCTATATTTATGTCCACTGCAGGACGAAGGCCTCTCCCTGCGATCTCCAATTACCCCTGTCTCGAATGGACATACTTTGCAACAAATATGCTGAAGCACAGAAACTCGCATTGAATTGAACTGAATTCTATGCTTTTGCGTCCCAAAACCACGAGTTCATTATGAGGCATGCCGTAGTGGGGGGACTCTGGATTATTTTTGACCACCAGGGGATCTTTAACATACACCGAATGCACGGGACACGGGCGTTTTCTTATTTAGCCCCCATCGAAATGCGATAGCGCCGGCCGGGGTTTGATCCCGCGACCTCATGCTAAGCAGTGCAATAGCATAGCAGTGGGTAAACTCGCATTACAGAAATCTTGGAAAATGAAGTAGGTTGTATTATGTATTGCGCAATAAGGGTCTGCGATTAGGCATATTACGATTATTCATGAGGTCAAACAGGCTATAGTTCAGAGATGGAAAACGCAAAGACTTAACAGAAGGCTAAGGAAAAAATAGCACAATTAAACAGAGAAATTGATGAGCACTCGAAGACACTCGTGAAACAACAGTGGGATGAGATCTGTAACTCCGAGGATGGCAGAATCAAACATGGAGGTAGCTGGAATCTCCTTAAGCACTTGCTCAACGCGAATGAAACAAGGACAAACAAGAGAACAGCTATAGCCAAGTTGGTTCATCAGGAGAGCCCGGATAAAACACTGGCAGAAATCATGGATAGACTCGCCGCCAAATATCTCCCACTCAAGCAAGCAAACGAAGCAGAAGATAACGTCGAATATTCGGGTGGCATATGTGAAGAAATTGACATGGATTTCACTGAGAGTGAAGTCAAGGCGGCTCTTCACAGTCTTAATGGTAGATCAGCAGCTGGACCTGAGGAAATAACTAACAGGATTTTAAGAAATCTGGATGATGAATCAATTTCTTACCTAACTGAACATTTTAATGAATGTTGCAAGAAGGGGATATACCCAGAGGAATGGAGGGTGGCCAATACTATCCTCATACCTAAGCCATGCAGGCTAACAATTAACTCTGGACAACCTCCGTCCTATTTCTTTGACGTCATGTCTAGGCAAAGCAATGGAACATGTCATCCTCAATCGGGTCACAAAATACGTTGAGCCGAACGACATCCTCCCGTACAACCTCATTGGCTTTCGACCCGGGTTGTCAACTCAGGATGCTATGCTCTTAATCAAACACCAACTCGTACAGGCCAGCCCAACGCACACGAAAGCTCTTCTAGGTATGGATGTGGAAAAAGCTTTTGATCGTTTAAAACATAAGGCAATACTTGACGCTCTCTCGGAGATGGGGTTAGGTAAGAGACTTTTTAACGTGATTAAGGACTTTCTTAGAGACAGAACAGCCAACCTCATCATGGGAGAACTTAAGTCAGAAGCTAAGAATTTGGGAAACAGGGGCACTCCACAAGGAGCTGTGCTCTCGCCCATGCTATTCAATTTAGCAATGTCTAAGGCTGCAAGAAATTTAGAGAAAATCGAGGGTATACATTATGTCGTATATGCCGATGACATAACCATTTGGAGTGCCAAGGGTAATGTAGGAGAGACAGAGACCAGACTACAAGAGAGTGTATATGTTGTGGAGAACACACTGAAAGACATGGGGCTGAAATGCTGGGCAGCCAAGTCGGAACTATTGGTCATTAAACATCGCAGAAAAGGTCGTAAACCAAGAGGCTACATTCCGGAAGAGGAGCCAAGAGTGTACCTATACACTCATGAAGGAACCGCAATCAGGCTAGTTGGAAAAATCAAGGTTCTTGGTTATCACATAGAGGAAAACAATGCCAATTATAGTACAATACAGCATATCTCGAACAAAACAGATGAAGTCATTAGGTTACTAAGGAGAATTACCAACAGACACAGAGGCTTGGGGGAAGACAGTGCTTTGAGGCTAATACATTCTTTTGCTTTGTGTCACTTCACTTACGTGGCCGGATTATTCAAATGGAAACAGGCAGAACTTAACAAACTCAATGTGATGATCAGGAAACTTGTTAAAATAGCCCTAGGGATACCGAGTACCACTGCAACTGACAACCTCATGAGTCTAGGAGTTCACAACACAATGGAAGAAATCGCTGAGGCGCAACAGCTAGCGCAACACGAAAGATTGAAAAAAAATACGAGCAGGCAGAAAGATATTACAGATAATAGGTGTAGAACCTAATAGATCAAGGAGCCCAATAGAGGCTGAAGTGGAATTAAATACTGAAGTTAGGGATAGGATCAGAACCAACCCTCTCCCCAGAAACATGCATCCAGAATATAATATCAAAAGGAGAAAGGCAAGAGCTAAAGCACTCTTGCAGCAGATAGAACAGCAGAACCAACTGGCAGCTATAGTTGATGCTGCCTGGGTGAAAGGTAAAGAAGCCTATACGGCCATTGTATCAAATTCGCAAGGAAAGGTGCAAGACGCTATCACTATTTTTACCAAGGAACCCATGGTGGCGGAACAAGTGGCAATTGCTCTAGCCATCAGGAGTAATAAGTGGGCCTTCATTTACAGTGATTCAAAAGCCGCTATAAATAGTTTTGATAAAGGCTACGTAGCTGGAGTTGCATCTAAACTATTTGAAAACATTAAGATTAGGAGAACAGAAATCCGATGGTTTCCTGCACATATGGGGAAAGTGGACGAGACTCGGGTAAACCTCAACGAGGTTGCGCATGACTTGGCACGAGGACTTGCTAACCGTGACAGTCATAACCAAGCCGTTCACCATCAGGCCGGGGAATATAGAGATCATTTAATAACTTATAATGAGATAACCAAACACTACTATCTAGGACGCAGGCAATTCCCATTGCCACACTTAAAGCTAAACAGGGCTCAGGCAGTCTCTCTGCGCTTATTGCAAACGAGTACATACCCCACGCCGTACCACATTAACAAAATATATCCAGAGAGGGAGATTAGGATGGAATGTAATGATTGTCATGGCATCATTGAAATCAAACATATGCTCGCGGGGTGCCCCGCAACTCTTCCCAGCCTCCTGGAAGAATGGACTCGATGGCAAAAAAGAATACAAAGCCCATTGCTTCAAGACCAACTAAGGGCTGTCCAGAGGGCCCATGATGTCGCTGAAGGGCTTGGCCTGACAGTGCCAACGTGGGAGCGGCCCGCCTCGGCTTAAGTCGAGCCTCCGGACCTCTTTAAATAAAGTTTACACACACGAGGGCCAACAGTTTCATTTTACTCATTATTTGAAGAGGATGCTTCCGTTCTTTCCATGCAACACGAGTTCGATGGCCTGCATTCTTATCGAAAGAAATTGAAAGCAATGGGGACTATTAAGCACACAATCCTGCTTTCTGTAGATTATTGCTTCCGAGACACGTAACTCTTGCACTACAAATGGCTATTGGTACCAGCTGAAACTCAGCGGTCTAAGTCGAGGCGATTTGTTTTCTTTGGCGCACATAACATCTATTTCTCACAAGTTTCTGTGGATGTAATGCCACCTGCTATATTACTATCACACTTTCCCACGTACTCTTTGTCAGTTAATCGCAGTAAAATTTTAACTTCAAAATTGATTACTTGAAATGCCTTTCAAGTGGACTGATTCTCGAACGTGCTTGTGACGAGTTGCCCACAAGCATGCAGGGGCATTTGATTTATTCGCATCAAATGGCGTTCTAGTCGTCGAATGGAATGTGAGGGCTCCTTCGCGTGCTACATCTGAGAGCCATAAACGTAACAGTTGGAAGAGAAACAGGAAGATAAGCTGCATTCAGAAAAGTAACTTGCTCTCTTTGTATGTTCAGCAAAAGTCTCACGATGACTGTTGATCGTAATGCGTTTAGCATTGTATCAATACAATAACACAACGTATTACCACCGTCGAAACTAGTTATGTATGGGGCATGTACTGCAGCGGGACTCCTCTTTCGCGCTTCCTTAACAGCACTCGGCGCTATCTTGCGCCACCGCCGCGAACCGTGCGCGTTGCCTTCGAAACGCAATGCGCGCCGGTGCGTCTGAACGCTGAGAAACGCGTCATGCGTCCACCGAGCTCATCTTGTCTTGTATTGTCTCCCAATATTTGGCTCATACCCACTACGGGGTATTGGCCAAGAAGCAGGCTGTTTCAACTATGTCTATGAGCCCATCTTTCACGCTTCTTTCTGAACGCGTTGCGACATCTTGCCTATTGCTCTTCACAATCACTCTCTCTCTCTCTCTCTCTCTCTGTGCCATCTAGTGCCGTTGCGAAAAGTCCGCGCATGTTCTCTTAGACAAGAATTGCGGGGCGCCGGTTCCTGCGAACGCTGAGAATTGTTACATCGCTTGCCGCACACCCACTGGCACATACTATATCACCCAAGTCGGCGAGTTTCATTGAAAAGCGGCACATACCCAATGCATTCAAGGCACCGCTCGATAAAGAGTTGGCGTGAAAGACGTTCGTTGAAAATCGGCACGTACGCGCACTGCATTTGTGGCACAGCTTGCTAAAGCATCGGATTGCTGCCCTTGAGGAACCATTCCGATTGGGACGTTTCTTCGATTTCACTCAGCATCAGACGTATTTAATTCGTCGTTGTAGAGTGGCACATTCCGAGTCGCACATACCTAGTGCTCCAAGTCGGCTTCAAAGAGTTTCTTCGAGCAGCGGTTCATACCGAGTCCCGCATCTATAGTGACCCGTGTTCGTTGAAGAGCGGCAGATATGTACACAATGCTACACACACAGAAACCCAAGGAGGCCACGTGGTTGGTTTCGAACCCTGTTACCTCAGCACAGCCGTCTCATGCGCTAATCATTCGCACATAGACTACGCAGTGTTCCAGCTAGGCGGTAAAATGGTTACATACATACGTAGGTATGCATGTACACCTGGCGACAAAATAAGCCGGGACATGAAGTCTGAGAAAAAGCTGAATATCTTCGTAGCCTGTAGCAGTAGCAAGTAAAACTGTATACGACAATATTGTTAGCATATTCTAGTCGAAGCCCAAAATGCAAATACCAGGCTACATTGTGAGGCTGCGCATATATTCAGATTTTTCTCAGACTTCATGTCCCGGCTTATTTTGTCGCCGGGTGTACATACATACACACATACGTACTATCGCGATGGAAAGAAACGCGAACAGCGGAGCGCGTGGCCGAAGCGTAACTGAAGATGTAGTTCGCGCCATCCTGTCATCACCGTTGACAGGCGCGCACGTCCGGTTTCATCGTGCTTTGCGATGACGCACCCCCTATACTGCGATATTTATGTTTCTGTTCTGCTTCTCTTTTATTTGAAACCGAGAAAAGGTTACCGCGCAATAATGATGACAGCGCAAACTGTACTATCGCGATCGAAAGAAACGCGAACAGCGGAAAGCGTGGCTTGTGGCACAGTCAGCGCAGACTAGCGTCTGTCCGCTAGTGCGAGGAAACGTGTCCAACTTCGATATGCTTCGGCTGTCGCTAGGCGAATCTGTGCTTTTAGTCGGCGTCACCGTAGCGCTAGAACCTTGTTCTGACTGGCGCTATCGCACCGCATGTGCGTTCCGAGAGTCAGACATGCCTGGCAGATGATAAGCTGTCCTTGTCAATATCGCAATATATGGGTGCATACATACATACATGCATACATACATAGATCCATACATACATACATGCATACATTGCCCGCGGAAAGTGCTTGAAGTGCCCTAAGAATGCCAACGCATCAAAAAAAAAAAAAGGGGGGCAAGTTTGCATTTCGTCGTGCAAAGCTTAGGAACATCGAAACTGTCGATCCTCAAGTCTTACTGACTGCTATTGCTAGGTATTAACTTGGTTACTGCCACGTCTTAACTTGGTTTAAATTAACTACGCATGTAAAGAAGGTACTTCTATTCTCCAGTGATCATTTTCGGAGGTACCTTCCCTTTCGTGACATTTCACATCATTATCGTTGGATGTGTCGGTGCCTACGAGCGACAGCGTTCCTGGCATACCACAAACGCAGGCAGGCTAACCAAGGTTGGCACAGTGCCAAAAACGCCGTTGCTTGCCGATGCCGAACGTGTTGGAGGCTAGCCGCTTGATATCTAGCGAAAGTTGACACGATAGGCGGAGTCACCTTTATGGTAAACTCCGAGGCCAAGCGCATGCACATCTGGCGAAAGCTATGCACAGTGTACGGGTGGCGCGCAGCAGACGACACGCCGAGATGACGTCACGGCGCATGCGCAGTAGCGCGCTGCAGGCAGGTGCTCGGCGGAGCCGTGTCTGTGTCGGGCGAAGCGAGCGCGCACCTACGCCGGCGGTTGCTAGACAACGTGAAGTGACGCTACTGCTTCGGCGCGTGCGCGGCTAGGCAACGCGGGCGCCGTCGGCAGCAGCTCTGCGCGTTGCCTCGTTGGTGCTGCTACAGTTTCTTTCTCTCTCTATCTCGCTCTCATTTTCTCTTTCCCTCTCCCAAGCATGCTCTCCTTCCCTCTCCTTAACGTCCCATGTCAAGGCAATATGTGCACGGCACGGAGAGGAGGCGAGACACACGCCACTCCGATAGGTGGTTGCTAGGCAACGCAGTGACGTCATAACTCGACGTGGTTCTGCGGCAGCAGGTGTCACTTTTTACGGTTAGCTAGAAAAGCTTCGCTGTTAAAAAATCTAACCTGTATGATTGAACGATGGCCAGGAGGGACTCGTGACAATGCACAACTAGCTTCCGTTTGCCAGTCGTGCCGCTTGTAGGTGTCATATAACAGATCTGGTTCTCTCGATACTCGGGAGGTGGTGGCATTGGGTGTCCGTCTTCGCGGCCCTTCTTCAGCAGCTCGTTCCATGTGACTACGCTGTTCGTTGCGCCGTCTATTTTATGCGCTGGTTCATCCAGTGCTATAATGTGCTGCAATTCAATCAACAGACGGATGTTCAGAATGCGGTTGTTACCAAATATGGGCAGAAGGATATATGCTTTGTGTAGTGCAGGAAATTTGTCGAAAATTACGGGTATTTCACCTTTCTGCTATAAGGTGAAAAACAGGGAGGGTGCAAAGAAAGCTTAGCTAGGTCTGAGATTACAAATTCTTAACCACGCATTAAAACAGCTTGTTACAGCAATTCTTAGACTGAATCTATTAGAACCTTTAAACGTCCACTTTTAATATCACCATCATCATCATTATCATCAGCCTATATTTATGTCCCTTGCAGGACGAAGGCCTCTCCCTGTGATCTCCAATTACCCCTGTTTTGCGCTAGCTGATTCCAACTTGCACCAGCAAATTTCCTAACTTCATCACACCATCTAGTTTTCCTGCCGTCCTCGACTGCGGTTCTCTTCTCTTGGTATCCATTCTGTAACTCTAATGGTCCACCGGTTATCCATCCTACGCATTACATGGCCTGACCAGCTCCATTTTTTCTTCTTAATTTCAATTAGAATATCGGATATCCCCGTTTGTTCTCTGATCCACATCGCTCTCTTGTTGTCTCTTAACGTTAGGCCTAACATTTTTCGTTCAATGGCTCTTTGTGCGGTCCCTAACTTGTTCTCGAGCTTCTTTGTTAACCTCCAAGTTTCTGCCCCATATGTTAGCCCCGGTAGAATGCAATGATTGTGCACTTTTCTTTTCTACGACCGTGGTAAGCTCTCAGCCATGATTTGGAAATGCGTCCAGTATGCACTCCCACCCAATTTTATTCTTCTGTAAATTTCCTTCTCATAATCAGGGTCCCGTGTCAGTAATTGACCTAGATAAACTTTTCATAGGCTGGCTTGCAAGCAACGTGAACGCTGCAAGATGCGTGCTTGTATCTATGCTTTCAGATCGCCTGGCGCATGCGGTCAAGCTTTTGAGTCACATTGCGCGTTCCGAGGAGCGCATTAGCTCCTCCGTTCAAGCAGGCTGGCGCCCAATCAAGTTAGACGCTGCAAACATATGCCTCAAGGTGAGCGGTGAAATAGCTGACGCGGAATTGAAGCTTAAAACCTGTTTCACAGCCCGCTATAGATAATGTGTTAGGACGTTGCTCTTCGCACGCGAAGTTTCAGTGCTTGTTGCCTATGGACGTAATGCTACCCGCTCTGCTGTGCAATCCATGGAAACAAGTTTTCTCATGGATGCGTGTTACACATTGTATACGCAGAATCAGGGACTTTGTAAGGGTATGCCAGCAAACGGAAAGAATAACCAGAGAAAAATTGGGCTCCAATCCACGCTGTGAAGGTGGTTGGCCAACGAAGCTGGGCTATCGCCTGATCCGATAGACCTATGTAGCGTAGCCTTGACTTGAGTCCTTCGGAGCCTCAGCACGAGGCCGTTGTGCATATTGACATTGCCGTTCCTTTGGTCGCTCATCGTATTCGCCCTGCTCTTCATGCATCCTAACTGTGCGTGGCTTGCTTTGGGCAGGAACCGCTGCATCCTGCCTATACGCTGAGCACGACGCCATTGTGCATATTGACGTTGCTGTTGCAGTCATGGCTCACTGCAGTCGTCGCTCATTGTGTTCACACTGCTCTTCGGGAGTCCTAACTATGCGTGACCTTTCGATAGCGCTATCACAACACAAATGAAATCAGTTACTAGGCGGGTTGTTCTTTTACATATGAAAGTGTAGTGACGTCACTGCCTGCTACGTATGCTACAGTTTCCTCTTCCCGCCAACTTCATTTTATGCAACCGTAATCTTTACCGGGAAACGCTTGCGGCGAACGCTGTGCGCCGCAAGAGAAGGCCCCTGAGAGGATAGCCCTGCCGTTCCCGCCACCATTGCCTTTAACGATCCCTCTAACCTGGAGAACATGCCAACTGCGGCTCCATGCGTAAAAGGTGTAAACAGGCTGCAACAAAAGCAACTTGTTTCGCTCTTACAGCAACTTCGATCAAGCAATAACACTATCTTCGCTAGTTACGAAGTTAATATCGTAGCAACATCGTTTTATACATAGGACCACTTACACCGTTTGCGTTCTTGCTTAAACTAGCAACTGATAAGCATCTCACCAGAAGCTACGGTTTGTCGCATGCTGGGCAAGCGCTTCTAAGCGAAGCGGAGAGGCAGCCCAAGGACTGTGTGCCTGAATATTGGTACCACTGCGTCTTTGGACATCCCTTATCGAGGTAGATAAAATTGATATTACGAAGGCGAAATCAAATAGAAATCGGGAAAAAAATTCTAGATCTCTCTTTCACAGTAACTGGCGTTAACACGGAAATGAAACGTGTATTCTCAGAAGCAGTGGGAGCTTTGTTGCCCATTTACAAACGCAAGTTAAAAAATTGGAGTGCGCGTAAGCTTCGCTTTTAAGAGTAGAACGCGATAGCGTTATCGGGACCCGTTCGCATCGCATCGTTCGCATACGGCAAGTAGGCTTCATTCACTGCAACACTGAGCATGGGAAAGCCAGCTTACAAGCACCAAGCTTACACCGATCCCCTTAAAGTCGCCTTCACTTTTAATCTGAAATGCATTGCTGGAAAAACGTTTTTTCAGGGGCAATAAAGTAGTCTTATATTAAAATGTGAAGGCCCTAGCACCTTTCTTTTTTTATTATTTTATTAATTGTTTGCTATTGCTCCGACGCGCGCAGGTGTGGTAGAAATGCTGGAAAAGGGGTTTGTGTCAGAGTTTCCTCATAGCAGAAATAGGTTTTCTCGTACATTCAAATTACAATCCGACGCCGATTGGTGAAAAATCCGACCGCGAACCCGGCGCCGAATGGTAAAGTCTTACTTTACCATTTTTCTGACGGATTTCACTGTGAGAAATTCAATTTTTGTTCACCGAAACCTTGCAGCACGTGGAGGGCCTGCGCGGTCGATGTAGTTGGCTGATTTTCTCCGCCACCCTCGATCAAACGCAGGTTGCCGACGCCGGATTTTCTGCGACACGGGGCCCTAAACGCTATCGCGTTAATAAATGTGCGCTATCCTTTATTAATTACACTTTTGCTCGAAGGGCGAAGCAATGACAGTGGTAGTAAGCACGCAAGGCCTGTGCTGCTGCGGGGCCGGCGCGCCGTTCCTCTCCGCCCTCCACTTTCCAAGCACTCCTCCCGTAGTAGTAGTACGCATTGTAGTAGTACGCAGTAGTACGCATTGCTGGGGCATTCAGTTCTAGTGAATAATTTCAGACTATGAAACTTATGGCCACTTAGGTTTTATGTGACCACGTAAGTGTCCATAGGTTTTGGGGTCTGACATTGCTCGGCAAAGAACACTTTCGTGTTAAAAAACAACAGCCTTATATTTGTCCAAATACGGTACATAAGATTGAATGCGCAAGGACATTCTTGTACAATCGATAACATGGCAGAGAATACTTACATAATATAATAGGCAGTGTTCGCTTGTGCGTTTGGACAACTGCTGAATACTGCGGTTGGAGCCTATCTCACATGCATTTCAGGGTACGACTCGTTCGTTTTGAGCAACAACAGTATCACGGGACTACTTGATAAGTTTTATTAAACTAACTATTCAACGCTGCGAATACAGCTCGAATTCTAAAGGCTTTAAGAGAACATGTGTGAAAAGAAGCGCTGAACTATATTTCAAAGAATCGAAAATGGGTTGGCCGAGTCTTGTTGATCCCGCGTTATCACCCCAATATACATAAGCTTTTTTCGAACGCAGGAAACTTAAGCCATGACGATTGCGTGACGTAGGCACATGGGACAGATTTTCAGTGGAGCTCAACAGAACAGACTTTCGTGTTAAAAAATTCATTTCTCTTCGAAGATCCACTCACTTCATAATTACAATACCATATTAAATTAGGTTGAAGAAGTAACATACCAATAATAATTCCGTACGCATTTCTGGTTACCTTGGTTCGACGCATCGGAGAGATGTAATTTCCATTTCTTTTCGCGATTTTAGTACGATTTATCTTACAACATGGTTTTATGTTGCCTAAAAATGTATGTACTAAAGAAAAAAAAAACCCGATTGTCAGAAGTCGTAGCACCATAGTTGTTCCTATAACTTATTAGAATTCATTCTCATCGCAAATGTTTTTGTGTTCGCCGAGGAAATGCACATAGAGTTTGGAAAAATAATCAGTCAATCGAAACTGACTTCGTGTTTACTTTATTAAATGTTGACGTTGCTGTCAACGTCAAAAGCCTCCCCCCCCCCCCCCCCCCCCTTCCTCCCACGCGTCGCCCTTAGTTTTATTTCTTGTTTGGCAATGACACAAATGAGTTTACCTCTCTGCTTCGATGGGTTGCTTTACTTAGTGTACAAAAATTCCACGATGGAAGACCGAAGCAGCAATTCAAAACGGAGGTGGCACAGAAAGTTTAACGTGACCAGTATTTTTGGCGCGTACCTTTATAGAAACCAGTCTTCGTTGCAGTTCGAGAGCCTCTTGCACCCGGTCTGGTTCACAGCAGACGCAGACCAGGGACAGGGTTTGCATTGCGTCAGCCAGGACATCTGCATTGGCGCATAATTCGCTATCGATGAGCACATTCGTAGTGGGGGTAAGCAATCAGCGAATACCAGAGAACCAGCACAATATGCGAATGCATTTAGATATTTTAGAAGAGAAAGACCCCCTGAACAAATTGTAATGTTCTAAATAAATCTTATCAGTCGTGACAGTAACATCAGTTTGAGCGATTACACAGGCCTATTCAAGCGTGATATGCCAAGCAAGCAATTCGAGCAGAAACGTTGTTCATTGGCTTCGTGAGATTTAACCCCCGGACCCGGTTTGTGAAGCGAAAGCTTTGCCACAGGCAAAAGCAGTGCTGTTCAAACATCATTGAAGGTGATAAATATTCGGAGGGGAAGAGAAGAACATGTGAGCGAATAATTTCGTGATTACTTTCCTTTCAATTGTGCAGTTTGAAATGAACACCAAACCAATTTCGAGAGCCTCTGCAAGTAAGAGAAGGAATATGCGGGAGGACAATAGTTTTGGTAATTTTCCATTAGGGGAAAATAAGTTTATAGAATCTTGTGTTCAGTACTTTCGGTAATGAACACAGATATATATGAAAAAGCAATTCGCACATTAAGGTCTACGTTGATGAGGTTTGCGCTAGCATAGCGCCGATACTGCACGCCTTGGTGAAGACTGCTGCGGCGAGCCACTGTGGAGCCATCTTGCGTGCGTTCAGCGACGACTGCTACCTCCTACATTGAGGTGCAGGCCTTTTAGTCCTTTTGCACCTTTTATTTTTATCCTAATCCGAATAACACACATGCAATGGAGGACTCAGACAAGGTCACACGATAAATCGAAACAACACATATAACTTGTTATAATTATGGGCGATTACACATTTCCAAGGCACATGTGACACACAAGAGGCTTCGCATAAGAGGCCTTACGAACCAGAGCAAAAACTATGCAAACACTACCAGCGCAATAAAACATGTATCGAAACAGCAAACAGTGCAGAATTTTTTTGAAAGACACCGGAGCATTCCATTACGATGTCTCTCACAGCCCATAAGTAGCTTTGGGGTGGTAAACTCAACCAACTTTCAGTATATTCACTGCAGTGTATCTTCACTAAATCTAGCTTCCGGAACTAACTTACATGTTGAAAGGAAGAATAAATACCAAGAAGTGTTAGTTGCTAACAACTGTTAATGGCTGTTTCTCAAGCCAACAAGTGATCCAAGTCACAGCTCGTAATTTAACAGCAGTTTATGAAGGCAAACATACGAAATTGTTAGTTTCATTAGTGCTTTTTTATTAGTAAAATGCGTGAATAATTTAGTAGGTGTGCCTGCAGAATCTCAGTTCGAAATGATAATCCAAATGACATTGCAACGTTTCGGTAGCGACGCCTAAGTAAGTAGGTGGGCAAGAATATATTCACAGCAGGGCTCACGTAGCCTAAAACAAACGAAATACAACAGTAACAACAACAAAGTTGAAATAGAAGCCTCATTATGAAGCCACTTTTTGTTGCATACTTCTTGAAATGCCGCTTGCAACTTCACTATAGGGTTACCCTTCGTCCTTGTTAGCTATGACACGGTCAAAAGTTCCTAGCGCAATAAAAAAAGGGTGGACGGGGAAAGAGGAATCAAGAAAGGTAACAATGCACGAGTCGACAATTAGCGCTCACCTGTCCTTCATGTTATTTTATTATTTCATTACGTTGTAAACATGTGGCTGCATGCAACCGCACTTTTACCGTTCTGTGGCGCGGCGGCACATACTTGCCCGGCGGCACAACGTACGATTTTTTTGGCAAACGTTGGTGGAGCTGATGATGATGGTGTCGCTTCATAAACGGTTAGTAGTGACTTTGGGTAGCAATTATTGCGTATTAGCATCTCTTTCCAGGTTATAAAGGTGTGCTGTCACTTCTGCCTCAGTTCAGTGGCTCGCAAAAAAAAAAAAAAAAAAAACTGGTGGAGTGCGTTAAGTATGTTTCGACACTTATCATCAGATGTTTAGTTGAAGTATGGTGCATAGTTGCACCAGTTTATACGAAATGTGTTTCTTGCGTACACGTGTATACGTCTATCGAGATCTGGAGGAGAACGGTTGTCTAAACTATTGAGCTCTAAGGTCAGTGTTAGTTCACTTTAGTCCTCGATAAGCCGGACAATGCAGCCAAGATGGTTGAAGTGGACTGCGTTTTTGGATAGCTCAATAGCTGGAAAAAAAAAAAACTGGTGCGCCTTCTGAACAGCATTACAGGCGGTTCGCTTTGACGAATGCTTGCACATCAGACTTTTAAAGGCCCTGTTTCGATGTTTAGTGAAGAACGACTTATGTGACCGACCGTGACCGCGTGTCGCTGTGACTTCGTTCTTCTCTCACCCTTTCATTCTCATAACCCCTTTCCTGCGCGTGTAGGGTAAAGCAAATTATATTAGTTATCTTGTTAACGTCTGTAGCTTTTATTTTGCTCTTCTATGGACAACCTCCTTTGCCCTTCCTTCTCACTTTCTCTCTCTCAGCGTTCTTTATTTACTTATTGCGCTACACAAACATGCAACTAGGATGCTATTACACTGCTTTCATTCAGTCGTTTTTTACACCCATTGGCTATGCCGTGTTGTGATGTTGAATCTTCCATCGCTCTTCGATCGTCAACGCTCGGATGTTGAAGAATGAGGTTTGCATACATACCGACACTGAAGTCCGGGCTTTCACTGACGGACGCCACGTTGGCGCATGCTGCACCCAGAAACATCGGTAGAAATTGCGTCCGATTGGCGCTGAGGAGAAGGATCTTGTCACCCGCTTCATAGCCCAGTCGCCATAGCGCTGTGCGCACGGCATCCACCTGCTCTGCTACTTCGCCATAGGTGAAGGCTTTGTGGCTTGTGCCGTTGATCTGATTAGCGAAGAAAATGAACAAACAAAAAGGAATTATTCAGACATTAGCGAATGATGCAGTTTGTTTGCTTCTAAAAACCGAAGTTCTTTAAAGTGATCCTTCCAGAAAAGCCATTTCAATGGAACCAGAGCTAGGTTGCATTCAGTGAAAAACCACTACGTGTAAACAACAAAATGTGATGATTTGAGTGCTGTACTTCCAGTTGATTCAGCACTGCATGGTAACGCGGAGCTATGCTTGAATGAATTAAAGCTTAACGTGATAAGGTCTCAGAATGCACTCCCCTTAATCCTTTGCTATATTAATTCGGCATTGTTACCGCGTCATACGCATTAAAACAACAAACAACGAACTCCAAATACAAGCGTTTCTTCCTACATTGTACATGTGCTGCAACAATCCCATCGCGTATTCATTGTCCATGAGCCAACCAGCCCGTATGTTCCCTGGAAGAAGGTGCAGTCCTAGAAATATCGGGTGTATCGAAATCACTCGACATTTTTTGAGAGACAGCAAATTTTGAAATTCAGCCGTCGCGGCGGCTCAGTGGCTACGGTGTGTGCTTCTGAGCACGAGGTCGCGGGTTCGATTCCCGGGCGTGGCGGAAGCATCACGACGAGATGGAATTCGAGAACGCCCGTGTACCGTCCATTGGTGATTGAGCACTTGGAGCCACCCTTAATAAGCATTACGGTGTGCTCATTTAAGCGTCAACTGTCATGTGGTATGCTTTGACCGAAAAGCCCAGAAAAATATGCTGAAATTCCTCTCGGAGTTGTCTAAGCAGGTAGGCGTAAGCATTGTGGCACTTGCTCATCTCCACACAGCCCGGTGTCATTATCAATGTTATGAAAGTTGATCTGAGGAGAATAAACGAAGAGTGCTGCGGCGACACGACCTGCTGTGGATGGCAGCGCAAGGTGAATTGATGACGCAAGCAAGCTACTGCATGTGGCGGCGCCAGGTGCGCTGATGACGTTTCGATTAATATAGGCCGTTATAGCTCTTTAGTGCCTTATCCATCCGCATCGAACCATTATGAGTCGTGATCAACCGTACTGCGGCGGCGACTGCGTATGGTGCGACCGTGCGGGCCCTATATTGAAAGCGATCTGAGATGGGGACCGAGTGCGCCAAGTGCTGATAGGTTCGTGTGCGCTGCGTTCTCGCCGCTTAGTTCGCGTTGAAGCGAAACGGAGAACGAAGACTATTTCGCTCGCTGCTGCGGGCCCTGTCTTGAAAGCGGTTGCCTTACGTGACGGCTGGATGGATGGAAGGACGCACGGCTCTCCTCGTTGAGTAAGCATGGAAATGCTTACGCATTTAAAACAAACAGGTAGTGAAATATACGAGGCCACAAAGCCTCCGTCGTGAGCAGTTATCAAGATTACACTCCCAGATAAGGCTTCGGAAATGGAGGAGTGAGCATGACTGCGACTCTCTTTTCTGCAGGACTAGAGCGAACAACAAATCAGCCTCAAAACAATGTTCACATGGTCTTTCACCAACGCAAATGGTTTCTTCGCCTTTTCTGTCATATCGGACATGTGTTTGATTGGATCCGGTGTGGCAGGGGCAACGGGAGTTGCGGATACCCCGCCATTAATATGCGATTCATTGCAGCCTTCTTGCCAATCTTTCTAAACCAGGAGAGCTTTTTTTCCTAGTCACTAAATGCAGCGAATACCATGCACGGCTAAGTGCACTTGGCGAGGTACATTTAGCTCGCTCTCAAGGACACTGCCTGTGAGAGCCTGCAGTATACTCTTCCGCTACAGTGGTATAATCGAATACCGTGATATTCGCGCGACGCATGTTTTACAGCGTTAGCTGTTATGGGCTCATTCCAATAGCCGTTTCGGATCGTGATGGTGTCCGCCGCCTCCGCCTCCGCCGACGGCGTCCGGCGAACGTAACCGCTATCGCTGGAAATGCGAAAAGTACCCGGTTCCCGCCGCGATCGAGCCCGCTCCCGCTGCGTGGGAGCCAGATACTCTACCACTGAGCCACGCAAGCCGCTTCTTATCGGGCGCCGGAAAAATTCCCTTTAAAGCAGGCGCAGACGATCCGAGCCTCCGCCAGTATGGTGGCGCCATCTAGTTAAGGCACCTGCAAGCGCATCGTGCGCAGGCGCAGACGACGAGATGCCATTCAGACAAGGCGTGCAATAACAAAAAAAAAAAAAAACGCGATCCCGAGCCTCCGCCAGTATGGTGGTGCCATCTAGTTGAGATGCGCAGCGTGCCCGACATGTAAGTTGCAGTTGTAAGGCTTGATCGGGCTCAGAAGACTGCTGTGCAGAGAGCATTACAAGCCGCAGCTCGCCATCGACGCCGGTCGGACAGATCGTTCTCGCCAAAACGAGGCGAACAGACTGCCGCGAAGACCCTGTTGTGCGTCATGCCCAAATTGGAGCTACTCTTGAGCCGCTCCACCAGCTTACGCTGTGACCGTGCTGCGTGTGCACAGTCACAGCGTAACTGTGACTTTTTAGTTTTGTGCTGTCGTCTGCGCTGTTCACGATGGCATTAACAAAGCAACTAACCTAATTTCAAACCTTGTCCTCTCATGTGCTAAGATGTCTCTAACAGTTAATAAAACGTGTACCTATGTATCTTCTCGCGAGGTATACCTGTTTCCAGTACAAGGCTTTCATCGCATAACGTGTCGCTGGCACACACATTAAGGTAAGTTCAGACTACGTACGTAATGTGCAGATATTTCGCAACAAGCGCAAACGCAAAAAGCGCAACTAAATTGTTCAAACTACAATCGTATGAAGCGTTAAGAGCGCAACAGTCATCACACACGTGAGCGTAATTGTTGGAAGGCCCGCTACGTTTACGTTTCATACAGATACGACAGTTACGGCGTGGCCAATAAGCGCCGCAGTTTTGGTTTTAAGTTTCCGGTGACGCGACTACCGGTATCCCTATTAAAGAAACGACCCAACGGACATGGCTGCGTCTGTGCGTAGTAGCTTGTGCGTAGTTGTGTGCGTAGCCTATTTACAGGCGCCACGTTGAAATCCACTGAGATGCAACTGGCCAGCTCACGTTTTGATTAGCTGGTCTTAAGATGCGTAACGTATGCAATTTGAACGACCAGCATTGTTAACGATCTTAACGCTTGTAACGCGCGATACGGTCTTTATAACAGATGCGCGCTTTGCTAACGTTATGACCGCAGTAGTCTGAACATACCTTTACTCATCGAGTTTGTTTCGATCCCTACAAGGACGTGTCCACAAGGTGTTTAAGCTCGCATATTAGAGGTTGATATGCCCGGAATATGAATTTGAATAGTTTAGCATATTTCTTTTTCACCAAGTACCCCATGAATGTACTCCCCCAATAAGGTTCAAACAATATGCCAACTGCACCTTTCTTTCTTTACTGACATGATTATGCGTGACAGAAAACGAGGCAGAGCATTTTGATAGTCAATATTTCATTGCTTCTTGCTTACTGTTGCAGTTTCGCGTGCTTATATTCTCGTCTCGACACAGAAGAGTGCCCGTGAATATCGAAAGAAAGAATTTGCGGTTGCGGCTTCAAGTGAAACTGAACACGTGTCATCGTTCGCGAGTAAAATGTGTCCGTATAAGAATGAAATTGTTGTCGAAGTGTTAGAAGATTACATAATATGCTATCAGTGGGATTAAGGTTTTCGCATGAGTTCTGTTCTCGCGCGAGCGTTGCACCATCTCTGAGATAACTTTTCAGTGTAGTTGACTGGTTGCAATAATGCAGTCCGAGGTCATAAGTGTTAACCAGGCACTAACTGGAGAAGTTGGAAGTACCACGCTTCTGGCTACGCTGTTTAACTTTTAGAGGAAATATTAATTTTGCTCAACCCTAAAATGACCAACGTATAATATATGCTACGCTGTTTTGATGCCTCAAAATTCTCGTTTCGGCACGGGGAATCCAAGGCATATCCAATAGCTTTTTTGATAGGATGGGCAGAGTTCTCAACCCAGTCGTGGATAGTTAAGCAAAGCAACTATACATAATTAATTACTGCGCTGCTAATTATGTTATAATTCAAATAACTTTTAATATTTTTGTCCTAACGCTTTTTCAACGGCTGCGCATCAATTCATGTAGACGTGCAATTTATTGTTCGCATGGGTTGACATGGGGTGTAAATATCGATTCAAGGAGGAGGAAAAAGAAGAAAGGAAAGGAAGGGAGGTCAACCAGAAGAATGTCCGGTTTGCTACTCAACACGGGGAAAGGGGTTAAAGGGACGAAAAAAAGGAAAGGAGAGAGAGGGAAGAAAGTACTCTCAGTATGGACGCGTGTGGTTGTCCAACACTTCCCAACCAGTCACTGAGGCCAGTCGACTTCATGAACTGTAGCAATGCCCGCGTCGCTTTGTAAGCCTGCGACGCGTGGGGCCACGTTCAAGAACGGTCTGCTGTCTAAACGGTTCAGCACACTCCGAAGAACGTCGCGTTCGATGTCATAAAGATTACAAGAACACAACACGTGCTCGATCGTCTCATCACAGTTGCACGAGTCACAGATTGGTGTGTCGGACATGCCCATAAGGAATGAGTATAGGCGTTCGTAAAAGCCACCCCTAACCAGATGCTACAAAGTAAGGTTGCATCACGGCGGGGGAACTTCCATGGAATCTGCAGCTTCAGTGTAGGATCCAGCCGGTGGAGACAACTTGTTCGACAAAATCAGGGTGTTCCATGAAGTTTCAGTCTTGGTTTGAGCGAGTAAACGAAGACTCCTCGCAGCGTCTGCCCTTGATAAGGGTATAGGATCTGTTAGGGTTTCCTTATGGGTCGACCGGGCAACATCATCAGCAAGGTCATTACCGACGATGCCACAGTGCCCCGGTAGCCATTGAAAGATGATGTCATGTCTGTTCATGAGGGCTTGATCGAGAACCTCTCTGGTTTCAAACACCAGTTGTTCATGGGTCTTGCGTCGTAATGCTGACTGCAGACTCTGAAGTAGAGATGGGTCGCTCAGGAGCAAGCCCGATCTTATGAGCGGCTCTTTTAAAAGAGCGAGTGAGCCGTGGTTCAGTAAAAGTGAGCGGCGGTTCTTTTGGAGAAAGGGAGCCGATTCTCTCTCGTTCAGTGAACCGTGCCGATGCGCTCCACCAGAGCCGGGTCTTCTGCTGGATGCGACTTCCGCGCCATCTATTAGCGGTACGAGAAAGCAACTGCCCTCCCGCCCTTCCTCGCAAGAGTCGCCTTCACCCCCTCGCCTTCGGCTGTCTTTTGAGCCGCTTTTTTGAAGAGCGAGGGAGCCGTGGTTCAGTAAGTGAGCGGCTGTTCTTTCGGAGGGAGGAAGCCGGTTCTCTCTCGTTCAGTGAGCTTTGACGAACCGTTCCTGGAGAGCGCTCAGGAGCGAGTCGGATTTTTAAAGCGAAGCTTTGTACCTCTACCAGCCAAGGGTTCTGTCGTGTCCGTCGTTGTAATCAAAAAACGATCCCGACGAACCGCTAACAATTGCAGGTATAGCAGTATAGCTTACTTGAATTCAGGCATTCAGTGTACAACTAAGCACTCGTTTTCGCAAGATAAAACACAAAAACAAGCTTCAAAGTGATGAGCCAACATGATGGATGATAAGGGCTGCGGGCAAACAATGGAAACAGGCTCGGCGCGGTCCGTAAGATTAGATTGCAGCTGTTGCAAAGCTTATGCAGCTGCTTGAAAGAGGGTTGACGTCATTCGAAACCCTTCCAGCCTAGTAACTGCTTCGGTTCATTATCTAGACTACCCCACTATGGGTAGACCACGGAAAGTAAAGACGGCAGAAGAAGAGCGTGAATATAAGGCTCGGCGGAAAGAACATATCAAGTGCGCCGCAGTCACCGTGAGGGTGGCGTAAAAAGCTTCGCTTTCCAACCACCTTCACAGCGTGGATTGGCGGGCAATTTTTTGAGCCGCTCTTTTGAAGAGCGAGGGAGCCGTGGTTCAGTAAGTGAGCGGCGGTTCTTTCGGAGAGAGGAAGCCGGCTCTTTCGTTCAGTGAGCCGTGCCGAACCGTTCCGTCAGAGCCGGGTCTTCTGCGGGGTTTCGAGGTTTCGTTTTCTGACCGACGAGTGGTGGCCGGCGTGGGCAGACTCACGCTACTCGTACTCGCTCGCAATGTGTGGTGTGCGCAGCAGTCCCTTTGGTTTATTGTGCGTCCTATGGCGTGGCACCCGATGCCACCGAAGGGAGAAGTAAACAAGCCTTAATTGGCAAAGGATGATACCGTTCGTTGCCTGCTGCTGAGAAGTAAACAAGCCTTAATTGGCAAAGGATGATACCGTTCGTTGCCTGCTGCTGTTTGATAGATGTCTCGAGACTCTCACCAATCGCACATCGTGCGCTGGTGCAAGAACACTTCAAAGATGGTCTTCCGTGTCTTTAAAGACATCAGGTGAACGTACAGTTTACATCCTGATCTTCATTTTTGCTAATCAGTGTAGTCATGAGAATGTCGCCCATGGCATCCACTTCTGTGCATTTTCTGAGCGTGTATCATTAGCACGTCATTAAAACGAGGCCAATGATCTGTTGTGTTGTAATAGAAGAAGAAATAAACTTTATTGAAAGAGCCGGCACTTTTGCGGCCTCGGGTGTCGGCTCGAAGTGCTTGGACTCAGGCGGCATCTTCGGCTTGCCGGACGGCCCAGAGCTGGTCTTCCAGCTCCGAAATTTTCAGGGCCACCTCCCAGCGGCGGAGACACCGACGGACAAGGTCCCCGGCACTTAATTTTTTTCTTTTTTTTTGTCCTGGCGCCAGATGGCATGATCGCCAGTATCGCGCGTGCGCTTAAGAGAGAGAGAAAAACACAACAACAACCAAAGGTACGTGAGGCAGTCTTGTGGATCTTTCGTATGATTTTTGTATTGTACATTCATATTGCATGGCGTTACAGCTCACTCATATCATTATAGTGAGCGTGCGTATGTGAATAAATGAATAAAGTTCAAAGATAGTGTACAATCATTTTGTGTTCTTATTTTGACGAAAGTTGATTTTAATGTACCATAAAAACAGACAAGCTTCTGTAATGATGATAAAGTTACACTTTTTTTCTGAAAAAGGTACGTCGCATTCTGCCTGTCACAGTATCATAAGCATTTTATCCCCAATATCAGAAAAGAAAGTTTCATTACAACTAAAAATTCACGCTTTTAATATATATAAAAGTATTCTCTAAACATAGCGAAAATACCAATAACACGGTTATTCAATTATGCAGATATCGTTTTTTCAAAGTCAAATAACTATAAAATATGCATAACACTGGTTACACATTTAAGTGAACCGGTGAGCCGTTCAAGTGAACCGGTTCATTTCAGTGAGCTGAGCCGTTCCGAGCCGCTCACTGAATATGAGGCGTTTTGTCCATCTCTACTCTGAAGGGCTTTCTTGGAGTCACAAAAAATGACCCACTTTCGAGGTGGGGCTTCTACGATGCAATTAACAGCAGCAGCGTAGGGCGGCAAGTTCTGTTGCCGTGGTGGTCGTTATGTGGGACTCTTTGAACTTCCTTGTGACTTGTAAGGCCGGGATGATAAAAGCACCTTTGGCGCTGGTGGCTGAGACAGCGATTCAAATTTTTATAAAATTGTAGATGCACCTTTTGTGCAGTTACTGCAAGAGCTACTGAATAATTAGTGTTTTTCATTAGACATCGCTAATGGTCTTCAGGTTGGTCTGTAAGTAACCCGATGATAGCTATGTACTTTATGAGGGACAGTGCCCGTGACGCGGAATGTCCAAGGATGTCTTGACAGCAAGTTATAGACCCCAATAACGTATGCATATGCATGTGTGCACTATTGGGGAGAATTGAAACGTGAGCGTATTGATAAAAAGTACGCACCACCTCTGACAAGAAAAGCACGAGAGTAAGTTTACGCGTGGGTAATTGTCCAGTAGAGAAAAAAAGATGCAAGATTCAAACTAAGCCTAGATAATCAAATCGCGCCAAAATGCCCCTAACTGGTAATAGGTGAGATAAAATTACGCGTTCTAGTTAGATCTAACTTGTTAGAAGTTCATTTGCTCACAAACGTTCAATTGTGCATGTTAACTTGCAGGCGTTCTGAATTGTTCTCAAGAATTGCTCTTCTAGGTGAATATTGTGAAATGTAGTACTGAGGTATATATTCGCCAAGTGCTTTTCCACATGCAAACGTTGGTCATCTGCATACTCACCAACTTTGAGCCTGCGTGGCGCCTGAGATGCTGGACCATGTACTCCCCAAAGTTCCTTCGGGTGTCGAACGGGTGTTCCGTCGGATCGATGCAGCTCTTGAGTGGGGAGGCCATCTTTGGAAGTATGTTAAGCTTAGAATGCGCTGTGACCAGTAGTTGACATGCGTACGAGCGCAACGCATCTGGGAATTTGCGTCGACTGACAAAAAAAAAAAAAAGAAAAAAACATCGGACTCCGGTTATTTCGGTCTTTTGATAAACATGCACCACTGAGATTAGTTTTAGGGTCTAAGCTATATACGTGCGCGTTGTAGTCATTGCATTTTGCCTTTTCTTTAAGCACGCACGCACAGTTCCTGCGAGCAGTTCGTGACATGGGGAAAAGAACATACTGGTGGGATGTGCAAGGAGCTTATTGAAACCGAGTGCAATGGGATTCAGACAACGGTGTGGCACCAAATCGACCAAAAGACCGGGGGAAATCTTACCGAATAGACCGATTTCACCGAATTCAGTGTGCGCGCGGAGTGCTCTTGCTGGCGCCAGGAAGACAGTAGCCCACATCTCTTTCCCGTGGTGCGTGGGTTCTCGGCAACATTGAGTGGAAGACCGTGGTTATTTCTAATGAACTTCAGGGGGAAGTAGGAAATGGGGGAGGGTCCTCTCAGCCCAACTTCTATTGTAGAATCTTGTTATTGTCACCTTCCTGCGTTTTGATCTGGAGGACTAAGCAGATTATATTCAGGGTGCAAGTACGACACGAAGTCTTACCTTAGTTGCCATTCTGCCCGCTAAGGAGAGCTGCTATTCCCATGTTTGACGGCAGTGGTGGCGTCCTGAAACTCGTCATCAAATCGGTCCATGGAAGTTCAATGAGATTGATATGCACATTTCAAGGGTTCATGTTATACTGGGTGTTTCACGTAAGTCAGCCAATCTTTAAAGAATACGCATTAGATGGATGTGACCGACGGTATGTTATTCGCAGTTGTTCTCAGTAATTCAGTGTATCCATCCAATGCCAATATTTAGCTAATTATAGGCTAGTTTTATTGCGCAAATCTGTCAATGTTTGTTTTATGGCATAAGCGGTAGTTGATAAGTTTCGAGCGTGTTGACGAACACCCAACGAAGTTTTTCGCGCAATCACTGAAGCTGTTTTCAATAACATTGCTTCCATGTTATCGTTTAGGTTGCGTTTTCTTCTAGGCCCCGAAGAACATGCGGCAGATATGAAGAGAGTCACTTCACGGCGCTATTGCGCACCTAGATTGCACCGCTCTCAATGGGGTTTCCAATGGGCGAAGCCCAGATGATTGTAGAAAACTTATATAAGTTGGACCCCTTGCTACGTCTACAACTGCCATCTAGCCTTTCCCGCGGCGAAGCAACCTTGCTGTGCCGCTTGTGGCTGGGAGTGGCGTTCATGAACGCTTACTCACATCGTATGGGAATGGCCGAGAGCCCGATGTGCGACTCCTGTATGTGCGAGGAAACAATCGAGCACCTATTGTGTACCTGTCCTCTCTACGACGTACAACGCCTCTCTCTCAGGACAACTTTAAACCGGCTGGACTCGAGACCGTTCTCTGAGTCAAAGATACTCGGACCGTGGCTACACCCGTCACTGGCACAAAAAGCGTTGCGTGCATTAGTACTGTATTCGAAGTGCACCGGTTTAAGAGACCACCTATAGTGTCTCTGTACATCGTCCCACGTGTACTCAGTGCTCATTCTCTCCCTATTTTTCTCTTTCTATTTCCCCTTTCTCTTACCCCTAGTGCAGGGTAGCAAACCGGATGCTATTCTGGTTGACCTCCCTGCCTTTGCTCTCCTTGCTCTCTCTCTCTCTCTTGATCGGCCCCGGCGTCAAGCGTAAGCCTGGCAGTTACGTCCGTGTGTTCATTGTACAGATGGAAAGCCGCCGTGGTCGAAAATTATAAGCGATAGTTTGGCTCTGAAAGTCGGTGAGTCCATTTTTTGTCAGTTTTAACGCGACAGCGTTAAGGGCCCCGTGTCGCAGAAAATCCGGCATCGGCGTTAAGTATCGGCGTCAGGCGGAAATAATCGTGCCGAATCACATCATCCCGAACCACCCCGACCGGACGGGCTGTTCGCGTGGCCCAAGGCGTTAGTGAACAAAAATTGAACTTCTCAAAGTAAAATCCGTCAGAAAAATCGTAAAATACAACTTAACCACAATGTACAGACGTGATAGCGTCGGATTGTAATTTGAAATATACGAGAAGAAATCCTGTTAGCAGCCAGGGATCTTTGAATGCTATCGCGTTCCACTCTTAAAGGCTAAGCTTAAGCGTCCTCCAATTTTTGCTGTGCAGCTGTGTGCGTGCACTAGTCTGAGTGGAACGGAAATTAAACATCTTTCCAAGGAGCGTCAGCGCAACGTCAAACCTTGCTATCGCTTTTAAAGATTTGCCCCGGTGGGTGAACTAGCCAAAAATAATGTTATTTCCATAGAAATTTTATGGAAAGTCAAGTCGAAGTTTCACGGTCACCGTGATGTTCCTCTCGTTGGTCGGAAAATTACGTGGCGTAAACACAAAACGCCATACCACATTCCAGCGGTGCGATAGCTCAACACCACCTAGATTCTCTCTTCTAGGTGGTGTTGGATAGTTTCGCCGAGCTCGGCGAGGGGGAGCTGAGAGTGAGTGAAAGCAGAGTCAAACCACGATGGACACGGCAGCGGTTACAGACAACAAGTCCCAGCAAGTAAGACATCTGATGACCTTACTACGAATTCAAGTCGAGGCGAGGGAGGAAGGCACCTTCGACCAAGCCAGCTCATCTGCAAGCCGGCGGCATCATCCGAATCGCGATCTCTGGAGCTAAATCCGCCCTCTGCAGCGGCTCTGTCAACTGAAGTGAGGTCGCCGAACACGCGTCCCTGCCTCCTGTGCAACACGTCGGACCACACTGTTCAGGAATGCTCCACGTCGTTCACTTCAGAAGAAAAGCGCAGGAAGCTTCAGGTGCGCAGGTGTTGCTTCCGCTGCTTTAAGCGCAACCGCGTTGCCAGTGAATGCCGAAACGCCAGGAATTTGCAATGTGCCCACTGTGCTGGACAACACTTGACGTCGCTGTTCAACGTATCTACTCCAAGTCAAGAACAATCAAAGCGTCTGGACAACACGTCTGCGCCATCCGTGCAATGCGCAAGCGGGCCGGAGTCAATCGACACACCACGTCCATGCAACATCTGTGTCCGCGAGTGACACCGGTCTCATGCCAGTATTCCTACAGACGGGCATAGCTTGGGCTGTCGCACCAGCAAGGTCAATTTCGCTGCGTTTCCTGCTAAACACGGGCAGTCAGCGCACTTTCATTCGGAGGGACGTTGCTCGAGCACTTAATTGCCCTGTTCAAGGCGTTGAGCGCCTCAGCCTTTTCACCTTCGGGAAAACGCATCGTCCTGTGACCCTTACATGTAACCGAGTGTCCGTCACACTCCGAAGAGCACAGCACCAACGAGCTCACTATATATGTGCCCTCGAAGTGCCGGAAGTTTCTGCGGTAACCAGCCCACCAGTGGATGGCGCGATCATCACCATGATGACGCATCACTGGTCTTGTTCCAGTTGATGAACGCTCTGAGGCGAAGATTTTCCGGGAGGACGATCAATATCAGCATCCTGATAGGCTCCGACTTCTACTGGGACGTTGTAACAGGCCAGGTGTCTCGATTATCACCTCAAGTTACTGCAGTAGAAACCCGTTTTGGATGGACGGTCCAGGGAACCCTCCACAACTTCTCCCAAGGTTCAACTGTACAAAGAACGTCTGTGGTCTTTGGTACTGAAGAGTCCCCCAGAGACGATGCGCCGATGAAGTCTCCCAAAGGCGAGAAACGTCCACCTCCGACAAGGCTGTCCATTCGGAACAAAGTGACTCAAAGATGGCTGAAAGTGACTGCCAAAGATGGTTTCATGTACTCCAAACGGCAATTCAACGACGAGTACAAGCCTGACAATACGCAACTATCTCAATAGGCAGGTGTACAAGCGCCGCCCTTCCGGAATGAGCGCTGGTGCACAACGGTCCAGCGAATATCAAGACAAGCGGGAACACACGTACTGCACAAATGCTATGTCGAGCCACAAGAGCGCCTGCGATAGAAGGCAACTGCCAATGCAGCAACGAGTCGAAATGCGAATGACGACAACATCAGATGCATTATGATGCCCACGACATACCCTGCAGCCGACAGGATCCGTATTTGGAACTCGAGGAGCAAAGCCTACCACAGGCAACGTCAGGACCTGAGGCTGATCGTTACCATTCTAGCCAACACAGACATTGCGACTCATATAATCACCTCGATCGATCACCAAGTGACCATCTGTATCGCTGTTCAGGTTGTCACTTGAACTGGCCCTGCCATCAGTTGAATTGCCGCTCAATGTGGTAGCTCAGCGATCCGTGGCTACGGTCCAGTGTATGCACTTAGGCGTGCAATAGTGTACTTGCTGCTTCTGCTCTCTGCGCACGAGGCGACACCGAAGCTACCACCACGGCTTCAAGTTGGAGACGTCGTCCTAACGCACGACGACGATTCGCGCCTATCCTGTGGAAACTGGCCCGGGTAACGGAACTGCTTCCTGGTCGTGACGGTGTCGCTCGAGCGTGCTGCCTGAAGCTGCCGTCCAGCTCCGTGATAGGGCGTACCGTCCAAAAAAGTTGTCGCAGGTTCACCTGAAAGGCGAAGCATCAATTGCGATAGCAAATTTGTAGAGAGCTATACGGAGTAATGATAGTAGCTTTATCAGCTGTATAAACTTGGACATGCAGCAGCACCGGCAACACGCAGAACTGTTGTCGACGCCGTCGGAGTTTTGCCCGCGTTCGCACAAAATGCGCGTGGCGTTGGTGACTGTTGCCGGAGCCTCTGATATAAATAGGCACTTGGTGCCGCAGCTAAACATCGCCTCACTTCCCCCCCCCCCCCTCCCCACGGCCTCTCGCGCGTCGGAAGAAGGCGCGTTTGCTCTTCATATATGGTGATTGTAAAGGAATAAAGAGACGCCTACTTCTGCAGCCCTTAAGGGAGCACGGCACAGAACGCGCGTTTGTTCTCCGTCGTGCGTTCATTCCCCGTGAAAGCGCGCGTCCCTCGCGCCCTTTCACTCGCACATACAGCGTTCGGCGGCGCGCGGCGACGATTTCATCTCCACCGACGTCATACGGAACCTCACGGCGACGGCGACGCCGACGGCAGAAATCTGCTTTGGAGTGTCCATATAATTGCTATCGCAATAAAAAATTTACTTTCTAGAAGCCGGCAACCTTTAGCAATTTTTCGGCCGCGGGAGTGTCTTGCAAACAAAGAAGAAGGTGCGCCGAGCACGCGCAGCGGCCACGGGCGCTGCGATCAATTGCTACCAGATGACGAACGAGTGCGACGTCCGGGTCCGGGTTTAATCCCCGTCGCTGTTTGCTACAGGCAGTGCACTGAAAAGTCACCATGGGCCTCCGTCATCAAAGCCATGCTGCGACAAATAATCGTCGCCTTGCAGCTGCTACTGTCTAGTTTAAATACGCCAGTGGTGCTAACAGCGGAGTTGAAACTATAATCCCCCACGGCTTCTCGCGCGTCGGAAGAAGGTGCGTTTGCTCTACATATATGGTGATTGTAAAGGAGAAAAGAGACGCCTACTTCTGCAGCCCTTAAGCGAGCACGGCGCAGAACGCGCGTTTGTTCTCCGCCGTGCGTTCACTCCCCGTGAAAGACGCGCCCCTCGCGCCCTTTCACTCGCACATACAGCGTTCGGCGCGCGGCGACGATTTCTTCTCCAAATGACGTCATACGGAACCTCACGGCGACGGCGACGGCGACGGCGACGGCGACGCCGACGGCAGAAATCTGCTTTTGAGTGTCCATATAATTGCTATCGCAATAAAAAGTTATGAAAGCTATAGACAGTCGCCTAGCTACACTGCAGTAACCTCTACCTCAGCCCGCGAAGGTGACCACCGTGCTGTGAAGTGTGCACGTACGCGTTTCACAGACACAGTATGCTTTGCAGCCCTAATCATCATCTTCACCATACCACCACCCTCCTTCCTCTTCACATCCTATCTGTGTTATTACCCCAAACCACTTCCCCAGCATAAGTAGCAGGCTAGAACAACTTCACTCAGGCCAACCTCTCCACCTTTCTGCCATTTAACATTATCTCTCTCTCTCTCTCATGCACCATGTCTGCGGAAGTATCGATCACTCGTTCGAAGCATGCTTGTAGGCAATAATGTCCCGGTGCGGGAGTGCCTAGCCACGTGGTAATTTTTCACATCTCGGGCACTTTCTATTGAGCTGAAAAAAGTTTACAACACAGTCATCTTCATGAAAGAAAATACTCTACTTCTCCGTTGAAGGTATTGCTATTAAATCAATAACTGAGTCACCTAATTACTTCTTGAAAACAATGACGTAAGCTCGAAATAAAAGGTACTTGGAGTTGCCCAAAAGAGAATAATATTTAGTTGGCTGCCTTCGCGTGGCGCACACCTGATTTATGTAGTTATTCCAGCCTAGTTAGAGAACAAACCCGGTGTACGAACATATATGAACCGCGTATATGTGAACTGCTTTTTTATTTACCTCATGTACACATGCGTTCTCTCAGTCATTCCTTCCTCGAATGTCACTAGAGTGAAACCATCTTCCCGGGAAAATTATTTCGATAAGCAATATATGCGTAATTGCTACTTCTGGGACGCCGTGGCCAATATTGCTTAGAAGAGTACAATTTTATTTACCGATACATATCATAGTATTCTGTTTATTAGTTCTTGTTGTGGTACTCAGTGAGACAGGGCAAGAAGGAAAGTCAGGGAGGTTTGATAGACTTTGGACTGTTTACTACCCTACAAACGGATAGTGCGCGGTGAAATAGACCATAAAGACAGTTCATATCAATCACGTGCACCGAATTCTTACTATAGTATCTAGTATGTGTCTGAACTTTTATTCCTGATTAGTTGCTTTCCTTCTTGTAATCCTTGAAAAAGGCTCTGAAGTTCTAAATAAATAAATAATAAATAAATAAATAAATAAATAAATAAATAAATAAATAAATAAATAAATAAATAAATAAATAAATAAATAAATAAATAAATAAATAAATAAATAAATTCAATTATTTATACTTATGTGGCACTGTAGACCTGTCCAATAGGCATTCTTGCGTACAGCGTCGCGGCAAACGCCACCATAACGGTTAAATGCCTTCGCGAAATGTATTCTTTTGCTAGACCCGATCGTCGAATTTGCAGATCGCATTACTTCGTTGCTTTTCCTGCATCACTAATTTGCAAAGAGAAATGTAATAATAGACGCAAGAACTGATTACGAGATTTAGAAACATGAAATTAAAAAAAGCAGGTAAATCTAGCAGCGAATATCAACGGCGAGGCACAAAGTGATCGCTAACACTTTAATATACGTGCTGGGCATTACTGTCATGTAACAGGGGGGGGGGGGGGGGGGGGGAGAGGCGTGAATCCTTACTGTTACGATGAGTCCTATAAGACAAATAATTTTCAGGTTTACTTCGAGTAAACTGCAGCCCCACGAACGCGATCATGATGCAACGATGGGTGCAGTTGTTGGGAAGTGTTGACAATGACATCTATAATAAAAAAAGAAGGAAATGGGGGTGCGTGCTAACTCCAAACCCCATAAGAAAGTCAAACGCTCACGCAGGCCTGTGAATCAAACGAAAAAAAAAAAAAAGGAGAAACATTGCTAACAGGGCACTCGGTGTTATTACATGCAGTGTTTTTGTTTTTACAGTCACCTTTGAGAAGGCAGAAAAATACTTACGAGGGTCAGTTCTTTTCTAGGCTTGTGGAAAAACACTCGCACAGCAGTAGCAACTGTAACTCGTACAGAGCAAACGGCACAGTACGTGGTGTGCAGCAACTGCTATATAGCTAGGCACGCCGTCATGCCATATATAGAGCACACCTGTGCTCGTAAAACGACCTTGTGACAAACGATGCACCTAGATATAAAAACTGGTTTCTGACTCGAATTCGAAAAAAAAAAAAAATTGGGTTCCAGTTTACGCTACAAATGTGGCTGTTGCGTGTACACGCGGGATTCTTTCACGCTCGGAAAAACACTTTTATGTTGCGCGTATTGAGCAACAGAAAGCAGTGTCGGGAGTTTTTCATGTTGCCCTACAATTTTCTCATTGACAATATTCATCTAACTATAGTATTTAAGAAGTTGATTAATTAATTAAGACCAGTAATGTAATTATGCGGAATGCAAAAAAATAACCTGAGGAGCTCCAAGCGACGGCACATAACATTACCTTGGTTTTGTCCAGCCACGTGACATTTGCAAAGTTTTAAATCTTAGTGCATGAGAGTTGGGACACACACACACACACGCACACGCACACACACACGTGTGTGTGTGTGTCCCAACTCTCATCTCTCGCATCAGGAATAAGACACAAGAAGAGGAACACGGGCAACACACGTTTCGCGCTAAACGTGTCAGCCTTCAGTGATGTACCACCTTCTTTCTTCTCGAGTGAGGGGGGGGGGGCAAACAGCACACGATCTGAGTCTCTCTCTCTCTCTCTCTCTCTCTCTCTATATATATATATATATATATATATATATATATATCGAATTACCATTACAGGTGAAAAAGCCTGGAAATACCTCTGTCAGATATTTTTCTATTTACCAGACATTGATCTACTTATAAAGCACACATGGTAGAGCACGGAGACCCGAACAAGTATTTTAATTTGCGTTTATTTCTTGCCACCATATAAAACCTCAAGATGACGCAGGGACAAAAGGCAGTGAGTACCCAGAGGTCACTGATCCCGGCCGCATACATTGCAGTGCCCATGAAAAAATGCCCATCTGTTGCACCCAATTTTACTAATTAAACAAAGCATTGTGCTTGCTGTTTAAGTCTACAGCACAAATGTGTCGCTAGTTAAGGTAATAGTATTTTCAAGGTTATACACAACGAAGTACAATCAACATAAATGACTTGCAATATTCCCAAGGAAAAAGACAGCAGATGTGTGCGACCTTGGAGAATTGCAACCAAATCACCAGCGTTGCAGTTTCTTTCGAACATTGCAAACTTGACTTACAGCGCATGCGTAGACAAAGGGACGGCAGAAATGACGAAAGACACACTTGTCTTTCGTCATTCTTGCTTTTCCCTTTGTCTACGCATGCGCTGTAAGTCAAGTTTGCAATGGTATACCAACTAGCCCATACCCAAACCTTGCTTCTTTCAAACAGTTTCAATAAATGTTTCAGTTTTCTGTAATTATGACGCATAGTTTAATAGGTTGCCCATATATGGCTGTTCCGTTTGAAACCTCACCCGCATGTAATGCCTCGGAACACTTTTTCCTGTAATTTTTGTTTAAAAGCCAGTAATCCAATCACACACATGTCACTACACCGTACCATTCACCATAGTGTACTCCCTCCCTCCATACGCCCCCCCCCCCCCCCCCAGACCGCCCACTCAAATTTCGCTAGCTTTGACATCGGTTGAGTTCGCAGTTCTCCCCGGGCAGCAGAATAAATTCTGCTTTGCTCGTAAAACGCATTCATAAATAGGGGGGAAGAACGACGACTCAGTAATTATTATTGCGATAGCAATTATATGGACACTTCTACCGGATTTCTGCCATCGCCGTCGCCGTCGCCGTGAGGTTCCCTATAGATAAAATCTTCGCCGCGCGCTGGATGCCCGAGCGGAAGCGTGCGGGGACGCGCGCTATCACGGAGAGCGAACGCACTCAATCACCCACGCGCAAGCAAGGAAGCGGGAAGCCAGCGCCGGAGGGAGCGGGGGGGGGGGGGGGGGGGGGCGCATTTCTACGCTGCCAACAACCGCGCTCGTCGCTCGTCCGCACCGTCTCTTATCTCCACACGGCTCTGACCTTTATGCGCCGTGCATTCGCCGCTCAGTTTCCGTTGAAGCGATAGACCGCACGTACCTTCGCCCGCTGCTGCGGCGTATATATGCGCTTGCTGCCAGCGTTTTGACAGTCGTTGTCTGCAGTCATTCAGTGTGATCTATTCATGTTTGTTTGTGCGTGCTCACACCACGCTTGTTCAATCAGTTAGTAATAGTCGGGCCACATTTTCCAACGCACGCTACACATGCAATGCTGCCCGGGTCGGCAGTGCAGCGCTACAGGTGTGTCCCTTCGCACGCGCTGCCCACGGGAAGCGCTTCTCATCAACACCACCGTTTCACACGCGCCTCCTCGTGGTCATCGAGTCTCTCTTCATGTCGGTATACTTACGCCGCAGCACACCTGCTTACTTAATCAGCTCATGTTTACTACAATTCATAGTGCTACCAAAGCCGCTCACCTTACTTCGTATGACATTGCTGTGTTGCTATCGCATTCATTGCTTCGCCCTTAGGGCGAAACTGTGACATTTTTTTGCAACGTTTATAACTACACCAGGAACGTAAAAACTTTGTCGCACATTGCACTTACCATGACCACCCTCTCCTTTCCACGAAATATTAACCTGTTGTAACCTGCAGCTATGTCAGGACACTGGGAAGCATAGCTGAAAGCGGCCATATCACACACTCTAACGCTTGAATAATAATTTTTTTTACGACTACTGTGTTTGATACAACCTCATTTAACTTCGTACAGAGATTTTTCATAGCGTACCACCAATTTTTGCTAAACTTGGTCTTGGTGGCGTTCATAATTCTGTCAGGGCGGTGGGCGCAATTCTTCCCCGCTCGTTAGATAGGCTCATAACACGATAGAGTGCTTGCATACGTAATTTATTGCGAGAGCCTCAATTATCCATCCATTTTGAACTTTACCTACATATCAAACATTACCTGATCCTGAGAGTCACAAAATCTAAAGAAGCTGCTTTCTTTAGTTCTGTGAGGACACCAGGCGAAGCCAATACATCACGCATGAAAAAGTAAAAAAATGTGGTTGATCCCTCTTATATAGGAATCGGTATAGAACACGAAAGTGAAACGTGTCTTCACAGAAGTAGTGTAATGTTTATTGCACATTGATATATAATGTCTATTGGTGTTTTGTGGCTAAAGCGCCCTTAGGCGTTGATGCCCCCACGCTGACGCCTGGTGGCACGTCTCCTCCATCACGACTACCAACGTCGATGACCATGAGCAACCGTCGTGCATATGGAAGCTGCACTACGCTGCACACGCTAGCACAACGCGAAAGACGAAGCACGTAACTGACACACTAACACAACGCGCAAGACAAAGCACGTAACTGAATCGTCACCGAGTCAAATCAGCGCGTACAGCGCGTCGTAATTGCAGCCTCCGCGATCAACTTCAGAAACAATAGACAGTTTTAGCAAAGCGTTGCTTACGCTCCGCTCCGCTAACGTTTCACGCACACCGCTGGCTGCGTGAACTGCGTTGATTTGGCTTGTTTGACAAGCGCGTCTGCCAGAGACGCCGGCCACGCGCGCTCAGCGCGACTGTAAAACGGCAAAGCAACCAGTAGACGCACCCAAACGCTCCGCTCAAATGGCTTCGTAGCGGACCGTGGGCCGCGTTCTTCGTTCCGCTGCCGATATGAGCGTTGTGCGCACGCGCATTAGCGTTCCCGCTAGCGTTCCGCTGAGCGGCTCTGCGCGAATCGTTCGGACACGATGGTCTGAGCGGAGCGGACCGTGAACGCTCTGCTAAAACTGTCTATTTTCAGAGCTAATTGCGGAGGCCACGCTCCGCTGTGCTGAGTACGGTGAACGCCACCTAGGTGGCGTTGGTAGTGCTTCTTGATGCCAGCGTCCCTTCGAATGCTGGCATCGAGGCGTCGTAGTGCTGAGACCACCGAAGCGTTCACTGTCGGTGCGCGTTAGTGTCATAATGCAGTACTTCTCTTTTCTGCTCGTAGGCGGCGGCACCGCCCCGAGCAAGAGCGCGGGTACACGGAGGAGTGTTAGATATATAAGGCGCGTCTGTGTAGCTCTCTGCAAATGCGTTTGTGGCGCAATGGGTTAAACGCTCGGCGATCTATCGTCGTGGACCGAGAGGTCATGGGTTCGATTTCCAAATTTTGCATGTTTGTGGAACTTTTTCTTCTGTTTTCTTTCTTTGTATTATGTTCGTGTACATTGTAAGCTGACGTATTTCCGTGACGGAAATACGTCAGTGAAGTCTTGGTGGACCCCGGCATAAAACACTTTCGTGTTAAAAGAAAGAAATGAGGGTCCAATAACTATTCGTAACGCTCCTAAATAAGCCAGAAACGTTAAAACTTCCAGACACATTGTAGCTAAAATGCTGCCTATTCCGCCATAGTATAAAATATCTGAAACGCAGAGTTAGCTTGAGACATTGGGAAAACTAGCTAATTACAGAAGCGTGATACTTACAAATATTTGCTTGCAGATTTTTTAAAGCTGTATTTGATCAAGACGAAGTTACCATCGCAGATAACTTTGGCGTATTGTTCCTCCTGTGTTCGCAAAATTTGATCTCAGTTGTAGTTTTAACAGTGACAGCACAGCTGTCTATTCTATCGGAAAAGGTGAATTTTATTCATACATTTGAAACATTGCCTATATATTGCCCATAAAATGACTCTAATTTGCCCCGATACAATTAAGAAGCCATGTTTAGGTCACCGAGGACACCGGAGAAACGAACTACGCATCTCGTATGATGCACGGAAACACATGGAAAAACGAGGGTTCAGTAATTATCTGGAACACTTGCATTTAAAGCAGGAAAATGAATGTTTCGCAATGCACTGCGCTTAGAATTCGCCATATTTTCACGGAATTTCAAGTCCGTATCTCGTGCAGTTCAGTAAGGTTTTAACTTGGTCTTGTTGGTTTTCCATTATGAACGTGTAGCGTTGCGCAGAAGTAACATGGACAAAAGAGGGAACATGGTTACACACACGGGGCGCAAACTACCAACAGTTTATTGCCGAGAAGTTGTTTTAGGAGTCTGGGAAACATTTCGACTAGCGCCAGTGTGACCCACTGAAACACTTCAATCAGTCACTTTCTTCAAAGGCTGTAATGAACCTATGCATAATAAACATATATCGCTCGTCACTGAGAACATTGCTTCGTACTTCGAGTAAATATGAACACTGTGCCAGGCATAATTTAGCGAGGATACCGGGTGGAAGCAACTAAATACCGTGTATAACGCATAAAAATTGGGAGAAAGTAAGCTATTCATTAACTGTTTTCAGAGCACATAAACAACCTACACGGTTCAAATTTTCGGTACACGTCATCAAAAGGTGGCCTTCATTTCTTCAAACTATGGAATATCTGCTGCTCTTGCTCCTACCAGAAAACAAGTAATAGTGTAGCTCTTATTTACAAACAACCTGAAAATGAAATTGACCAATTCACAAGTGACACGTGCCTTTAGAAAAAAAAATGAGGTCAGTGTTCTAATGCTATTGAAATGGCTCTGCACGTTCGACCATGGTCATTTTCACGAACATACCTGCGATAAGTCATGATTGCACACTGAAATTCGACAGTTAGACCCGTAAGAGGTTTGATTAAGATATTTATGGTGATAAGATACTGAGACTGCAACGCTATGTATACTATCTCTGGACGGAGATTCAGTAGTTCCCGCATCTGGTAACCTAACGATTTCATGCCGTAAGGCACACAAATCGCTGGGCGCGGCGGATTATAATACTTTATCTGGACCTCTCACCTCGCCCGCAGGTCAAATATAGCAGGCCGATTGTGGTTTAAAATAAGGTTAGGTGGTCCCAAAATACTGGGCATTATGCAAGCAACGCAAGCGGAAATTTGTTACGGCTGGAACTGTCCAGCGCCAGGCCTTCTCCGCCATGCGAGCGTGTTCGGCGAATCCAATCCTGCGCATCGCCCGCTATAGCGCGTCGCGATGCTCAGGCACAAAAGACAATCCACGCTGCCCAAGCAGGGGATACGTAGTAAAGAAAAGCATTACTTACGTGACCACTCTATTAAGAAAGAAAAGTTAGCTTAAGCTGTAGTTTTGTTGGGCTTTCCAGCGTGCAGCCGAAAATGCCCGCTTTCAAAAGTGCGGGAGGGGGATGGCAAGTGCCAGCGGGTACCAGCGCGGTGAGAGATGGCTCCGTGATGTCACATGGAAGCTATCTATAACAGGACTTTAGTGACGTTTAGGCCGGGGTGCGGCCTTCATCAAGAGTGTGATTGCAAGCACACAGAGCTCAATTTATACTTTTTCTCCGTAAGAGTGAAAAAAAAATATATATAAAAAATAAAAAAGGAATACAATAAAAATCACGATTAGAAACTTGCGCATACACAGAATGGCATTATTTAAGAAAAAAAAACACGAAAAAACAACAACCGTGAATTCAACAATGACTTGAACACAAACTTGTATGACGTAGGTAGCCTATGACGACAAGCGCGCGTAGATTTAGTGGTGTCATGAATGTCAACACGTACATTGTTGACCTATGTCAAAGTCACCAAAAAACGACGGACATATACAGTGGTGCTATAAAGGGGTACAAAGAAACATTATGAAAACATGTTAAACAAACACATGCGAGGGGTCGCTGCTGCCAGGAGAGTAGCCTGAATGACGTGGTCTCTTAAAATCATAGGTAGCGGTACAAGATAGATTTTGAAAAAAGAAGAAAAAGATTAATGAGAGGTAAACAAAATGCTAGATAAAAAACAAGTATAGTATACCTGATTAAATCATGCAGGCTAGGTGGCTATTTGTCACTACCCCGTTTCAAAGGGGATGCCAATAAATCATCATCATCATGTTTGACCACAAGGACGGTCAATACACCCTCACGTGGCCGTAGGAAGCCTGCACTGTGACCGCCACTAACCTCTGAGTTGAACGAACTGCGATCCATTGCATTCTTTGCGCACGTGGGATCCTCTGTGTTTGCGGGGAGGCGTTTTTTATACAAAGTCTATGAGTGTGTGAAAAAATGAAACAAATATAAAATAAATGAAAGATTTAATTACAAGATTAAGTAATAAACATCAATACAATTTCAAATGAATGCTGTTGAAATATGCATATCACTGCATAAACATGCCATATAATATGTGTTATATAGCCGCTACGAAATGATGTATATATATATATATATATATATATATATATATATATAGTTCGAAGAACACGAGAATGTAGTAAAAGAAGAAAAAAAAAAATACAATAACACGACTTTACTGACGTTTCGGCCGCACAACCAAATGTCAAAACAAAAATAGCAATAGAAAAGTAGGGAAGAATGACAGCTAGAAATGCACGTGCACACCTTTTGACATCAAAGAAACCAAAAGTTATAGGGATAAATGTATGTGTGAAATAATAATAAGGGGCGAAGAAACTTTCAAGGTGTTAGCACACTAAACGGGTAAGAAGGAAAGTTTACCAGCACTTTCATTGATTCCACAAGTAACCGCTTTAAATTTATGACTTAGGTAGGATTCTCGAAGCTCTCTTTCGTGGTGGGAATGAAAACAGATTGAAGGATTGTTGCGGTGATTTTATCAAATCAGTAGCCCGGAATGCGCATGTCTTTTGATAGTGGAAGATGAGGGAGAGTAGCAGCGTGGCACTTATGGTTGTTAAAGCGATAACTGAATCGCGTTTCAGTTTGTCCAACGTACTGTAATTAGCAAACAGAACATTTGACCAACCTTGCACCGTGTTTTCTTGTAAGGTTGGCAACCCGCAGTCTCAGGAATCCTCGTTTTAGATGACGTTAAAATGCCATGCAGGTTAATAGGTGGTTCTGGAAAGATAACTTTAAGGTGATCACTCTGTGCTAGTATATTGAAATCTTTTTAAGGATAGCATGTGTTTTTTTACCTTACTAAATCTGTAGTGCCCGTTCATCTGCCTCAACTTTGCACGTCTTTTGCTAGCAATGAATTTGTTCGTATTATTTCGATCACTGAGTGGTCACATTTTCCTAACTTCACAGATCCTGAGGCTGCTCTGTCTGAATTTTATTCCGTCATTACTGATGCGATACAGAGATGCACAACAACTACATCACCCAAAAGGCGATATCGCGCTCCACGCGCCCCTTGGATTACTCAATCTCTTCTTTCTTCTTTACGGAAGAAGGATAACCTATACAAAAAACAAAACGACAGCCATTCAACTGCAAATTAAAATCACGCTATGAAAAGTATTCGGCTGTATTAGCCACTCTTCTCAAAGCAGCCAAGCGGCACTATTACAGTAAGCAGCTGCAGGACTGTGGAATAGATTCAAAAAGAAAATGGAAATTGCTCAATCAGTTTTTTAACAAAGTAAAAACACATAAGCAAGTGAGTTCGGTTGTTCAGGATGCCTTATGCATTAATGATGCTTCAGGGATTGCAAACGCTTTTTCTGAACATCTCTCGTCTGCTTGCTTTGATACCTCTTCCTCTCCTTACTCCTGCACTATTCCCCGTTATCCTCACTCTTTTTTTATATCCTACATTTCCTGAAGAAGTGCAATCGGTGATAACATTAATGGTGATGTCATAAAATTAATCAGTCCTTTAATTGCTCCTGTGCTCGCTCACATGTTTAACTTGATATTTAAGACCGGAGAGTTTCTGCAACAGTTCAAGGAAGCAAAGATATTGCCTGTCTTTAAAAAGGGGGACTGTAAGCTTGTCGAAAATTACAGGCCAATTTCTGTGCTTCCTTTCCTAGACAAGGTTTTAGAAAAAGTAATTGAAATCCGCCTTAGTAAATATCTCACAAAGTTTCATATTCTCTCTGATTCTCAGTTTGGTTTTCGTGAGGGGCTTTCTACTAATATAGCCATTGCTAACTTCACTGACACAATTAAAATATGTATTGATAATGGAATTTATGCTGGAACTATTTTCGTTGATTTTGCAAGGGCTTTTGACTCTATTGACCACAACATACTTCTTATAAAACTGTAGCGTTATGGCATAACTGGACCAGCCTTAAACATTTTACGGAGTTTTCTGAACAATAGGAAACAATGCATTTCTATTAATGGTGCTAATTCCGACCCAATTACTATAAAATGTGGAGTTCCTCAAGGCTCTATTTTGGGACCGATTCTCTTCTTAATCTTCTTTAATGATCTCCCCCAGTGTCTATCTTCTTCACAGTGCATATTATATGCGGATGACACCACCATTATTTTGTTCCCATACTAAACTTGACAACCTAATGTCCAACCTTCAAACAGATTAAACTCTCTTCATAATTGGTCCTCTACAAATAAACTAACAATGAACGCAAAGAAAACGTGCTTTATGCTTTTTACGTGTCCTCAGAAAAAAAAATTGAATTCCTCGTTCTCTATATATTCAATCGCAAGAAATCAAAACGAACAGTAGCACTACCTTTTTAGGTGTTGTTATTGACACTAACCTAAAATTCCGTGACCATATCTTGTCTGTTATTAGGAAAACCGCACCAGGACTTCGGGCACTCATTCGCGCTCGAGCTTTTTTTTGATATCACAACACTTGTCACTTTATATTGTGCATTTATTCACAGTCATATCAATTATTGTATTGAGTCCTGGGGCAGCACTTATAATATCCATCTATCACCTCTCCTAACCCTTCAAAAACAAGCTATTAGAATTATTTCTTTTGCACCTCGACAATCTCACTCACTGCCGTTCTTTATTAACAATCGCGTACTACCTTTATCCCTATCCTATTACTATAATCTTGGTCTATTATTTTTCAAAGTATTTCATCGCTATCTCTACCTCGATATAATTCCATCATACGTATTCGTTAATTCTAACTGCACCCGTTTTTCTGTTATGGGCAATCTACTTTTGCCTAAGGTACGCACTAACTATGGAAGGAAAACAAACTATTCTTTTTTCTGCTATATCACTCTGGAACTCCCTGCCTACCGACTTAAAACAATGTAACTCCCTTTCCATATTTAAATCTGACTTAAACGACTACCTATTTGAATCTAAAAATAACTGTTCTAATTAACTTGCTGTTGCATTTGAATGTGTTCGTCACTTTTTCAATGTTTTTGTACTGGCATGTTATACCATGGTATTATTATCTTTTCTTTTTTGATTTTTATGTTGTGTCGGTTTTCTTGTATTTTTTGTGCAGCTTTTATTTTGTGTAACTTGGTTTTTTAGTATATGATTATGCATGATATTACTGTAATTATTTCGTCTTTCATGTGCTTGTTAATTTTTCACCTATGCAGTGTTAGTTTCGTTTCATTAGTCGATATTTAATTCATCGTAAGGGGTCCCGCCTGCAGCTTTTACTTTGGGACCCCTTCCTGTATACTACTGTCTATGTACTAATTTACTTATCAATAAAAATGAATTGAATTGAATTGACGAGACATTTGTAACCGATGCTAAGTGGGTTGGAACAAGGGTACTTTGTGGCTGAATGGACGATTCCTGTTTTGCGCGGAACAAATCCATCCGATTCAGCGCATCGGCCCTTTTAACGGCATCATCCACAATATGACGTGGGTATTCCTGCTGGATTAAAGCTTCGCGAAGTTGTTCACAGTTTTCATAAAGGTCTTATTGTTCCGGGCAAAGCTTTCTTAAAGCGGAGCGCCTGACGGAGTGCACATATGGTATACTGGTTTTCCAGTATTTTATGTGAGAACTTTTAAAGTGAAGATAACGATGCCTGTCCGTTGGTTTTCTCTAAAGTTTAGTGGTTAGTTTGTTGTTAGATAGGGAAACTGTAACGTCCAGAAAGTTAATCGCAGAACGAGAGTACTCATGCAAAAAAGAAATGGATGGGTGAGCGGTATTGAAATCAGCTATAAACGATAACAGTTCATACGGCGATTTTCAATTGGCGATAGATTTGGGCAACTTTTCACGCAACATGCGCCTACGGGAATATTTCCACGACCGCCCATTCACTTCTGACACGCCGCCAGTTATGCATGCCTTCTAGCAATCGTTGGATCCCTTCGTCCCAGCGTGATAAATGCCTAGACATGTATATTGCCGCCGTCCAACGTGACGTCCTTAAAGCTTAGGAAAACTGAAATTAATTTCAGCCAAATATTTCATTAGAAGAAAGGAAAGCTATCACGTCATTGGTTAAACACAGTGATATGGCGATAAAACCAGCGGACAAAGGTGGTGCCGTAGTAATCGTGAGCAAAACGAATTGATAAAGCCCATCCGGCGTTACAAAAGCGGTCTTTTCGCGATCCAAGTCATCTACAGTGATCTGCCAATACCCTGAGCGAAGGTCTATCTATGGACGAGAAGTACTAGTTTCTAAACAGGCAGTCGAAGGGGTCATCAATACGTGGCAGCGGGTAGACGTCTTTGCGCGTGATCTAATTCAGATGTCGGTAATCGACGCAAATGCGCCAGTTGCCATCCTCCTTCTTAACAAGGACAACTGGGGAAGCCCACGGACTAGACGAATGTTCCGTGACGCCTTTAGTCAGCATTTTGTCCACCTCGTGCTGTATAACTTGACGTTCGGTATGTGAAACGCGGTACGGCCGTCGGCGTATGGGATTGGCGTCTCCGGTATACGTATATACGGTGAGTGACCACTGACGTCTGGCCTAAAGGACGACCATCAAAATAAAAAGTGTCGCGATAAGCAGGCCTCCAAGACGCGGGGTATGTCAGCAGCCTGCGTAGGTAGGTCAGTTGCGATCATCTTTATTGGTTCCTCTGCTGCAGGGTTGGACTGATCTAACTTGCCTGCGGATGATGGTGGACCTTCTCTGTCTAATGCGGAGATCTCGAGATCACCAATAGGCGAGATATCGGCCAGCGACATGCCTCTCGGGGGCACTTGCACGCAGTAGTTAAAGTTGAGGAGAGGGAGTGTGGTCCAGTTGTCTGCAACAGTGAGTAGCGTGTGCGGCACGGCGACGTTCCTTTTAAGCATTACTTGAGCACGTGGACTCACCACATAGACGCCGTCAGGAACAGGCGGAAATTATGTCACACTAACGTACTTGGTGGCTTGCGGGGGCACGCGGGCGTTCTCAAGAGAACGTAAGCCCGGTTGGGTCTCTTGTGGGATGTCGCATCTCTGGGGCGGTTGAAGCTGAATCACACCGGACGCACAGTCAAAGAGCGCGTAATGGGAGGATAAGAAGTCCAATCCTAGTATAATGTCGTGAGGGCACTTTTCCAAAACTGTAAACAATACAGTGCTAAGGTGCCCTGCGATGCTGACGCGAGCAGTGCACATTCCGAGCACGGTGGGCGTTCTTCCATCGCCGACGCGGAGGGTTCGTGATGCGGCAGGCGTGAGGACTTTGTTCAGGCGGCGGTGCAATCAGGCACTCATAACAGAAAGTGGCGCACCAGTGTCGATCAACGCCGGAATGGCTATGTCGTCGACTATAACATCAATGAGATTTTGTCGGGTCGGTAAAGTGAGCAAAGGATTTGTAGGTAGAGTCTTCGGTGCAGCATCACCTCCGGGAGCTGCACCAGTTAGTTTTCCGGGGAAGAGCGTCGGAGGTTCATGGGGGACGGCGGGCGACGAGTCTGAGGCGATAGGGATGACGGCCGACGAGCTGGTGGCGAACGGGACTGGTGGTGGCGGAATGACGGGGCGGAACTGTTCCATGTAACAGTAGCGTCGGTGTTAGGCTGTTCCTGGTCAAATGGAGGCTGGAAACTGGCGTGGGCACAGTCCGTAATGGTGATAACGATAGGGCGGTCGTGGAAGTGAGGATCCGACTCGGCTGCGGCAATGGCGGGAAATGTGACCGATTCGACGGCAGGCAAAGCAGATCGGTCGATCATCTGCAGTTCGCCACTCAGCCGGGTTTCGACAGCCTGGAGGGATCCGCTGGCTAGGTGAAGGAGCAGGTCCATCCGAGAGTCGTGAGGGTGCAATAGAGCAAACGGAATGAACTCCGAGATCTTCGAGTTCTTCGCGGATTATTGCTTGGACAAGTGGTACAACGGACAAGCTGTTCGTATCACTGACACGTGGAAAAGGGGTGACAGGTGACATTGCTTCAATTTCGCAACGCAAAATTCGTGTCACGTCTTCCGAAGTCGATGGTCGCCGCATTATGCTGTCCTCGCATGAGGAAGTCGCAGCTGTGTTCGGCAAGCGGGCGAACGACATTGGCAACGTTGCAATGCGGCGGCTCTTTGCCTGCTCAAAGCGTTGGCACTCCTTGATAATATCGCTGACTGTCGCACAATTCCTACACATTAGCAGATTGAAAGCATCGTCAGCGATGCTCTTCAAAACGTGCCCGACCTTGTCCGACTCGCACATGTCACTGTCAGCCTTGCGGCGCATCGCTAGCACGTCCTGGATATAAGCGACGTACGATTCCGTGGACGTTTGCGGACGAGTCGCTAGGTCTTTCTTCGCAGCGTTCTTACACCCAAAGTGGACGGCCAAAAAAGTCCTTCAGCTTCTGCTTACAAGTTTTCCAGTCCGTAAGCTCATCTTCGTGGTTGTCAAACCACGAAGATGAGCTTACTCGCCATACCTCGCCGTGCCTTGCAAGTAGGACATCAAGCTCGCCAGCATTACAGTTGCATCCCACCTGTTGTGGGTACTCACACGCTCATACATGGCGATCCTATCTTCCACGTCGACGTTATCGGTTCCGGAGCACGTTCCTGGATATTTCGGATATGCTACGACAATGGTTGAGATTGTCGCCACTGGCGCAGGTCCCGCGTCCTCCGTCATGATGTTAATCCCGAGGCGACGACCACTGCGGAGCTCCGTGGTCTCTTGGAAATACCCCGCACCTCCACCAAAATGCCACGGGGCAGAAATAGTCAAGCGAAGGTGTACTTACACAAATTGCAGCAACGCTGGATACACAAGATGGCTGCCCGAACCAGCCGCGCGCTCTCCTAGCCAAATTGTCTTCGTTGTTCATGGACACACCATGCCCCACTGCTCCGTAACAATATATATATATATATATATATATATAGGTTATCTTAGGTTTATTATTTACCCAACAGTTTCGGTCGGTGGACCAACCTGTTTCAAGGGTCGGTCCACCGACCGAAACTGTTGGGTAAATAATAAACCTAAGATAACCGCGAAGTTGTGCTTCTGATTTTCCAATATATATATATATATATATATATATATATATATATATATATATATATCTATATATATATATATATATATCCTACCGCAGCGATGGCCTAGCGGTAGAGCATCCGCCTCGTATGCGGGAGGTACCGAGTTCAAATCCCGGTGCCGCCGGGAACCCACCGGTTTTTCTAATGGGTAGAGATGTCCCCTGGCCTGGTGCTCGGCTGTCGTGGGGGTCCACATCTCGAAAGAGGGCCCAATAGAGATTTCAGCTGTTGTCTCTGGGTGCCTCTTGTCCAACCACAGACGGCCTTGTAGACGAGCATCCGCCGCGGCTGTGGGAGGCAAGTGCTGCCGCCGGGTACCTACCGGTAAAATAGGTACAAGCGCGAATATATATATATATATATATATATATATATTAGATATATAATATGAAAGAAATTATCACACGTTTAAAAACAAAAATACTATTATTTTACTGATGTTTCGGCCGGTGGTCCGGCCTTCATCGAAGTGAATGAGAATACACAAGACGTTCATTCCCAAGGTGTCGGAATGTCACGTGGAAAAGACATGTAGCTCCAATCAAAGTGTAAATGGAAAGAATACAAAAATAAAAATTAACAACTAAAACACGCGGTTTCTTAAACGAGGGACTAACAGATGGACAGAGCACCACACGTGGATGGCTGCGGTGAGTCACGGATGTGGAGGCGTTGTCCTCACCGTCGAAGAAGCGAAAAAAAAAAAGAAAAAAAAATGTTTCATGTGGTGGAAGGGGGAAACGAGAAAACACACGTGGGTGGCTGTGATGAGCTGCCCCTAAGGCCGCGCGCTCCCCAGTCTTGAGGGACCACCATCGTTTAAGATAAGACGATATACTCTACCGCAGACTAGCCGTGCGAAGGGGGCATGCGACCCAATAGCGTCTCCAGATTGAAAAATAGAGAGGATATGCGGACGTGCTAGCACGAAGCAAGACCGTTTTACATGCTTCGCGGTTAGACTACAAGGGATTTACTTTCCGCTATAACCACATTGTTCTAATCAGATGACAATCACATGAGTTTCCCGGTGCTTTCATTAATACCCGAGGCGGTGGTATTAAACTTATAGATAAGATAGGACTCGCAAATTTCCCGGTCGTGGTGTCAGCGAAAGCCTGATTCCAATATTGTCGCTTTTAAGTCACTGAAAGATTGACCGGGGAGGTTGACATGTTTGGTTACGGGAAGATTCAAAGGAGATTTTGTGTGCGACCTGTGGTTAATAAATCGTATCCTGCAGAGGTGTCTCTGTCTGACCAATATACTGTTGATTACAAATTTTACATTCAAGAAGGTAGATCACATTGGCGGTGTCGCATGTAAAGTTTCCATTTATTTGAACAGAGAATTTGGACGTGGTACTGGTTGCTGGATCATAATACTGGTATTACTGGGTCATAATATTTTCACCGGGTGCAGCGTAAACCCCTAATTGACCATATATATACATAATATATCCGTGCGACTGGCAGCTCGAGGCACTTTGCCTGTTTTCGCGGGCTTCTTTCACGCTCGGAAAAACACTTTTATGTAGCATGTATTGAGCAACAGAAAGCTGTATCGGGAGTTTCTCACGTTGCTCTACAATTTTCTCATTGACCCTTTGATAATTATGACTGTACTTCTCGAAATAGATAATTATTTCAATTACCTAATTAAATACCAGTAACGAAAAAAAATTACTGACGGCTACTCTACTGTACTAGAAACAATATGCACTAGGTTTTGTTCGAGTAACACAATTGCTCTTTTTAAAAATCTTGGTGCATGACAGTTGGGACAGCATTTATATCTATATATAGTGCACTCGACAATGGTTTGCTCCGGAACACCGTCAGTTGCACGTCAAAGGTGTGGCGAAATGCTGACGCATCTCTCTCGCCACTGAATTTTTTAACGACATAACCTTTTAGGCATATGGGCCGATTAAAGAATAAAACAACGCAATTTCTAATATTAATGTGTTTACTGCTCTATTGGAGCAGTAAACAGCACACTAGCTAAATAGAGATGTTTGTTAAGGTCCTTCTTGCCCACACCTTTTCCATGTTTTCGTGAAATTAAAAATATAGAACTCCGACATTTACGTCGTTACCGGCCAGCAACCTCAACTGCGACTAAAGGCCCAGGTGAGGTACGAAAAACGTTCATCCGAAAAGACCAGCGGCAGACGTATTCATTTCTGTGGAACATATAGTTTGCCTATCAATCAACCAGTAATGACAGTTCGCACCACTGAGTAAGGCGCCACGCTGCCTAATTGACTCTTGCTACACCAAGAAAAAGAAGCTCTTGTGCCTAACCCACCCAACAATTACCAATGCCACACTCACACGGATTCATTGTTGAACTTGCGCGTCTGTTACTCCATTCATCGCAGATAATTTTAGCCTCCAACTAGCGCACTCTACATGCGGTGAAAATTTCCCCACCATGACGCATAGGTGACGCTCGTGAACGCAGGGTTGCCATAATACTCGTGAGCAGACATCAGAGGACTGGCCTGGATCCAGCGACCGCGTACGTAGGTCGCATACACAAGGCAATAATAACAAGGACGATACCAACTCTAAGGGTGAAGAAAGAGATAGTCGCTATATAAAACAACAACCTGGCGAGTTAGACAGAAAGACAAAAGACATGCAGAACGACGTGTAGCTTACACATGGTTTGTGGAAAGAAAACAGGATGTAATTAATGTCATTTTGTGAGTCAGAGAGTTTAAACATACCTGGAAAGTACCTGCCACCTGCTTTGGAGTGTTCTGTAAACGAGGCTCTGTGGAGCTTGCTGCAGCATATGGTTCAAAGGGAATGGTCCTGATTTCCGCTCGCGAGTCAAACCAGACGAGAGCGCAGCGGTAAATCACTGTATTTTTTAAGCTTTAGAAGCAGTGACAGGTGAGGGTGGAATGCGCAATGTGAACAGATATGGAACATCCTTAAACCACAGGCATCATTTACTACATGAACCTATAGAAACAGGAAACCGACTAATAAATACTCGTATGATACCTCAAAGCAACTAGCTGCCATAGTCGAGACACTCTCTGCAGAATGAACCAGAAGAATTCGGTGAACAGTGGACCTCAATTTTCAGTAACAACCATATAAAACCAACGTACGAAGTATAATAGTTTATTAGCTCTTTTGTTTGCTTGGTGTCAGCGCCTGCTCGCTTGCTTGATGGAGTAGTTACGTGGCTAAAAGACGAGCACTCCTGGTTTCATTTCGGCACTCCCAGTACCCGTTCCACACTTTCGCTAATAGAAGCTTCCTGTAGACCCCCGTCTTCAATAATGTATTCATATTCAAAATCTGTTCATATCCAATAAAGTGTCCAATGTTTAATAATCAGGAGACAGAATCTACCACCGTGTCATATGGCCGTTTCAGAGTAGTGAAAGATTTTGGCCAATGTAAGAAAGATGAGATAGAGAGAGGAGGGGGGGAGGAAGGACACGGTGAGCTCGCGCAATCGCGCGGAGGGCCTGAGCAATTCAAAGGCGTTCACGTAGGCCAGTCGTCCTCAAGAAAGACAACAGTGCCTTCACAGCTTTGTGGGCCGACGAGCGATGGGGATGGTCTCCAAGGAGCACCTGCACGGAGAACGGTCGATCGTCAAGTCGTCGCAATGCGTTCGATAAAGTTTGTCGTTCCGACTGAAATCGATCGCAGTGACACAATAAATGTTCTATGTTCTCTTCGCTGCCGCAGACGTCGCACGTAGCACTTTTGGTCATTCCAATCAAAGCACAGTACGCCTTCGTGAAAGCCACTCCCAACCACAGCCGGTATAGAAGCGATGCCTCACGTCGGTGAATCCCGGGTGGAGGTTGGAGTTGGAGCGAAGGGTTCAGTTCGTGTAGCCTGGTGCGCCTTATATTTGGGGTGTTCCACTCAGTTAAAGATAGCTTGCGTGCCAGGTGACGAAGCTGCCTTGCAACGTCTGTCCTGGAAAGAGGAATGGGAACGCTGTGTTGTTCTTGATGTGACTCTCGGGCAGTTTTGTCAGCGAGATCGTTTCCACTGATCCCGCAATGGCCAGGTAGCCATTGGAAAATAATTTCGTGGCCTTTCTGTTTGACGTCGTGGTGAAGTTTGACAATTTCGTATGTTAGTTGTTCGTGAGCTCCACGTCGGAGAACTGCCTGCATACTTTGTAAAGCCGGTCTCGAGTCGGAAAACACGGTCCATGTACCAGGACTCTCTGCGTCTATAAATTGCCGTGCACTGCGCAGAGCCGTGAGCTCTGCAGCCGTGGAAGTCGTGACATGTGAGGTCTTGAATCGCATTGTTACTCCTCTCGTCGGTATAAACACAGCCCCGCCAGAACTGGTCGATGTAGTCGATCCGTCCGTATAGACATGCACGTGACTGCTGTATCTCTCGTACAACAGGAGAAAGATCAATTGTTTTAGGGCAGATGGTGATAAAACTGACTTCTTCTGAAGTCCTGGAATTCTAAGTTGGACTTCAGGACGGCACAAACACCACGGAGGAGAAACCAGCCTGGCCGGAGGTGCGTACCCCGGTGTAATCGAGGCACGATATGCACTGACAGTTGTGCTATATGACGTGTGGGGTCTTTCCACGGTGAGTGCGGCGAGGTGGTGGCAAGGAGTCCGGGCAATGTGCCTGACATGTGCACGCATTGCCTCGATGGCGATGTACGTTGTGATTGAATAATCTTGAGCAATGGCGAGTTTCAGCCATTGACGCACTGCGTGGTAGTCCAAGGCATATCCTAAGAGCTTGTGCCTGAATGCTCTGAATTGTACGCAAATTAGTTTTGCAGGTGTTGGATATAACAGGTAGGCTGTGCCGGAGGAACCCAACAAACAACACCCTGTATAGCTGTAACATGGATTGTGTAGATACCCCCAGTTCTTTCCTGCAAGGAACTTGAACAGATGACAAATAGCCATCAGGCGCTTTTTCACGTGGTTGACGTGAGGAGTCCAGGACAGATCTCTGTCAATCACAACTCCCAAGAACCTGTGACTCTTGCTGAACTATATCACTTGTCGGTTGATTGATATGCCGTATGCAGACATTGGCTTCCGCGTAAATGCCACCACTGCGAACTTTTCCCACGTCACCTCCAATCCTTGTTTGCGAAGGTAGCACGATGTCGATGAGGCCGCCTTCTGAAGCCGAGCGCGAAGCTGAAGCCATGTCACCTCCGACGTCCAGATACAGATGTCGTCGGCGTGGATAGAGAGTCGAGCGGTGCTTGGCAGGTTCTCGATTAGTCCAATAAGGGTCAGATTAAAGAGCGTCGGGCTAAGTACTCCGCCTTGAGGGACTCCGCGGCTAGTTGCGGGCTGTAATTACTGATTCGCAAGGACGCACAAGCGAGCAACACGACAAGGGAGAGCAGGGAGCGCGCGTACGTGCTAGCAGACAAACCGGAAGTCGTTGGTCCTTGTTCGACCAATGGACATCGTTTCCGCAGTTGACATCACCAGATTCCCCCCGATCACATCGTTACGACCACTGCGGATACAGGAAAGGCGAGGGGAGGAGGTGAGCATTTTTTTTTTATTTTGTGGCGCTCCCGCGGCGCGTAGCGCTGCAGCGTTTGACATCGTTGATCGTGACGACATTCTGAACTCGATGCGCGTGTTTACTTGTAATGTTCAAAACATATCTGAGGTGGTTTAGGGGCCCTTTATCGTCTCGAATACTCACGAAACAGCGGAGCTGGTGGTTTATACTAGCTTTTACTTTGTTTTAACTTGGCTTTTACTTAGCTATAACTTAGCGTTAACTTGAAATTTTTCTTAGCTTTAACTTTGCTTCAACATCGATTTGTCTATCTTCATGGTGAGCTTCTTCGTAGCGTTGCCGAGACGCAGCTTCTGTCTCTGTAAACTTTAGATCTCCAACCCTCCTCCGTCGCTTTGCTTCAGCAGCCCTTGCTCGGAATTCCGGATCTTCGCGCAGTCATTGAAGCCGCTCCAGAGTAGCATCACGACGAAATTGACGCCGCGCGTCTTCTTCTTCGGGAGAAAGCTGCTTCTTTTTTATTGCGACAGCAATTATATGGACTCTTCAAGCGGATTTCTGCCGTCACTGTCGCCGTGAGGTTTCGTATAAAGTCCAAGGGCGATAAAATCGTCGCCGCGTGCCGTATGTGCAAGTGAAAGCGCGCGGGGGACGCGCGCTATCACGGAGAGCGAACGCACGGTGACGAGCAAACGCGACTTCGGTCACTCGAAAAGCCGTGGGGGTATGGGAGGGAGGAAGGAAGGGAGGGCGGGCGACGCTGTGCTGCGGCACCAAATGCGTATCTTGCAACCGGGCGCAAGGGGAACTGGCGACTCAATCTCCCACGCGAAAGGAGGAGAGCGGGAAGGCAGCGCGGGAGGGATGGAGGGAGGGGGGGGCAGCTTATACTCTGCCAACAACTGCGCTTTGCGATGGTGCGGCCCGTTGCGTCTACCGTATCTTGAAATAGATCTCCACACGGCTCTGACCTGTGTATGCGCTATGCATTCGCCGCTCAGTTTCCGTTGAAGCGATAGACCTCACGAACCTTCGCTCGCTGCGTCGGCTGCGCTTGCTGCCAGTGTTTTGACAGTGGTTGTCTGTGGTCATTGAGTGTTATCTATTCATGTTTGCTTGTGCGCGCTGACAGTACACGCCTGCTAATTCAGTTAGTAAGCGAATGTGTCCAAGTTTATGCAGCTGATAAAACTACTACCCCTAGTCCGAATAGCCCCTAGTCCCCTAGTCCGAATACTAACCACGGCGGTGGTTAGTATTGGTTGTATGACTTTCGTTATGAAACTTTGTTAAAGCAGTATAAAGCAAAATTCGCAGAATACATGCCATTTTGGTTTACCTGTAGTGTGAGTGCCCGAAGTCGACAAAACTTTTATGCGAAACGTCATCATCACTGCGCCTCCATGACAGGAGCGGTCAGAGAGTCGTTAAAAATTGGTTTATTAGCAGTACCAATTAGCAGTACCAAGCGCTGGTCTGAAGTTTTAGCATCATTGGCTCAGCTCAAGCATAGCGCGGAAACGGGCATGTTCTTTAGCGACTCTAGTTTAAGCAGCGAGACAAAAGCGATCGACTTACAGGTGCCGATTTCAGATGAATATTAAAATGTACGATGTTGTTGGATTCTCGCCGATTATTTTTTTATTAAATTCCTCTTGGACGTTATTGCCTGTTTCTTTTTATACTCGGTGAAAATTTTCCGGCTCTCAATGCAGACATTCGCAGAAGAGATTTTGGAACGAGCGTTCTCTGCTGCATCCGGTCGCAAACACAGCTTCGCTGTAAATAGGGCCTGTCTTGCAACTCTTCCAGCGGCAAAATTTCTCATACCGTGTGCCACAAGGCTTAAAAAATAATAAAATAAAATAAAATAAAATAAAATTATACTACATACCTACATAAAAACGAGCTACATACCGAAAAAGTTAACGCATTTTGTCATTTTTCTATTAAGACACAGTATTTGTTTAGCATAATTTTCATCATTCATAGCTCCTTAGCTTCTGCAGTATACGTGAAAGAGTAGCAAAATGCGCGTGCTTCCAACCACAGCAACTGATCACTCAGCCAAATCTATCTCGTCTTAAAATTTCGGTACGTAGCTGATTTGACAGAGTGATTTCTCGTGCGCGTCCGTATCTACAGCTAATCTGCCTGACCAAAGTGAATGCCATGTTTAGTGGTCTGCCATCTTTCTTCTCTGTCTTCTGCTCACGTCTGCGGTTCACAACGAAAATTATTTTTTCACTTTGCACCTGCCTTGTTGGCTACAGGGGATTTGGAAATTCGAACTAAAATGCTAAATGTTTCACCCATCGCGTTAAGTCTGACATCGATAGCTTGCGCAAGTCAGGAAACCGGCGCTGTCGCTCTTCCTCTTTATTTTTTATTTTTTACATTCTGTGCCTCAGCTGTCTTTAGTATAGTGGTTCCTCGAGTAAAGACTACAGCTGTGTCTCAATACTCGCAGTAGATGGCTAAATAGACTGCTAAGCGGACAGCGGTCATCTTAAGTCTCGTTCAATTATTATTATTATTATTATTATTATTATTATTATTATTATTATTATTATTATTATTATTATTATTATTATTATTGTTATTATTACTATTATTGTTGTTGTTGTTGTTGTTGTTGTTGTTGTTATTTGATTTGAACATATACATTTGACAGGAAAGGCAAAGCGCTGAGCAGGCTGGCAACTGCCGCCGGAAGGGGCGCAATGCTGGCCTACTCTTTAGAAAGGAGGAGATAGAAACATAGAAATGGAAGATAGGAAGAAGGGAATGAAAGAGGAAAGAAAGAGCAAGACGACAAATCTCTAAGAATAAAGTAGAACACACAGCACAAGTCAGACACAGTAGGGCCGGTCAAAGACAAACTGGCATAATTAAGACATAACTTCGCGAAGCGAGCGCCGAAGCCAAAAAGCGATGCAGGCTACTTTGCTGTTCAAACAAGATGGCATTAGGGCAGGAAGCTTGATAACTCGACGTGAAGGTCGTCTGCTCAGAGGGAAACGTAGTTACGCTTTATTACGAGTTTAATGTAAGCTACGTAGTGTTTTTCATGGGTTCGCACACGCAAAGCGTTAAAATACGGCGATTTCATGCGCTTTACTTAGCTTTTTTTTTTTGTAAACGCGAGGTGGCGTCACGTCACGGAGACGTCTTCCAGGTGGTTCGAGATGCGTACCATTATACTTGGACTTTTCCACCATTATGCGAGAATTTTATCTTCCTTTCAGATATCTGTCTTTGCATCCGCATGCGTATATCGACAGGCCGCTTAATTATCATGATCATACAGGCTTGTGGAAGAAAGTTATGCCTAGTTTCATTAGGTTGTACATTAAACTTCATGCGCATCAAGTACAACATTACGTGATGTAGGAGGACGAATAACAATAGCCGCCACGAACGACAGCTACGCGAAGCCGCGGGCACCAATTTACTGGCAGAGAGGCGGGGCGCAAAAGAGAGAGAGAGAGAAAAAAAAAGCAAAAAAAAAAGAAGCGAGGGTATAGTTTGGTCATTGTACATAATCTCCAGATGAACATTATAAACAACGTGTTGCGAATCGAAATTGCGCGGACGCCAAGAGTAGTATAAATTAAAACGGAAATGTAGGTAACACAAATAAATACCACCCACCAAAGACCATATAAATGCAACCGTAGGAATGTAACATGCGAATAGTAAGAAATGTAACGTAGGGACCCAAGTAATACAAATCAATTTCACACAGCAAACGTTTACCCGCCGTGTTTGCTTAGTGGCTATGGTGTTGGGCTGCTGAGCATGAGGTCGCGGGATCAAATGTCGACTACGGCGGCCGCATTTCGATGGGGGCGTGTACTTAGATTTAGGTGCACGTTAAACACAGGTGGTACAAATTATTCCGGAGACCCCACTACGGCGTGCCTCATAATCAGATCGTGGTTTTGGCACGTCTTTGTCTGTCTGTCTGTCACAGCAAATGGTATAAACACCATCAAGAAAAAAAAATAAAACAGAACAACCAGTATACAAAGAAAGATAAAAAATACTGCAATATTTATCGACGCTACAAAAGGCCGACCATTCAAGACAATTAAAAAAAAAGTTACGCTTTTCTTGAAAATTCAGTTTCAATGGTTATTGCTCTACTAATTAACGTACGTATTTAACAGTCGAGGATTGTTTGTAGCCTTTTAATGCATTAAGCTGTTCTAAATGCTGCCGCCGTCCATTGTTAAATGTTGCATATATGATATACATTGTCATGTTTTCTTGTAGAGTTGCGAGTTGCCGTTAAAAATGCTTTATTTCTTGCCTTTTGTTTGAAGACTTCGCAAATCTGATAGTCGCGCATCTTGGGATTAGGTATTGCGTTTCATGAATAGGCTCGAAGTATACAGGGTTTTTCACTTAACTTGGGCCAAACTTTAAAAATATGCAAATGCCACTTAGCTTGACAGAACCAAGGTAATGTTGTTTGCCGTCGCTTGAAGATACTCAGTGTATTTTTTTTGGATTCCGCCTAATTACATAATTAGTCTTAGTTAATTTATCAACTTCTTAATAATATAATAAGATGAAAAGTACCAATGAGAAAATTGTAAAGCAACGTAAAAAAACTCCCGCTACAGCGTTCTGTTGCTCAATACGTGCTACGTGAAACTGTTTTTACGAGCGTGAAAGAAGCCCGCGAATACACGCAAAGTGCCTCGAGCGGCGAGTCGCACGGCAATTTTGGGTGTATTCGCAAGCACCAGCGATTAGGCTGGAAGGTTCATTGAGTCATGTATAAATAACCGACGCGTCTGATCCACAGATCAGCTTTCGACGATCGCCGACTGTGCTCACCGCTATCGTTGTGCTTCGAGTGTTACTTGCTTTTTGTGGGCACAGGTTTTCCCAAAAGGAAGTTAGGTTCGCGATTCACAGTTTTGCTTTAGTGTGTGTGCCTGACCGTCACTACAACGTGACACTATGGAAAACACACTGTCCAATTTGCATATTGACTCGAGCCAATATATCGCGAAATGAAAACACGTATAAAGCGGCGCTCACATTTCGCATTAGGGAGTATCGTAATCATCGGTGAACGTTTCTCAATTTCCTTCAAACTTCCGTCATCTTGCCTAGCTCTGCAGAACAGATTTGCCACAACCTCAATAATTATTTTAGGCTTGCAAAGGAAACTTGCATGAATCCGACTGGCGCAATTCCTCCGTAGTCATAAAGGTACCACGCTATCGTCTTACTGCCGCTTTATTTCCCAGCGTTTCGACTGGTTGTACTCGCGATGAACGACCCCGGTCTCTGACCGACGAGGATGTCCGGCCGTAAAGATAGCAGAATTCGGTCATCAACCGCAGTGTAGTTGTTGTTGACGCGTCAAGGTTGACAAGGAAAACGTTAAGCCCTCACGGGCTAATTCACGCAGTGTTCAACGGATGGCAGTACACGTCTATCGCTTGCTCTTGGGAAAGAAATAGCCTTCGCAGGTGTATGTAAATCTAAGCAAATCATGCAAAAAACAGCGAAGTTGTACAAAAAAACTTTTTACACCCCTTAGGAAGCCCTTCTTTGCCCCTCTCCGCAATCTACCCCAGACAATGTACACTATATTATGTGTAATTCCTTCGCTTTGACCTGAGCTTTTTTTTAAACGCTTCACTATATCCGAGACTAGTACCTGCATACTTTCCAATATATCCGAAGCATGTTCCTGCAAGTTGGGCTGGCTCGACTGCGTCCGCTTCGCTCTGCACAATGCGCCTTTGGCTGATTGATACCGACCAAGCCCCCATAGCGTTACCGCCGCAGGAAAACAGGGGCCAAATTCACAAAAGCTTTTCGTTCGTGATTGCTCAGGATACTCCCCTATTCCTTCATCTTCACCTTCCTCCTGGGAGACTGCGCTGATCAGCTCAGACCCGCAAGAGCAGTGACGGCTGATCCAGCGGGCACGCGGGGTGGTGCGAGCCAATGGGGCCCTGAACTAAGAGCTTCACCCTACGAGTGTCGCCCCACCTCATGGACAATAAATGTTTTCTCTCTCTCTCTCTCTCTGCGAATGGCCGTCCTCCCTCGCTAATGATGTGTTCAGCTTTAGGATTGGCTGAAATGATCTCCTACGAACAGTTCTAGCGTAAGAGGGTTTTGTGAATACGGGCTCTGTAAGAAAAAATAATAATAATGGCGTAGAACAATGCGCCGCTGCCCTTGCGTGTCTTGAAGAATATCGAACGCCAGTTGTCACTTGAAAATCATTGCTTGGGGATGGTCGATAAATTTTTTTATTTGTTGAACTATTAATCATTCATCATTTTAGCCTTTGATCGATAATTCGCTTTCGATGCAAGTTGTTTGATTGATTTATTGATTAACCGAAAATTTTGCCGGGCACATTAAAAGGGTTCAAACACAATTATCTACTTCTGTAGGATCCTATTTTTTCTCTCTTAAGAGGTGGAATCAAGTTAGAAACAAAACGTGTATAAACGTTCGATTAAGAATAATATTTAACTTGTTAAAGACTAAATGGCCACTAGTTGGCACTAGTGGCTTTTGAAAAGATAAACAATATATGTTATAAAACGGCACTTAGTGCAGAATAAGGTACAGGGCACTAGTGAATCCCTGTACAGTACAGTTAAACAACAAATAAGAAAAATAGCGGAAGTAAATGGTGAAGCCCAACTAAAATATGGAAGAAATTGCAATATGACAGGGTAAAAACAATACTTGTTTAGAATTTTTAACCACATATGCTCTTCTATACTAAGCAAAAGAATGTCAATCGGCTGGGATGTTTGTGCGAAACCGGCACCTTCTTTGAATGGCCACACGACCAGTATGCGAGAATAGATGCACGGACGCTGTAGATTTGCTGTAATATCGACACGGACTCCGTCGATATGGCAAATACATGCTCCAAACTGGTGCGTATGCTGTGCCACGTCTTTAGTGGACTGGGAGTGGCACGACGATCAACGACTGGGTTGCTATAGTGTGCCTTGAATTGCGAGGGCATTTCAGGCCTCCGGCATCGTGCGGGGTGGTGGCGTGGGTGGTGCGGGGAAGGAGAGGGCAAGCGCTCGGAACAGCATCACTCGGGACTCGAAAAAAAAAAAAACAGTCGACAGTCGCTCTACCTCAGCCGCACAGTCACTGCTCATGACTGTGCGGATTAATCGAACAGGCCTAATCGTTTAACTCGATTAAGTGAAAGGTGGACATCGATGAAAATTAATCGTTTTGTGAAACCAATTTAAACGATTAATCGATTAAGTTGTCATCGATATTACCAACCCTATGAGTGCTCTTGATGCTTGTAATAAATGCTGCCCGTAGAGTAGTCTAGCTGATACTATATCATCGTTCTTTTATGGCAGAAATGGATAAGACTGCGTGCATTCTCTTGACAGCAACTTGTGTTTTGTCGACATAATACAGTGGGTGCGAGGCCGAGCCGGATGTTAGGTATTATATTACATTCTAAGTGTAATAACCCTTCAGTTAAATCTTATGTTACTCAAGTCTGAAGGGCATCATTTTGCTATGATAACCATGAGAATTTCTCGACGCAAAGCACCTGTTTCAAAGTGCGTAATGGTTTGGTTTACAGACTAGACACATCAAAACATCTCTCTCTCTCTCTCTCTCTCTCTCTCTCTCTCTCTCCTCTCTCTCTCTCTCTCTATATATATATATATATATATATATATATATATATATATATCGACCTCACCGTTGCACTTCGCTCCTCGCAGAGGCAGGAGGACATGTGTCGAGGGCGTTGATGCACAACACTTCGCAATGTGGTGAACGCGGTTTCAATCATGGATCCAGGACCTCAAAGAGCAATTGCTCATATTAAGGTGAAAGCTCTAATGGAGCTGCGGACATGACACCTACATCACTTACACGTGTTTCTTCGGATTCCTGATACCCACCCATTTTTTTTTCATCTTTTCATTAATTTAAGAACGTTGAACTCAATGTTTACTTCGCTCACCTGCCAGGGTGAGACTAAAGGCCCAGATGAGGTAAACGAAATCCTCTCTCAGCCGTTTCTATTACGCGGATTCGCCTCGAAAGAAGTTAATCCGAAACGACCAGCGGCAAACGTATTCCTTTCTGTGGAACATATAGTTTGCCTATCAGCCAACCAGTAACGGCATTTCGCACCACTGAGTAAGGCCCCACGCTATATAATCGAATCTTGCTACATCCATAAACTCTTGCCTAACCCACCCGACAATTACCAACGCTACGCTCGCAGGGCTTCATTTTTGAAGCTTCACATTTCCATTCGTCGCAGATAATTTTAGCCTCCAACTGGCGCACTCTGTGTGGTGAAAATTTCCCCACCATGACGCATAGGTTACGCCGGTGAACGCAGGGTTGCCATTATTCTCGCGAGCAGAAATCAGAAGACTGGCCTGAATCCAACGACCGCGTACGTAGGTCGCATCAACAAGGCAATGATAACAAGGGCGATAACGACTCTAAAGTAGGAGAAAGAGATGGTCGCTATAAAAAGAAGAACCTGGCGAGATAGACAAAAGCAAAAAAAAAAAAAAAAAGACATGCAGAGGGACGTGTCGTAAGCACAAGATTGGTCGAAAGAAAACACGATGTAGTCAAGCTCATTTTGTGAGTCAGAGTTTGAACATACCTGGAATTGCCGGCCACCTGCTTTGGATCGTTCTGTAAGCGAGACTGTCTGCAGCTTGCTGCAGCATATGGTTCAGAGGAAATGGTCCGTATTTTCGCTCGCGAGTCTAACCAGACGAGAGTGCAGTGGTAGGTCACTATATCTTTAAAGTTTTAAATGGAGGGACAGATGAGGGTTGAATTTGCGATAATCGTTACATTGCTTACAACGGACTGTGGGCGAAAGCGAAAGCGAAAGAAAAAAGAAACAACTAACTCACTGCCGTTGTTAGCCAAACCTACAATCTCTGCGAAACGCATGTGTTGCTCTGCGAGTTAAGCTAAAGCGACCACTGGCCCTCCATCCACATTATATGTTGTTTATGTATCAGTATTCGTAAGCTAGCGTTGGGAGTGTAAGCCAGCGCCACTCGCGGCCATGGTGGCGGATATCGAACATCCATTAAGCCATATGCATCATTTAGTACATTAATTTACAGGAACAGGAAACGTGCCAATAAACACTCGAATGATGCCTCAAAGCAAACAAGTCTGCCAGAGTCGAGGCACTTACTGTAGAGTGAAAAAAAATGAGGTGAACAAAGGACTTCAATTTTCAGTAACAACCATATAAAACAAACTTGCGACGTATAATAGTTTATTCGCTCTTTTGTTTGCTAGGTTTGCTGGCTTGATGTGATTTTTACGTGGCAAAAAAGACGAGCTTTCTTGGTTTCATTTCATTACTCCTAATACCCGCTGCCCTTTATAGGTTTTCGAGCAAGCCACCGTTTTTCTGATAGAAGCTTCCTATTCGTATCACTGTGTCATGTCGCCGTTTCAGAGTGGTGCAAATTTTTGGGTTATAGAGCAGAGTTTGCGGGGTTTTCCCAACATGGGCTTTCTTCCAGTGGGTAATGGGAAACTACTTTTCCCAATAGCGGTTGCAAAACTCCGTGGATAAGCGCTTCGAGCAAACACCGCTGGGATCCAGCCTATTCAAGGACATATCAAATGCACTTTACTCGGCCAAGAAGGCCGCAACACAAAGTTCCGCGGAAATTTTCGTTGGTGTACGAAGAAAACCTTCAGTCACTTGTTATGCGGTGAGCATGAATTGTACAGACGATATAATTTTAGGCATTTGTGGTAACCCGGTGCGTTTAGAAAGCAGGCTTGCATCATTTTTGTATGGTGTCACGTTGTATTGATACCAGACTACTTCAAACTTACTTTAGCAACATGAAGCCAGTATACAATGAAGCCGATGCAAGCAAAATAAAACTATGTTAAAAACATAGTTAATAAATGAAAGAAATTAGTGATAAAGCTTGCATTCGTAAAAAAGTAAAATGTAAATATAGTCATTCCCTGCCAAGGTGGCGAATGTAAAACATCCATAAAGTCTCAGGCATCACGTGGTAGTACCTTTACTTTTCCTATTACCACAACGGAGTAAACAGACCCCAAGCAAAAAACTAGTTCTGAGAAGCTTGAGAGACTCTCAAAACGTTTAGAGACAACAAAAGCAAGGTCAGTAACAACGCTTAGTCAGACACTGAAATATAATGTCATAACCACTAAGCAACACAATTACACTCTATTGCTCCTAAAAATCCAAATGAACGCAAAGGGTATTTTTCTGCATGCAATGATCAGAATAGGCAGGGGGAAAAAACACGAGACACTGGAAAGCTGCGCCAGCACTTGTAAGAAATAAAACAAAATAAGACCAACATACAGAAAATCAGTTGAAATTTTTGTTGAAGGAGGCTTTGTATTATTTAGTTTAAATTTGTTTAATATGGCTGGAAATAAAAACTGTATGGTCTGATTACTATAACTGACCCTTATTAGATAGGAACTGCCCACTTCTCGGTAGGATCTTGTCAGAAATATTTTCCCCTAGGCTTCGGTTGAGCGAAGGCTTTCAATAAATTAAACATGCGAAGTGGAGAAATTTAAATAATTCAGCAACTTATATTCACACATGCCATATATGCAAATAATTCTGTATTAGGTAACATTACAATTACGAAGTTAACATTAACGTTTACGGGCCTAATACATACGACTTTCGATTTGTTTGTATTAATATAGGTATTGTTTTTTCGTCATTGACCATTTATTCATTAAACTAAGGATCCATTTGCATATGCACCTTCGCTGTAAAAGACTCCGGGTTCGCCTTTTTCTCGGTCATTGCATAGCAAGGGTCTAGGCTCTGTTCTGGTCGATGCCTCGAGGTAGCACACCCAAGTTTACTGGCCAGTTTCTTAATCCTAAGATAATGTACTACGTGATGCCTATGGTTTAATGGATGTCCCTAAAGATATCTGATTTGTACCCGGGTTTCGGTACTAATTTGAAGGGACGAACGCCTTCGGTGCTTAAATAAATAAATAAAAAAAGATGTCGCAGTTTCACCCGAAAGGCGAAGCATCAATTGCGATAGCAAATTAGTCGAGAGCTATACGGAGTAAGGATAGTAGTTTTATCAGCTGTACAAACTTGGATATGCAGCAGAACCAGCAACGCGCAGAACTGTTGTCGACGCCGTCGGCGTTTTGCCCGCGTTCGCATCGAACGCGCGCGGCGTTGGTGACTGTTGCCGGTGCCTCTGGGGGTGGCTCGGAGGTTTTAGACGAGATCAAAACGGGACGCTCGTCGAGCAGCGTCTGAAGTCTTTACTACCTTCTCGCCTCGCAACGTTTCTATATAAATGCGCATTTGGTGCCGCAGCTAAGCGTCGCCTCCCCTCTTTCCCTCCCGTCCCCCCCACGGCTTTCGCGCGACGGAAGAAGTCACGTTTGCTCTCCACCGTGCGTTCGCTCCCCGTGAAAGCGCGCGTCCCTCGCACACATACAGCATACGGCGCGCGGCGACGATTTCATCGCCGTTGGACTCTATACGGAACCTCACGGCGACGGCGACGCCGATGGCAGAAATGAGCTTGCAGTGTCGGTATAATTGCCATCGAAGTAAAAAGGTTTCTTGCGGAAAAGAATTCATGCTGATTGCAGATATAGGTCAAGCCAATCGCTGGATATCGCATAGTTGTTGTTCTTGCCTTAAGCATATGGCACGAACCCACGAGGGGGGATTGGCCGAGGTTCGCAACTCTGAGCGCCAGCTAGTGACAACTTCTTCTTCGTCGTAAGTTGTAACAAGTTCCACCTTCGCCACTATGGCTGCGAGGGGCGCTGTCGAACACTCTCAGTTGTTTACGACTTATAAGTCGTCTACACTCCCAGGGTGTAGACGACTTACGCGAGATGTCACCTCGGATGCAGGTTGTGGTATGCATGGTGTCGGCGGTACCTGTACGTGACATTAACGTATAAAGAGCAGTTGCGGCCGCTAATGAGGCGATTTGGAAAGCGAGCCGAGAGAAATGTCACAGTTTCGCCCTAAGGGCGAAGCAATGAATGCGATAGCAACAGAGCAATGTCATACGAAGTAAGGTGAGCGGCTTTGGTAGCAACAACACGCAGAACTGTTGTCGACGCCATCGGCGTTTTGCCCGCGTTAGCTCAAAATGCGTGCGGCGTTGGTGACTGTTGCTGGAGCCTCTGATATAAATAGCCACTTGGTGCCGCAGCTAAACGTCGGCTCCCTTCCCTCCCCCTCCCCCACGGACTCTCGCGCGTCTGAAGAAGGCGCGTTTGCTCTACATATATGGTCATTGTAAAGGAGAAAAGAGACGCCTACTTCTGCAGCCCTTAAGCGAGCACGGCGCAGAACGCGCGTTTGTTCTCCGCCGTGCGTTCACTCCCTGTGAAAGCGCGCGTCCCTCGCGCCCTTTCACTCGCACATACAGCGTTCGGCGGCGCGCGGCGACGATTTCATCTCCAAATGACGTCATACGGAACCTCACGGCGACGGCGACGCCGACGGCGACGGCGACGCCGACGGCAGAAATCTGCTTTTGAGTGTCCATATAATTGCTATCGCAATAAAAGGTTTCGAGCACGGTGTAAGAAGATAGGTGCTCCGACGGCGCGCCCGCGCTGGGGCGAGAGAGCGGCCACTTCGTGTGACCGGAAGTGAGCGCCGCCGCTAGGGGCAGCACGTGTTCAGGAGGCCTTGGAGAAGCGGCACAACAGTGGATAATTTACGACCTCCGTCAGCATTTAAACACCTATACCCAAAGATATGCAATTTTTCGTTATTTAGACGCCAAATACTGAGCAGGTAGAAGGTTTCATGCAACTTACAGTCAAAATACCGTCATTTCAAACACGAGAGAGACGCGACGTCTGCTCGAGCAGACGGCGCGCTGCGCTTACCGCAGCTCGCCGCGTCGGAGTCAATCAGAATGTCGGCAGGGACGTTCCTCCAACCAAGTAGAGTCGTTTTAAGCAGGCGAACGACATATATTAATCGAAATAAAGCACTTCTGCCGCGCGTGCCCATAAAAGCGTCAGAAAAGCGAGCGAAACAGTGGCCCCCAGAACAGGTGCTGCCCCTTGCGGCAGCGGCGTGCGTAGAGTCACACTAAGTGGCCGCGCCTCGCGCCGCCGTCGGATCACCTTCCTTTTTTACACCGTGGTTTCGAGGTTGTGGAAGTCAACAGGAAGTGAGAAGGTATTGTGGTTTTCAAAGAGACGGAATCTACTTCAATCACAGGCTTGGACGAGAAGTGGGCTGGCGACTTGCTGGTCGTGCAATTGCTTTATTTAACAGCAAAGCTCTTCTAGCTAACCGTAAAAAGTGCCGCCTGCTGCGGCAAAACCTCGCCGAGCTATGAAGTCACTGCGTTGCCTAGCAACCACCTCGCAGAGCGGTATGTGCCTCGCCTCCTCTCCGTACCGTGCACATGTTGCCGTGACATGGGACGTTAAGGAGAGGGAAGGAGAGCATGTTTGGCAGAGGGAAAGATAAAATGAGAGCTAGATAGAGAAAGAAATTGTAGCAGCCCCAACGAGGCAACGCGCAGAGCTGGTGCCGACGCCGCCCGCGTTGCCTAGCCGCGCATGCGCCGAAGCAGTAGCGACGACATCACCTCGCATTGCCTACTAACCGCTGGCGCAGGTGCGCCCTCGCTTCGCCCGACACAGACACGGCTCCGCCGAGCACCCGCCAGCTGCGCGATACTGCGCATGTGCCGTGACGTCATCCCGGCGTGTCGTCTGCTGCGCGCCGTCCGTACACTGTACATAGCTTTCGCCCAGTGTACAGGCGCTTGGTCTTGGAGTTCGTCATAAAAGGGGCTGCGCCTAGTCATGTCAACTTTCGCTAGACATCGAGCGGCCAGCCTCCAACGCGTTCGGCGTTGGCAAGCAACAGCGTTCTTGGCACTGTGCCAACGTTGGTTAGCCCACCTGCGTTTGTGGCATGCCAGGAACGCTGTCGCTCGTAGGCGCCGACGCGTCCAGTGCTAGTCACGCGAAATGTCGCGAAAGGGAAGGTACCTCCGAAAATGATCGCTCGAGAATACCTTCCCTACAAGCGTAGTTAAATTAAACCAAGACCTAGCAGCAACCAAGTTAATACCTAGCAGTAGCAGCCAGTAAGACTTGAGGATCGACAGTTTCGCTGTGCCTTAGCTTTGCACGACCGAGAGCAAACTTGCCCGTTTTTTTTTCTTGTCACCATTGCAATTGCTCTATTCACGCTGAACAACCTTTCTTTTTTTTTTTTTGGGGGGGGGGGGGCACTCAGGAGGCCGGAGTAAGTAGTAATGAAGAAGGTCCTTTAGGGTAGCTTCAGACTAGCATCACCGGCAACAACAGAAAAACGAGAAAGAAAAGACCTCGCTGGGAAATAGGTTACATAAACATGTAGGGCGGTAGAACAAAGGAAAAGTGGTTAGAGATTGAGGAGCAGTTAAATAGAGAACAAATAGGTGTGTATGCGGTTGCAGAAACGCACCTTAGATACATAGAAGAGCCACCAATGATTGCGAATTATGTTTGAGAATGGTGCAACCGAACAAAATTGGAAAGAAAGGGAGGGAGAGTCGGAATGCTCATACATGAGGGGCCAAATATGGAAGAGTAAATTCAAAGTGTCAGGAGAATCTTTGGCTATCAGATACAATCAGTGGAAAGAAAACTTGGCTGGGCGTGATGTATTTATGGACGGGTAAAAATCGCAAAGAAAAAAATCAAGAGTTAGTGGAATGCCTAAGTGCGGATATTAGGAGTTTCGGGTATGAGGGTGAAATTATCTTGTTGGGTGACATGAATGTCCACATACAGAATCTAGACGGTTATACAGGCAACAACGGGAAGTTAATGCTAGATCTGTGTGAGCAACGTAACCTCGTTATCGTAAATACGGTGCCCACATTTGATGGTCAGGTAACATGGGCAGGCGGAAATAGGCAATCGGCCATCGATTACTATCTGATGGCAGGAGGAATTTATGATAAGTTGAGTGAAATGGTTATTGACGTCGAAGGATATAGCAGCATAGGAAGTGACCATAAACGCATCATTTTGCAAATGGAATGCGTAGTTGGTAAAGAAAGCAAGGAACGAAGTAGGACCAGTCCAAATTTGAACGGTGAAAAAATAGCTAATATAGTCACAAGAGTGGAGATAGAACTTGACAAATGGCCAAGCAAGGAGTGGGAAGGAATATAGTGAGCTTCCGCGTGGAATGACGAGAGAAAGGAGGAAGTAGAAGCAACACGCTTGTTGGAAAGGAAAAAGGGAGCCGAAAAGCTGGTGGAACTGGGAGTTCCTGGAAGCGATCGACGAACGACGGAAAGCATTACGAGAGCACAGGCAAGCAAAAAATGCACAGTTGCAACAGGATGAAATAGACAGAAAATTGTAAATATACCGGGAGAAAAAAAAAAAAAAACATGGTTCAAATACTGGTTCAAGGAAAGATAAAAGGTGAAAATGAACGTTGGTTGTCAGAAATACATGAGAAAAAGAAGGCCGCACCTAGCATATTTTGGAACCACATTAACTTATTAGGCAGGAAATCGAGAACAACAAAACAACATATCCTTGACGAAGATGAAAACAAAGTGGAAGGGGATGTGGCATTAAATTACATCCGATAAATAACAGCCGAATCTTTCCAAGGCAATGACGAGGTTGTATTTGAGGGGGAAGAACAGAGCATGAAATAGAAACAGATGGAAAAGGGAGCTGGTGTAGAGTGATTTCAACAACTGGAAAAAGGCCGAACAAAAAATTCCTAAACGCAGAGCCACAGGTTTACACAAGGTTCCCGTTAGGATGAATAATGAGCTAGGACAAAAAGTAAGGAAGCTCTCTTGAAAGCAGTAGAATAAAGCTTACAAGATAGGCGAATACGAGACAGTTGGCGACAAAGTGGAATGAATTTCATTTACAAAGGTAAGGGGAAAAAAGATAGGATTCACTCGTTTTAAACCGCTGACCCTTTACACCTTCGGTAATATACAGGTTAGCAATGCAGGTGCCTAAATTAAAGCTGCAAGCATGGGCAGAACAAAATGGTATATTGGGAGAACTTCAGAGTGGCTTCAGAATCGGTAGGCGTCTGGACAATAACTTATTTGTTCTCGCTCAATTTATAAAAATTTCCGTCTTTCATTCTCAAGGCAGCCTGTGGCAGGAGGCGGGAGATGCGGGTCTTTTTCTAATGACGGACCCAGCCTTTCCCACCAGACGCGGCACCTCCTCGACCAGGGACTCTGTCCCGGATCTCGCCTTTGTTAAAAACGCTGGCTCAGCCGTGTGGTCGAATCTACTCATAGACCTCGGTAGCAATCATTACATCACGGCCACCAGCCTACAAGTGGAGCAGAAAAGAAAAAAGGCCTTCTCGGTCCCTGACTGGGACAAATTCCGTGAGGTTCGCAAGGCCCGCGCCGCCCGTAGAGAAAAGCCCGAGAGCCTCGTCCAGTGGTCCGAACTAATTCTGCAAGATGTCTGCTCCACCACCAAAATCATAGAAACGGATCTGCAGACAGACAAAATGGATAGCAGGCTAGCACACCTACTCGAGGCCAAGCAATCAATCCTCGAGAGGTGGAAAAGCCAACGCTTGAATCGCAAGCTCAGGAAGAAGATAGCCGAGATCAACAAACAGATAGACGAGCACTGCCGAGCTTTGTCTAGGCAGCAATGGGACGAAATTTGCAATTCAATCGACGGGCAGATGCGCACGGGAGGGAAGTGGAATCTTCTGAAACATTTGCTCGACGACTCGGGCACCAAATCAAACCAGAGAAGTGTCCTCGCTAAAGCGCTACACGAAGCCAAGAAGTCGTCTTCGGAAGCAGAAGTGCTGGAGACGCTAGCTAAGAAGTACCTGCCACTCAAAACTGTGGCCGATGAGGCGCCATACCCAGTATACAAAGGGAAGCCGAACTCCGTGCTGGACGAGCCTTTCCAAGTCAGTGAAATCCGCCGCGCCCTACATGACCTCAATGGTAGGTCGGCACCTGGTCCTGATCACATTAACAACAAGGCTCTCAGAAACCTAGAGGACGAATCAGTCGAGTTTCTCACAAATGAGATAAATCGCATTTGGGAGGAGGGAATTGTACCGGAACAATGGAAAGTGGCGAAGGTCATACTCGTCCCAAAGCCCGGTAAACCGCCGAGCTTGGACAACCTCCGCCCCATCTTACTGACGTCATGTGTAGGGAAGGTGGCCGAACACGCCATCCATAACAGAATTGCCGAGTATATCGAGACCAACGAGCTTTTCCCTCACAACATGATAGGTTTCAGGCCAGGCCTCTCCACCCAGGACGCCATGAAGCTTATCAAGGTTCAAATCCTGGAACGCTGCACTCAGGACACGAGAGCCATCCTTGGTTTGGACCTGGAGAAGGCCTTTGATAACATTCGTCACGAGTTTGTTCTCGACGCCATCTCCAAACTCGACCTGGGCTCCTCCTTCCATGCCTTCGTCAAGTCTTTCTTGAGCAAACGATGCACCATCCTCAAGGCTGGAGATTTGGAATCAGAGAAAATGGAGCTGAGTGTAAGAGGCACCCCCCAGGGGTCAGTCATCTCACCGCTGCTCTTCAACATCGCAATGGTCGACCTCTCGAGATACCTAGGCAAGATCCAGGGCATCGGTCACACGATCTACGCGGACGACATCACTGTCTGGTGCGCGGGAGGCAGTGACGGAGAAGTCGAAGCCGCTCTGCAGGAAGCTGTCGACACTACAGAGCGCTTTCTAACGGACACGGGACTCCGGTGCTCCCCAAAGAAATCGGAACTCCTTCTCTACAGCCCCATTAGAAAAGGGCCGCAAGCCACAGAACTGGAAACCCCCCACCGAAATCGACATTAATCTCTACATCAAGTGCGGAGATCCGATTCCCAAAGTCGCGTCCATTAGAATGTTGGGAATGACACTCGAAGGGGCGGGCACAAATAGCATCACCATTCACAAACTAGCAAAGAAGACGGATAGCGTCATCGGTCTAATCAAGGGGTAGCTAACAGAAGGAGAGGCCTGAGTGAAGAGAATCTGATAAGGCTAGTCCACGCTTTCTTGTTATGCTATTTCACGTACGTAGCGGCCATGCACGTCTGGAAGAGGGCCGAGCGAGAGAAACTAAATGCCATGATAAGGAGGGGGATCAAGAGCGCGCTCGGACTACCAAACTACACACGCACCGACCGACTTCTGCAGTTGGGTATTCATAATACACTAGAAGAAATTGCAGAAGCACAAGAAAGGGCACAGATTCTCAGACTCTCCGGCACCACGGCGGGCAGACGACTCCTAACAGAGATGGGCGTCCCCCCGGCTAAAGTCAAAGACTCCTACCAGGGCCTTCCGAAAGAGCAGAAAGACCACATCATCATATCCCCTGCCCCACGCAATATTCATCCCCAGCGCAACGTGGAAAGACGGAAGGCCAGGGCCGTGGCGCTCCTACGCCGGGCGACAGAACTTCCTGGCGGCAGCTGCTTCGTTGACGCGGCCCAATATGGCAACAGCAAAAATTTCGCAGTAGTGTCCATCAACCACAAGGGTTCGACCGTTAACGCAGCTTCGGTACGAAGCACGTCGTCATGTGCGGCCGAGCAAGTGGCCATTGCCTTGGCCCTCCTGGACGAGAAACATGCCAACATCTTCAGCGACTCCAGGGCAGCCATCCGCGCCTTCAGCGTTGGCGCCGTGTGTAAAGAAGCCTGTCGCATCCTCGACGGTAAAAGCATTGCCACCCACACTCTCACGTGGTTCCCCGCTCACATGGGATCCATCATGGGAGGCCCCACAAACCTCAACGAGCTGGCCCACTCCAAGGCGCGAGGTCTCGCTTTCCGCGACCATGGAGAACTCCCCGGCCGGCCAGGAGTGGTGGAGAACAGAGATCAACCGACAACATACAATGAAATTACGCAGTACTTTTATCTCGGCAGGAGAGGCTTTCCCCTTCCTCACAAGAAGTTAAATAGAGCGCAGGCATTGACCCTCATATTATTGCAAACAGGCTCGTATCCCAGCCCGGCTTTATTACACAAGCTTTATCCCGACACTTATGCCAGTAGTTCTTGCAGGCACTGCAATGACTTCGCTAGCTTAGACCATATGCTCTGGCCTTGCCCCTTGTTACGAGGCACGGAACAAATAAATGAGGACAAGTGGCTCTTCGCTATCAAGAGCCCCGATGCCGGGGCGCAACTATGGGCTGTCCAGAGGGCCCACGATGCGGCGGTCGGGCATGGCTTGACTGTCCCAACGTGGGAGCGGCCCGCTGCGCGCTGAGTCGCGTACCTCAGGACGTTCATTAAAGTTTTACATCCATCCATCCATCCATCCATCTTTCATTCTCCCCCATCCCGCTCCCGTGTGTAGGGTAGCAAACCGGCTATGCTAAACTGGTTAACCTCCCTGCCTTTCCTCCTCCACTCTTTCCTTCCTTCCTTCCAGAGAAGAAAGGAGACCGCTACATGTGACTTTTTTTAGACACTACCGAAGCGTATCGGTAGTGTAGACCGCAGCATTTTGTGTGATATTCTGGAAGGGAAAGATATAGGCAACGACTGTATGGATCTTTTGAGGAGATTTACGGAGAAAATACCGTTTGCTTGAATGGGAAGGAATGATGAGCGGGGATAAAGTTGATTTCAACAAGGGACTGAGACAGGGGTGCCCTTCATCACCGCTGCTGTTTTTGACGTACATGGTGAGGATGGAAAGGGAGCTAGAAGGATTCAATATCGGGTTTAACCTCTCATACAAACAAGCCAGCACAATAGTTGAGCAGCAGCTTCCAGGTTTATTTTATGCGGACGACATTGTGTTGCTTTCTAACAGGCAAAGTCATATGCAACGTCTGGCTGATATATGTATGTGCTGAAGAATGCGCGAATTTAGGATTAAAATTTAGTGTGAAAAAATAAGGTTTTATGGTAGTAAATGAAAACAGTGATCAGACAGTATTAATACAGGGCCAGGAAACACCTCGGGTAAAAGAATACAAATAGCTTGGTGTACGGATAAACGAAGGCGATAGACAGGAAAAAACAATAATCGCAAAAGAAAACAGAAATGCGGCTGTTTGCTTGAAAGGCGTTTGCTTGCTTGAAATCCGGGGTACAATCAGGACTCGATGACAACCAAAGGTAAGTAGGACTCCTCGCATTGGGCGTTCACGGGAAGACTACTAATGAAGCTGTGCAGGTGATATGGGCTGGAAAAATTTGAAGTAAGGGAGGCTCAGAGTAAAATTGATTTTGCAGAATGACTGAGTAGAGAGAGAGAGAGAGCAAGGAGAGGAAAGGCAGGGAGGTCAACCAGAAGAGCATCCGGTTTGCTACCCTGCGCTAGGGGTAAGGGAAAGGGGAAATAGAATAAACGACTGAGTATTGTGGAAGAAAGTAAATGGGGTGCGAGAGGGTGGTGCTCAGTTATTTGTACAGGAAAAACATTTACTCACAGTGGAGGAAAAGAACTTGGAAGCTTGCCAGCAAGTATGCGACCCGTATGGTCAGCACCACGGGAACAAAGAACGTCAAACGCAAAGTAAGAGAGGCTGAGACAATCTCATGGGTGGCGGCAATTGAATAGAAACCTGCTATGACTAACTAACTCAAAGGAAAAAAAAACGAAATCAGGAAAGGAAGAATTTATGATAACTCGAAAGGAATGAATGAATGAATGAACTTTTATTTACCTTTTTAAGAAAGGGGAGGGACCGGGCGGGGGGAGAGAGGGAGGCCTGTGTGCTCCAGTCTTAGCACCTTGTGCTGCCAGACGTCCGCCTACCAGTCGTGGTAGGCCTCCACTACCTCCTCAGCCCACCTCAGGACTCGGTCCTGCAGGGTGGGATCGGAGCTGCGCAGGGCAGTCTCCCACAGCTCCTCGCTACTAATTAATGGTTTGAGGTTGCGGGGGGGATATTTGATGGGGCATTTCCACATTATATGGGAGAGATCTGCTGTTTGGACAGGGCAGAAGCGACACTTGGGTGTCGGGTATGTGTCGGGAAAGAATAAGTTCAAAGTGCGTGGGGTAAGAAAAGTGCGAGTTTGTAGTTGGCGCCACAATATTTCTCTCTGGCGCGTGCTCGACACAGAGAGAGGTGGATACGTTAGGCGTTGGTGTTTGTAATGTGTGCAAATTTCATGGAATGTGATGAGTGCGTCTTTATTGGTCTGTTGTTTGGAGTCATTGGCTTCTGGGGTAAGGCCCACATTTCCGTCCACTCGGTCCGTGAATCCTCGAGCAGCGGCATGAGCCATTTCGTTGCCTGGTAGTCCTTGATGTGCTGGAGTCCAGATGAGAGCGATGTAGTTTTTTGGCGGGTGAGCGACTAGTAGAGAGTGCGCGAGGTTTGTAATGTAGCCGCTACTGAAGTTCCGGATAGCAGTCTTCGAGTCACTGATGATGACATCGCAATCAGGTAGCCCCGATGCGAGTGCAATGGCGGCCTCTTCTGCGTCGCCCGCTGAGGTGGTCCTGACTGATGCTGAACGAACAGTGTTGCCCTGCTTGTCTACGACCGCTAAAGCATAACGATGTTAAGTTTTATAGGCTGCGGCGTCCACGTAGTAAACTCCTTCTGCCTGTCCATAGCTGCGTTGTAGCGCCTTGGCTCGAAGTTTCCGGCGTTCGATGTGAAATTCGGGATGCATGTTTCTGGGTAGGGGTTGGATGTGGTATTGGCCGTGTATGTTCGGAGGAAGTTGATGTCGCTTGTTCTCGTTGAGTGGTGGGGCGTAGTGAAGTTGTCTCAGGATCTCACGCCCAGCTGCAGTGGTGGAGAGTCTGTGATATTGCGATGATAGATGTGCTTCGGTTAATTCTTCAAAGGTATTGATTGTGGCTGTGGCCATCACCCTCTGTGTGGATGCTCTAATCGGAACACCAAGAGCGACTTTGTGTATCTTGCGGATCAAGCAGTTTACAGTGTCCGCTTCCTTCCTAGAGAGTGAGAGATATGGTAGTGCGAAGGTGATTTTGCTTAGGACAAAAGCTTGGATGAGCTGAATCAGTTCCTTCTCTCGAAGCCCTCCGTGTTTATTAGAGATCCTTCCTATGAGGCGTAGTGTGTTATCTACTGTTGTTTGTAGTGCTTGCAAGGTACGCTGATTTGCTCGGTTGCTTTGAAGGTGAAGACCTAGCACCCTTATCCTGTCTACCTGGGGTATGGAGTGCCCTTCAACTGTGAGGTCGATATTCGGGGGCGATGTCCTGAAGCGTCTCGTGGGGGGCAGAAGGAGAAGCTCTGATTTGGTGGTGGAGCACCTAAGGTTCAAGTCGTGACCTACTTGTTCGATCTGGTCAATGGCTGCTTGGAGGGTGTCTTGGATGTGCCTGTCCGAACCTCCGGTCATCCACAGCGTAATATCGTCCGCGTACAGTGAGAATCTGAGGTCGGGAATCTTCTTTAGAGCGAAAGCTAAAGGTCGCATAGCCAAATTGAAGAGGAGGGGGGAGAGTACTGCCCCTTGGGGCGTACCATTGCTTCCTAAACGTATCTGACCTGATTGTTCGCTGCCTAATTGGAGCGTTGCAGTGCGCTTCGTCAGGAAGCTGCATATATAACGGTAGATTCGCTCTCCACAGTTTATACTGTTAAGTTCGCGTAGAATGGCCAAGTGGGACACATTATTGAAGGCTCCCTTGAGGTCGAGGCCCAGCAAGGCTTTTGTGTCGCGTGCGTCGCTCGGTTCAATGATATCTTGTTTGAGCCTTAGCATGACATCCTGGCAAGAAAGAGACTTGCGAAATCCAGTCATTTCCGAGAGGAAAAAGCGATGATCTTCGATGTATTTGGAAAGGCGTAGGTGGATTACGTGCTCCACGATCTTCCCTATGCATGAGGTGAGAGAGATGGGACGGAAGTTATCAATGTGAATTGGCTTATTCGGCTTGGGAATGAAGATCACCTTGGCTGCTTTCCATTGTTGGGGTATCTCGCCCTCTTCGAGACAGTGGTTGTAATACTCGGTGAGTTTGCGTATGGATTGCTGATCGAGGTTGCGAAGCGTCTTATTTGTCACAGAGTCTGGACCTGGTGCCGTGGTAGTTCGCACTTGGTTGAGGGCATGTCGAACCTCCGCTTCTGTGATGGCGCTGCAAAGTTCCTCATTAGGTTCACCAGTATAGTCGGGCATGGGGATTTGCGTAGGAGGGGGCATATGTTTGGAAGCCAAGTTACTGAACATTGTCGGCAGGTCCGCTGCATGTTCATGTAGCAGTTTATTGATCTGGTGGTTATTATGCGTCCTAGATGTGGTGGGGTCGAGCAGGTGCCGGAGTAATTGCCAGGTCTTTTTAGTGCTAAGATGACCATGCGCTCCTTCGCAAACCTGAGTCCATTGCTGTGCCCTCAATTTGATAGCGTATTTTTTAATATGAGAGTCCAATTTGGCGATTCTGATTCGGAGTTTGTGATTGTAACGGGCTGTTAGCCATTTCCTGAGTAAGGCTTGCTTCGCTTCCCACATGTGTAGGAGCTTCGAATCAATTGTTGCCAAGGGTGTATCTGACGGGAGAGTGGTGGTATGGGCCTCTACATCTGCTTGTAAAGCGTTCGCCCATTGCTCTATGTCGGTAATGTCTTCTTCGTTGGTGTTGGAGCGAGATTTTCTGAATTCCGTCCAATTGGTAAGCCTTAGTGGTTTCATGGCCAGTGGTCTGTGCTTGAAATTTACGCGGAGTTCGAGGATGTAATGGTCGCTTCCTAAGTTGTTTTGGAGGTTTTGCCACGTCGCCTGAGTGATGCGGTGAGTTAGGGTGAGGTCGGGGGATGTATCCCTACTGACGCTATTTTCTAGCCGGGTAGGAAGAGTAAAGTCATTGTGGATGGTGAAACCAGAGTGGCCCCACATTTGGAGGGGGGCATTGAAGTCAAAAGGAAGTATCTTACTTTTTGAAGCGAGATCAGGATGCCTTAGAACGCGTAGTTATAAGGCGAGGTATACACCTAGGACGAAGATGCATATGATTGCTGCGGTGAAGCTAGGGAAACGATGGAAAACGTTTTTTTTTTTTGCTTTTTTTGGAATGTGAAGATAGCTACCCAACTGCCAGTTTAGACTCCTCAGGCTTCCTTGAAGCCCTTGGGTTCCGGGAGAGCAGGGGAAAAGTAAACGTGTCCACAGTGGAGCTTAGTAAGGGGTGATTGGAGGTGTGGAGGCTGAATAGTAGGGAGACCACACAAAACGGAGGCGTACAAAAACAGGGTTCCCAGTAAAGGGGTTAAAAAAGTGTGATGCTGGGAATTCTTCGTATCTGTGTGCTTTATCAAAAATATAGGTACGACATTATGCAGGATAATAGCAACCCACCACCCCGTTTTAAAGGAACCGCTCACAGTTTGGTTGGTAACAACTTTATTGAATTGCCCTGCTATTTTGGCGACACGGGCTCAGGTCTCCCACGACGGGACGTCGAGATCTTGTCTCAGCGCTGCCTCGCGGGCCTGCTGGACTGCCCAAAGTTGGTCGCTGAGTCGGAGCTGCGCAGAGTGGCGGCCCACCTCTGCGATAAGGTCTCGGAGTTTAATTAGTTTTTGTGTAGGGCCTTACAATCCCATAGCACGTGTCTGAGTGTAGCTGTTTCCTGTTTGCGTATCTTGCATGTTGTCTTCTTTGTGTACTGCGGGGAATATCCGTTTGAGCTGAAACTGGTTCGGGAACGATTTTGTTTGCAGTTGACATTGCGCCACTGCTTGTGCCCTGTTTAGATCTTTGTGTGGCGTTGGGGATGTTCTTCTGGCTTGTTGGTACATCATTGTAATGTCGTTGTATCTGGTCAGTCTGTCTCGTTCGGTTCGGGGGTATTCCCGAGAGGCCGGCCGGGCGCGGTCCGTCAGCTCTTGCGCTCTGCGGTGGGCTACCTCGTTGAGGTTCGGGGGTGCCTGGTCGCCCGTGTTGACGTGGGCGGGGAACCATACGATGCGACTCGGGTGGGCCTTTTGGGGTGCGTATTCTCTTAAAAATGTTGATGGCTTTAGGGGAAATGCGTTCTTTGTCAAAGTTTCTCACCACCACCTGGGTGTCGCTCAGGACGGTGTTGCAGTCCGGATTCGAGAGGGCCAGGGCAACGGATACTTCTTCGGCTTCCTCTGGATGTTGGGTTTCGACGCTACACGCGTTGCCGGTTTTGGAGTTGGTATCTATTACTGCTACAGTGAAGCGTCTGCCATCGGGGTGTTCCGCGGCGTCAACGATGCGCGCGTCGGTTTCTCCCGTATGATCGAAGGAGGGTTTTGGGTCTTGCTGGTCTGCGACCTTTGTTGAAGTCAGGGTGGACGTTCCGGGGGATGGCTGCAACGTGTATGGTTTCTCGGATTCCCTTGAGTATTTGCGCTTTGTGTCCATGTTGTTTGTGGCACGTGATACCCAGTCGGTCGAGGATGTACCGGCCCGTGTCGGTCTCTGTGAGTATTTCGAGCTGAGATATGCGTTGTGCTTCGGCGATCTACACGAGCGTGTTGTGCAGTCCTAGCTCGAGGAGGAGCTCCGTACTGGCGGAGTCCGGGACGCCGAGGGCAAGCTTAAACGCTCTTCGGATGAACACGTTAATCTTGTTTCTTTCGCTAGTTGACCAGTTGTGAAAGGCCGCCACGTAGGCAATATGGCTGATGGCGAAAGAGTGGATGAGCCTGATGGCGCTTTCCTCTCTCAAGCCATTTCTTCTTTTTGTGATCCGCCGGATTAGGCGCATGGCGTGCTGACCTTGGTCGTTAGTTTGTTGGCAGTCTCACCGTTACCTTTATTTGTCTCGATGAGCCTTTGGGATTTCGATCCCTTCCTGTGTGTGTATTTTGATTTCTTCGTGTTGTGTCGGTCCGCCGTATTCCTTGGGTGGTCTGCCCTTGAGGGTGGGACGGTATAGCAGGAGTTCCGACTTCCCGGGGGCTAATCGTAGGCCCGTCCCCGCGAGGAACTGCTCTACCTTGCGGACGGATTCTTGGAGTTTGATCTCTATTTGGCCGTCACTTCCATTGCTGGTCCAGATCGTGATGTCGTCCGCGTAGATGTTGTGGTGGATGCCGTGCACTTCTTGTAGCTTCCGCGGGAGGTCGAGCATCACGAGGTTGAAGAGCAGGGGGGATATGACCGAGCCCTGCGGCGTTCCTTCACTGTCCACGTTCAGTTCTTCCGTTTCCATGTCTCCGGCAATGACCGTGGCTTTTCGGCCCGTGAGGAAGTCTCTGACGTAGCTGCATGCTCAGACGCCCAGGCTCAGGTTTGAGATTTGGTCTAGGATGGCGGAGTGCGCCACGTTGTCGAACGCTTTTCTAGATCGAGGCCGAAGATCCCCTTGGTGCCCCGGGTTCGGTCGTCTAGGATCTGTTCCTTGAGCTGTAGCATGGCGTCCTGTGTGGAGAGGTGAGCGCGGAAACCAATCATGGTGTGTGGATATGCGTGTGTCTCCTCGAGGTGTGGGTTTATGTGGTTGAGGAAGGCGTGTTCCATGACCTTCCCGACGCAGGACGTCAGCGAGATCGGTCTTAGGTTTTCGAGGCTCGGGGCTTTCCGGGTTTGGGAATGAGGATGACCTCGGATGTCTTCCATTGGAGTGGAATATTGCCTTCTTTCCAGCAACCCTTGATGAACTCGGTTAGCTTGCCGATGAACTTGTCGTCTAGGTTTCTTAAGGATTTATTTGCGATTCTGTCTGGTCCCGGCGCAGATTTGCCGTTGAGTCCGTACTGCGCCGTTCTGATTTCGGCCATGCTGAAGGGTTCGCCTAGGGCGGGGTTCGGCTCGCCCCGATAGTCCCATTGCTGGACTGTGAATTTTTGAAGTAGGTATTTGGTTCTCACTTTTTGGATGATGCTGTTTCGGTCCGTTGCGTTTTTCTCTGTGTAGAGGAGCCTGCGCAGGTTGTCTCGTTGGTTGGATTTACTCTTGGTTTCATCTAGGAGGTGTTTGAGGAGCTTCCATGTCTGGCCGTTGTGAAGTTGGCCGTCCGCGACGTGGCAGACCTCGTCCCATTGTTACCTGCTCAGCGTTTGACAGTGCTCTTCGATCTCTCGGTTGATGTCGGCGACTTTTTTCCTTAGCTTGCGGTTGAGTCGCAGGCCTTTCAACCAGTTTAGGATGGAAGTTTTGGCCTCGATGAGGTGGGCTAGGCAGCTGTTCATCTTCTCCGTTTGGATCTCGGTGGTGATGGTCTTGTGGCTCTTACGACGTCGTTGATCAGTTCTGCGGTCCATGAGCCGATGTCGGTGATCCGCTCCTCGTTTTGGGCCGCGTCTCTCTGTCTGCGGAACTTGTCCCAGTCAGTGAGTACGAAGCTTCTGGTCGGTGGAAAGGCCCCCCGAGGGTCGGGATCTTGATTTCTATGATCATGTGGTCGCTGCCCAGGTCGGCAGTCGTATTTTGCCACTGTGCGTTCTTGATGTTTTTGATCATGGTGTGTCCGGTGTGGTGTCTCGGGATACCGAGTTGCCCATCCTTGTGGGAGTGTTGGGGTCCGTTATGATCGTGAGGCCTAGGTCTTGTGAGTCTCGCCAGAGGTGCTTGCTCTTGGCCGTGGCGTGACCATCACCACGCCGGGTGCGGGGCGTTGAAGTCCCCGCCTATCCGGAGCGAGTGTGGGCCCCCGGGGGTGGTGGCTTTCTTGAACAGTAGCAAGAATCTCGGTTTCGTTTTGGACGGGTTGCTATATAAGTTAAGGATGCATGAATATGCGGTCTTCGCGATGCCTTTGTGGGATGATTTCTATCAGCAGGTGATCCAGGTTGACTCCCCTTATATCGTGTCGTACGGCGACGAGGCCTTTTCTGACCAGGGTGGTGACCCCCTTGTCCGTCGGTGCCGGGGCCGGCACGTGGCGGTATCCTGGGAGCAAGGCCTGCGACCCCGCCATTTCCTGAACTAGGATTACGTCCGGTTTGGGTTGTGTGGTTCTGACGTGTTGTTGGAAGACGGCCTTTTTTCCAAACTCTCAGCAGTTCCACTGCCACATCATGCATTCTTTACGGTTTGGATCCATGTTGTGTCGGCGAATTGGCCTTGGCCGATCTGACTTTGTTAGTTTGGGTGAGCTCGTCCATGAATATGTCTGGATTCGAGTGTGGGCCCGGGTGTCCCTGCGGTGGCGGTTTGAGCCCTACTACTTCTTCGATGCGAATTACTCTGACGGTGAGGCCGGCGACGGCCCGTCAGGATATACTGCTGACTGTCTTCTGTATTTCGGTGAACATGTCCTTGATTTCCGAGCGGGCGTGTGCCACCTTGCTGCTCCCCTGCTGTGGCTGTGCTGCCCGTTTCTTTGCGGCCGGTTGGTGGTCGACTTCGGGTAGTTCCGCGACCGGCGCGCTGACCGGCGTCTCTAGTGGTTGTCTGGGCTCTTTTTTGAGGTCTTGGACCTCCTTAGCTGCTGGATGAGGTGTCTGAGTGTAGCGTTCTCGCGCCTCTTTTGCGCGATGGCTTCGTGTTCTAATTCGTAATTCGCTAATGTTATTGTAGCTACTGTTGCTATTATTGGTGTTGTTTGGATGTAAATTGCCCCGAGACCCCCCGCGTTGGTGAGCCCTAAACCACGTCCGCCCATCTCATCTTTGCGGTAGCGTTGACCGGCCTGGACCTGCAGTTCCCTCTTCGCTTTCCGGGGATGCGGCTGTGGGTCCTCCCTCTGGATCCGGAGTGGCCCCTGGATCCGGAGCGGCGCCTGGATCTGAAGCGGCCCCGGGAACGGGACCGGCCTCGGGATCGGGGATGGCTCCGCGGTGGCCCGGTGGGTTTGGTGGCGGCGGCCTCCATGGCTGCCAGCTCTTCGGCTTGCATCCGTCGTTCCCATCTTCTTTTAACAATGTAGGGAGTGTTGAATCTTGCTTTGCAGGTCTTGTCTGCCGTGGGGCGCGCTTCCCCACATAGGTCGCAGCGGGGGGTGCACTCAGGCGCGGATCCAGGGGGGGTGTCCGGATGTCCTGACCCCCCCCCCCCCCCCCCCTCAGATTTCTGCATCGCCCCCTCGCTGACAAAAAATCCTGTCGCAAAAAAGTATGGCCACCAGCATTCTTCAAAAGTATTTTTCGCGAGTTCGAGTGGTATCAGCCATGTAAAAGGAAAGCTAGCTCGCTCACAAGCTTAGTTGTATTCCGTAAGAGTGTGGTGTGACGAAGTTGCCGTAGTTATTTTTTCTCATGAACACCTTGGACCTCCTGGCGCCTGCCGTGCCTTACTCGTCCCTTCGGTGGCGTCGAATGAACAAGGGGACGTCCCTTTTGCCAAACACGCCAAGGTCCGCTCGAGCGCCTTCGCGCCTGATTAACTTAGTTTCCCCTTGGGGTGTCAACGGTTGCCTCATTGGCTGTCATCGGTTCCGCGACCAACCCGCTTAATGAAAGAGATGTCTCGCTGAAGTGTTCATATATAAACAATAACAACTAACAGCTAAACTAAGAACTACGCATAGGCAACTTTTATTTAACTGTAGCACTCATTGTGATGACAGTTACACGTTGACAATATCCAGTACGAGCACAGTGCCGTTCGTACGCTACAAGTTTTTCATTGTAACTTCGCAGTATTATTGTCCTACATTAAGCATAGGAGGCTAAAGCCCGCCGGATCCGTTTATCTGAGTGGGCGTTCTCGCGGAGCGGGGCGAAGCCTCGAGCCGCGGCTGCGAAGTGGCCAACGCCAGTGCGCGGGCCTAGGATGGCATCGCGTGGTTAGAGAAACGGGAGCAGATGCGCGCCTTGTGTAAAAGGATGACGTCGCGTGGGAAACAAAACACGAGGACGCTGGCTCGCGCTCTCGGCTACTACGCCACATCGTTATTCTTGTAGCTGGCGTCGTGAATCTTCATACGCGGTGATTCGCATATCGTAAGCAACCAGCGTAGTGGTTACTGCGTTGGAGCGGAGCGTTACGCCCGTATTCAAGAACGTTCCTCTAGTCAACACACCACCACGACTCAAGAGACAAGATGGCACCGCCATCCCTCCACAGAAGTGGTCACTGAGCTTCATGATCATTCACGGGCATTCTTGAGAATTGTCGCGTCTTTATCAGTCGAGAAGCGGCGCTGTGCTCAACAAGGTAGAGTGGAGTAAGAGCTTCGAGTCGAGGGCTGTTTGAGAATACGGGAATTAGTCCTCCAAAGCGAACGAAGGTGTCTCAGCCGAACACAAAGAATCTCCTTAAGGAAATCAAGCTTTCCCAACAGAACTGCAAAGACGGACCCGTGCTTACGCATTTATAACGAACCTGCAAAAGATCATCCCAAATTTTATTTTGAGAAACAATACAGGCTAGATATACCCGGTGTTCAAAGTTAAGCTTTATGGCTTTCTTAAAATTATGCACTGGGCGGCACATGCAGACCACCTGCGCAAATCTGTCATGTGGCCAGGCGTACACAAAGTGAGATGATAATTATCGCTGTCAGCAGCCCAATTAACCAATATTGAATAATTAACTTTTTATTGACCGCAGTAAGTATGTATGTTTGTATTCAAAAGTTAGAGGCAGTCATGTTTCTACACAGTTTCACTTGGAAGAATTCTTCTAGCGTGTCTGTGCTCCGAGATATCCAACTCCAAATTTTAATTGTCGTTCGCATGATTACGCATGCAAGAGAGTGAGGATCGGCGCAAAGCTCCTTCCTGATGTGACGCGGCTGTTGGGTGCAGCGTTTAGTCTGACAACGGGGCGGAGGCATTGGCAAAGATAATAACTGTCCACCTTCCCCTCATGGCCGGAGAAATGAAAAAAAAAAAAATATAAGAACCCGTAACCGCTGTCGTAACACGCGACCGCGCAGCATGTAAAGATGGCGGCAGCTGCCATGCCGACGTAATGGCGCGAGCGGAGAAGCCGGAGGGCAGTACGCGTGCGTAATGGTGACTAGACGACCGGGCATGGTCCTTGTCTGGGCTACGCAAATAAAGTGACTGCTGATTTCCACGTATTGTAAGTTTTATTGAAATCAAGAGCAACAACTGCACCATCAACAGCAGAAATCTTTTTAGCTATGCAAACGAACATTTCATACTGCCGCTTTAAGTTTGGTGTTGTCATGCACAAATCTCATGACAACATTTCACCCATCAAGATGTCAATGCCCTAAAAATGTCCAAAATACCTCCCTTCCACAGCAACGCAAAGCATAAACCGCTCTCGCGTCGACTCGATTATTCTGCGCAGTACGACAATTGAAATTTGGAGTCGGATATCTCGGAGCACGGACACGCTAGAATAATTCTTCCAGCTGATACTGTTTAGAAACACGACTGTCTCTAAGTTTTCAATACAAACATACCCACTTACTGCAGTCAACCAAAAATAATTGTTCAATTTTAGTTAATTGGACTGCTCACAGCGATAATTATCATCTCACTTTGTGCCCCCTTAGCCACATAACTTATTTGCACAGGTTGTCTTGGCGTGCGTCCCAGTGCTTAATTTTAAGAAAACCATAAAGCTTAGTTTTGAACACCTTGTATTATCAGGCGCAGCCGCCAAGCACATGGTTGTATTAGGTAACGTCCTTTTCCTATAAGCTCGGAGAAACCGATACCTGGCTTCGCTACAGGTCTTCTTCCTCTTTCTGGGGTTTTACGTGCCAAAACCAATTCTGATTATGAGGCACGCCGTAGAAGAAGGCTCCGGATTGATTTTGACCACTTGGGGTTCTTTAACCTGCACTACAACGCAAGAACACGGGCGTTTTTGAATTTCGCCTCCATCGAAATGTGGCCGCCGCGGCCGGGATTTGATCCCGCGATCGCGTGCTCAATGCCTGAGCTGACTGAGCCACCACGGAGGGCTACAGGTGTTGCTCTAGCCGTATAAAACGCGGGTTTATCGTGAGCAAAAACGGTAAATTTCGGTAAATAAGAAAGGCTACTATCATCCTCATCATCATCATCTTCATATGATGATGATGATGATGAGGAGGAGGAGGATGATAGTAGCCTTTCTTATTTACCGAAATTTACCGTTTTTGCTCACACATCATCACATCATTATCATTGACAGGAGCTGACCCCCCCCCCCCCCCCCCCCCTCAGAAAAAACCTGGATCTGCCCCTGGGTGCACTGGTGTTCTTGGTTTGGGTTTCGGGCGCCGCAGCCTCGGCATACCTTGTCTTGGGGGTTGGGGCAGACGTCCATTTGGTGGCCCAGACTGCCGCATTGGTGGCATATGTCGATTGCTTTCCTGTATAGGGTGCATCTGAGGAGGTTTTCTCCATAGCGCACCAGGGAGGGAACTTTGAGGCCGTCGAAGGCGATGATAATAGTGGTCGACTTGCCGATTCGCATGGCGGCCAGGACCGTGGGGTTTCTCGAGTTAACGATCTTTTCGTTCTTCGAGGAAGTTTTGCCTCTGATGACTCCCTTAGTCGTGAGGTTTGGGGCCGTTTAGTAGACGCTGACTTCATGGAGTTGGTCGTTGATGCGTAGTTGTCTCATTTGTAGGTACTTGTCGTTGCTCGCCTCGTTGGGAGTGCTCATGACCATGATATTTTGATGGTTGTTCATGCATATGGTGTCTTGCGCGCGTTCCTCCCTGGCTATACACGTGGCGTGGAAAATGGCGGCCGTGACCGCCGGGCCCCCTACCTTGGCTAAGTTGAGACCACCCCTGGGTCGGACGACAATCTTGGTGTCTTCCTTGGGTAGATGCGGCATCTTGCTGGTTGTTTGATGTTCCTGGGTTGTTCGCGCGTATTCGCGGTTCCGCCGCCATATGGCGGGTGTACGTCTACTTTCGCGGTCTTGGGCGTAGACGTGCCGGGCTCCCTCCGGGATCTGGCTGTCTTCCAGCCGTTGTCTTCAGTCACATTTTCGGTAGTTATGTCCTCCCCCTCGATTTCGATTTCCATATTATCCATCGGTGAGTCTCGGGCGACGCCGATTTGCAGCTGTGAGGCTGGCCGGAGCGCGCGCCGGCCTAGCGAGTGAGCGCGTGAGCACGCAGCACGAGCACTCCTAGGCTTAGCGCGGCGGTAGCGTGGCGCGGGTAGAAACGTCCTAGTGAAGTTGGTAAAAAAGCGGTTCCCGCCTTAAAAGTGGTTTCCACAGGCTCCTGGCTACTTGGCGGACTAGGTGGTGCAGGAATTGGTGCTCATAGCATCCATCTATTTATCCAGGAAGGGAGCCTAAATATGCTTGCACATAGGCTCCCTACTCCGAAGTCAATGCTGTGTATACGTGGATATACATGAACCGGAAAGCGTACGCAGGGACAACCGTCACCTTAGCTGATTTAGGAATGCACCCACCTAGTGCGTCACAAGGAGGTTGTGGGTTCGGTAAACACCTGCATTAGAAGTTGTCCTTTCTTTCGCTTCAATTCCTATTATGATTTATTACGAAAATGTAGTGTATCGCGAATTTATATCCTCATGTAAATAGCCATACAGTTCAACAGCAAAAAAACTAATTTTTTATGCTTTCCTTGGCTTCACTGTAGTTTACTTTCCCATGGTTGTCACTAGAGGTTGATCCCATTCGTTTCCTTTCCTCTCACTAGACATTCTTTAGTTGCTCTATACGTTTGTGCATTTTAGTAGCTTCTTATCCAAGTCCCTGATTTCTGCTCTTTAGTAATTTGGTAGTTACACACCATTCTGGCTTAAACTCACTAGTTATAGGTTGCTTGGAACGGCACCGGTAGCAAAATGCCTGCCGTTAGAGGAGTACTCAATGCCAACAATAACTGAAATCATATTGCTAAATGAAGCTTTCCAATTGCGCGTGCATACCTTCAGCTACAAAAAGGTCCAGTAGCGCGGGAAAATGCAGCTCAACGAGAAGCGTACACTTAATCAGGAAATTACAGCTTCAACGATGTCATTGCCACGACGTGCTCCATTAAAAGCAGACGTACGTACTGTCACCGGTTTTGAAAACGAGGCGCCGATTTCCCCCCCTCTGGTTACTTCGGAAGGCCTAGCGAAGAAGGGGGAAAAATGATGAGGAAGGAAAGACAAATTCATCAAACTCTTGAACCGTGTCGTTTTCAGACTTTCTGACTCTTGCGACTCTTGCTGTTGCGAAAAAAAAAAAAAGATACTGCGCAATGGGCAGTCAAGAAAGAGGAGGTAGATTGCATGCTTTGCACAGCTATTCTCACCACAGGCGTATTGCAGCGATATACCAGCTGCGGCAGGGCGTCAATTATTTGTCGCAGCATCGCCTGTATTACCGAGTCCGATAGAAGGTCCCACAGCACACTCGTTCTTCTCATTGATATTCAGAGCTCCGAGGAGGAGGCGATGCTGCGACAAATAATTGACGCCCTGCCGCAGCTGGTATATCGCTGCAATACGCCTGTGGTGAGAATAGCTGTGCAAAGCATGCAATCTATAGATGGTCTCCTGGCTACCAATACAGTAGCCAATACCCTCTCCGCCACCGTGGACTGGATATGACGCGAACCAGAACTCAATTGTCTGCGCAGTAAATGTTCCCGCGGACCACCGCGGGCTCGGAGCTCTGAATATCAATGAGAAGAACGAGTGTGCTGTGGGACCTTCTATCGGACTCGGTAATACAGGCGATGCTGCGACAAATAATTGACGCCCTGCCGCAGCTGGTATATCGCTGCAATACGCCTGTGGTGAGAATAGCTGTGCAAAGCATGCAATCTATAGATGGTCTCCTGGCTACCAATACAGTAGCCAATACCCTCTCCGCCACCGTGGACTGGATATGACGCGAACCAGAACTCAATTGTCTGCGCAGTAAATGTTCCCGCGGACCACCGCGGGCTCGGAGCTCTGAATATCAATGAGAAGAACGAGTGTGCTGTGGGACCTTCTATCGGACTCGGTAATACAGGCGATGCTGCGACAAATAATTGACGCCCTGCCGCAGCTGGTATATCGCTGCAATACGCCTGTGGTGAGAATAGCTGTGCAAAGCATGCAATCTATAGATAGTCTCCTGGCTACCAATACAGTAGCCAATACCCTCTCCGCCACCGTGGACTGGATATGACGCGAACCAGAACTCAATTGTCTGCGCAGTAAATGTTCCCGCGGACCACCGCGGGCTCGGAGCTCTGAATATCAATGAGAAGAACGAGTGTGCTGTGGGACCTTCTATCGGACTCGGTAATACAGGCGATGCTGCGACAAATAATTGACGCCCTGCCGCAGCTGGTATATCGCTGCAATACGCCTGTGGTGAGAATAGCTGTGCAAAGCATGCAATCTATAGATGGTCTCCTGGCTACCAATACAGTAGCCAATACCCTCTCCGCCACCGTGGACTGGATATGACGCGAACCAGAACTCAATTGTCTGCGCAGTAAATGTTCCCGCGGACCACCGCGGGCTCGGAGCTCTGAATATCAATGAGAAGAACGAGTGTGCTGTGGGACCTTCTATCGGACTCGGTAATACAGGCGATGCTGCGACAAATAATTGACGCCCTGCCGCAGCTGGTATATCGCTGCAATACGCCTGTGGTGAGAATAGCTGTGCAAAGCATGCAATCTATAGATGGTCTCCTGGCTACCAATACAGTAGCCAATACCCTCTCCGCCACCGTGGACTGGATATGACGCGAACCAGAACTCAATTGTCTGCGCAGTAAATGTTCCCGCGGACCACCGCGGGCTCGGAGCTCTGAATATCAATGAGAAGAACGAGTGTGCTGTGGGACCTTCTATCGGACTCGGTAATACAGGCGATGCTGCGACAAATAATTGACGCCCTGCCGCAGCTGGTATATCGCTGCAATACGCCTGTGGTGAGAATAGCTGTGCAAAGCATGCAATCTATAGATGGTCTCCTGGCTACCAATACAGTAGCCAATACCCTCTCCGCCACCGTGGACTTGCCGCGAAGCACACAGGTGCGGGTTGCACATGAACAGTATGCACTCGCACGTGTTCTCTACCTCGAACGATGTGTGCATCAGCTGTCATGATATTCATCTGCGCCGTACCATCTTCGTCTTCCTACCCTATCTCTATTGTTCCTCCAAACCCCTTTCCTAGCGTAGAGTAGCAGGCTGAACTCGCCTGACTCAGGCTAACCACTCCACCTTTCTCTCATTAAAGTTTCTGTCTATTTTTGAGAGGACCCCAACACAAGCGGGGTTCACTAAATGGCCTACTGAACCTTTGCATGGAGTCAGCGCATGGAGTACACTTTACGGTAAGCGACAGTCACCGTTCGCTTTTTGCGAATTTATTCTCTCTACTGCGGCGCTGAACAATGACAAATGCAATATTCGCTGTTTCGCAAGATAAATATAAATCTCTGCGGAGAGATACGCTGTTTGTTGCAGAAAGACGCGATGGCAATGTATCGACGAGATTCAGCGATTGCGAAAAGTGCAAGGATGATGAGAGGGCACATGGACGCGCATGAGGAAAAAAAAATATGATGACGCAAGATAAAAAAACGATTTGTGATTACACTGACTCATGTAAGAATTTGTGGAAACGTTGCATAGCTGCAGAACATTCATGCAAAATCGAAACGTAATCGGCAATACAAATAAGCGTGCGCATTGATGATAATTTGAGAGACCTTCTATACAATCATCATTCGGCGTGCCTCGAAATCAGAACTGGTTATGGCACATAAAATGCCAGAAAGAAGAAGAATACTAAGAATCACCTTTTTATAACCATGTATTTTGTATGCAATCAGTCATAAGTAAAGTCACAGTTTCATGGTATTCAACCACAGAAAATCCCACGGTTTGCGCAACACGCTTTTTGTATGCTCATGCCATTACAGTATTCAAATCCTGTTATGCACCTCTTTTCGGAAACACCGAACTGCTCAGGACAGCATACGCATATAGTGCTCATGAAGGAGATACCAGGGGTTGTTTTATTGCCTTTTTATTCATTTAAAGGGATTGATAGTCACAAAGGGACAACTCCAATGGACAAAAAATAATGTTTTTTTGCCGTTACTTTGGTAACGGTAAAATCTTTGGTACCTTAGGCAACGGTAGACCATGAAATAAACGACCGAGTATTTGCTTGTCTGGACATCACCATACGGCATAAATACTAATTCAATTTACAATGCATGCACAAAGAACGTGCACTGCATGTACTGAACTATGTCATTATGGCGAACTTGTTCATAGCCTACGTGGACCAGGTGTACAATTGAGATGCAAAAGGCAAACCTTCGGTTTGGACTGGACTGGACAAACTTTATTTGGGTCCTGCAGGACGCGCTTAGGGCGTAGCGGGCGTCTGGGTTTCAAAATTTGCTTTATTTATTAACGCCATTGACTCTGCAAGATGTATGATGAAGGGTGTTTCAGGCGCCAAGCTCTAAAGTGAGGATTATGTCGTAGGTGAACGAAACCAGAGCCACACTGCTGGGCCTTGTCTTGAGGAAGTCAAATGTCTCTTGTATGTGATGCACCTCTACAGCATAGCACTTAAGATCGTGTAGGCATTCTAGATACTAACTTAAATGCTGAAGTATATATATGTCTCAAACTTTGTACAGAGAACGTTTAAAAGGACGCAATTCATATGCTTACGAGAGGTCATACATTACATTCCAGAGAGAGTTTCAGAGACAACGATAAATCAGCTTAAATAAGCTTTCTTTTACAATTGACGCGTTTTTATTACTCCTCGCAGCTGCTGTTGGCAGGATGTATGGCCAACACTTCCTACCATTGCTCGTCACTTCCTTGCATACATATTTTGGACTTAGTTTATTGACTTCAACCTTGTAATGGTTGGTGCACGCGTTTTATATAACCATTGAATTTTCTTAACGTATAAAGGTAATAGAACTGCGCAAGTCGTAGCGCGTTGTAAACATCTGTTAGTATTATCTCTGTTAGTCGGCATATATATCACTTATGCACTGAAATTAACAATGAAAGTGCGCGTAATTGATCATATCGAAAAGGTTAATTAGGTGCAATAGAAGAAATATACGCCTTTCTCGAGGAGACTTCCAACAACACGCCTTCAGTCGTATAACGTACCCGGACATACTACGATGGCACATTTCGTTCAAAGTTTAACCATAGTGGTGTGAGTAAGTTAATAAGCATATAACTCTATGTGTTTTTCAATCAAGATGCAAGTGCTAAAAATAAATCTGGCACCTGCTCCAAAGTGAATGTGCAGCGAAAGAGGGAAACAAGAAAGAAGCTCGTGCCGCGGGTACAAATGACTCGAGGCGATTATGTTACCACGTAGTGCGCTTCAACACCGGTAATAAAGGAAATCAACTAATTGCGCATGATGATCACGCACACATGCACATGGACATCCTTAAGGCGCCTACTGAAAAGGCAGCAGCCGTGATTCACGCTTCGGGAAAAGCATTGCCGAAGTGGCAACAACTACAACGAAATCGACTTTCGCGTATCCTCCATCGCTCTTATACGCATCTCTATAGCGTTCATTATCTCTATCGTAGGCGTTGCACGCGATTGCGTGGAAATATTAGGTGATGAGAAAATTTGCTTGAGCGTGCGTGGTGGTGGCGAGCTTCGCCTCTTTCACCCTTTTACGCGATTGCATGTCAAATTTCACGTACTGCGACTTCTTTGACATGCTGTACTTGTCGTACCTACTCGTCCCACCTTTTCCGTATTCCGTTGTTTAATAAGAGTCATACGCTGCAAGCGGCGGTCATGTGGCGCAACCACCGCAACGGGTGGCTGTCTAGCGCATCGCGCTCCTTCTTTTACTGCTCGTAACGTCGTCACGCACCGAAGTTCTCAGCCACGAAGCAGCAAAGCCGGTTCGCGGAAGTCGCGGCGTCTCCAACTTAATGCCCCTCGCGCTTCCATGGACGCACATAGGCGCGACAGAAAGCGATAAGAAAATAGACGAAACGGAGCCTCGGGCACACCACGCTCTCAAGCGCGGCCGCCTCTTTGTTTTTCCATGAAAATTCTTTTAACGGCTTTTTGCGCAGCAGCACCAGGAAAACTCAGGCGGGTGCAGCTACAGCTGTCCGTCGATAGAACGGCCGCTGGTGTTACTCGCATATCAATAAAGTCACGCTCAGTGTCAGGTTCCGTGGCGTTCAAGGTGGGCCAGTGCAACATCGGTGAGAACGGGATAACTTGTAAGAATGCGTTGCTGTTGTTCCCGTACCACTTGTTCCCGTTTATCGCCGGCTAAGTCAGGACAGCATTCCGACGCTCCATGCATAGATTCTCATCCTCCTACTTAAGGGGACCAATAGATCCTCCTTGAGAGAACAGGCCCCAGTCTCAGAGCAGCGCAGCTCGTTTACCTGGATCGCTGTCCTGAGAGAAAAAAAGCTGACCACAGCCCAGAAAGATGCGCTCGCTCCTTATGTGTAGCGTCGCCATGGCCATATTCCTGCTTGCCTCTGTTTGTGGCAAAACGCGGGCAGTCCCGGCCCCTGAAAGAGAAAATATAGCTCCGGTTGAGTCATCGCACGGCGGGAGTCGTCCACTGGACCTGGGCACCGGCATTCTGGACAAGTTCAACCTGAAGCTACTCAAGGGGATCGGTGGCACGAATCTCGGCATCGACGGGCCGTCCAACTTGCGACTTCAACTGAACAAAGCGACGCCCATCGGGCTGCTGAGTAGGGTATTCGGCAGTTCCAGCAGCCAGCCTCAACGTGCTTGATCGCGCTTCTGACGTTGAAAGCGGAGTGCGCCTTCGAAGATGCACCATTGCAGGACTCGACTTGGACCGATGGCGCAGTTCGTATGAAGCGGCAGTTCTTACAAGATTTTTTTTGCTAGTGATTTGAACTTTTATTGAACGTTAGCAGAAAGCCACAGAAAGTGCACAGAAGAGACAACGGAATGTCAGTGAATGTTTTTGTTCAGGAGGTGTACCCTAACCTCGAGAGAAAAAAAATGAAGCTTACCGCCTTCAGTCACGGTGTACATATTTATGGATGCGACTTACTTTTGCCATTCCTGTGCAGTTGTGGCAAGGAATAGGCCACAAAAATTAAGCTTAGGGTAAATTGAATTTTCTCCTTACCTCAAGCCCCTTCATTTTACTTCTGATGGAAATCTATCGATACCGAAGATCGCTTTGGAGAAGGCACTACAGCGTTTGACCGGAGGTGTGACGTAGGACTTTCCTGTATAGCAATCGCGAAATAATTTGATTGCTTTTCTAGTAATGCTTGCAACCAATAATTAGCTTGTGCAAGTAATTTTCGCTCGTGATACGATTCTTTTTATGAAGAAACGTATCATTATGAATGTGCAATAATTAGGTACTTAATCGCTCTGTAGTTGTGCTGACGCATCATATAATACAGTCATTCTACCAGCTTGACTTGCGCTTAATGGAGTTTGCAGCACCTTGGCATAAAATTATGTAAATTTCATACATTTATCGACACTCGATCATAATTCGTGACTGAAGGGGTTATCTACACTGATACTTGTAACAAAGGTGTCCGGTTTTGGTTATTATTATTTGTCTTACAGTCTGCTGCAGCAGTACATAAAAGGTGGCAGTTTGAAAGTAAACCTAAACTGGCCTTCTTTAGACAACCGCGAAGCTATGCGATAGTTGCAGTTGTGGAACCTTTGTTTCTGCATATATATATATATATATATATATATATATATATATATATGTTGAAGGGAGCACGTCCCCCCTAGCTACGCGTCAGAACCAGGGAAGACTCAGTGCTGCGCTAGACGACTACTGGGAAGCGTCAGTCAAAAAGACGGTTTAGTTCGGGGCCTACTACCATTTCTCCATTCAACAGCTTGTGACATAGCGAAATGTTCTCAATGGGCGACCAATTTCAATGAAATGTTTTGCATTCGAGGGAAAAGGCTAAATTCTAACAACGCGCGCAAGCAGATTCGTATTTTAGGACCCGAATATTTTCTACACGTACTACCGAACTTCGGTAAGTTAAAAACGAATATAAGCACCGAGCTACATCTTTTTAACTCTGCATCAGAAACAGATATCACAATTCTGTAAGCCATATATTTAGATCACATGTGATGGCTGCAGACACGTGTGACAAGATTATTTTACAGATTTCGGGAAGTTGCCACGTTGTTTACCTGAGTTTTGCAACAGAGCTGCTTACAAATTATTGGTGTAATTCTGAGTGCTGTAAATAAATCAATTTTGTCCACTTTAGACTTTCCAATATGTGCTATTTACGTAATTATATCCTTTTTAATGCAGAATTTCACTATTCAAAACTTCACTAGTAGATTCAATTTTTTTAATGGAGTAAACCTAATAAAAAGTAGTTCAGCCGAAGAAAGCGTTGTGAATGTAGAAAGGTATCGCCGAGTGAGAGAGCTATAAAGAGAATAAGTATCCTAACAGTTAGTTCGGTGCCTCTGCCTAAGTTTCCTCGTAACATAGTCGATCCAAAATTGCTATGGCCAACGTGCCCAGTTGAGGCTGATTTATAAGCATCGTAACGGTCGTAAAGAGGCGTTGGGTGTTTTGCAAATGCGCTAACTCGACGTCCGCTCGCAAAATAAATATTGTCACTCTATTCGTATAGGAAATAGGTGTAAACATTAAATGGTTCTATAGTTGAATATCATCAGCTCAGTGTATGCGCATTAATCTATATCTGTATTGCCACGTGATGGTATCCATGCCTGCGTGCGTAAAAGTGTTTTGTTTGTGCGGCACTCGACCTAAGTTGTCTTGGACTCTTAGTGACTTTGTTTGGTTTCACACTAGGCTTTATTTGTTTTTTGTAGTTCATAATGGGATATAACATAGGACTCTGTTAAGGGATTCTACTGGATTGATGGATTCCCGCTCTGAAATCGGGCCCAACGAGATGAAGAAACATGTCACGCCTAAAAATGAACCCGTTTGCACTACAACCGATTGTGAGGGTGAAGTTGAACCCAAAGGCTTCAGTGCGTGATATTTAGGTGCAAAATAGATAATCATGTAATCGAGTTGAAGCAGAGGCACATGCTGTCGCAACTTGCAGGTAGTACACACAGAGCTTGCAGCACCCGACGATCACCTGAAATGGCGCAGCGACATAGATAGGTACAAAAAAAAAGAAAGTAAGTAAAAGACAGGGCAAAGCCCAGTAGTTGCCCGCGGTTGACCGCACTGGCAAACACCGCCACCGGTTTTCATAGCTGTGGCGAGGCTTGCGGAGTGCTTGCTTGCTTGCTTGTTGCACGCACGATACAGTTGCTAGGGGGTCGCACTCCCGCATTGCCTTCTTTCTTCGGCCGTGATGATTCATGCGGAGGCACACCATCAACGGCGAGCGCGGTGATTCCCCGTACTTCGGTGTATCATTCTTGGACTCTCTTTTCTGCCGTATATCGCCGGTCAGCCTGGGGTGCTACTCGGCGTGACGTCAATGGCGCTCCACACTTTCTGGTTCCCTCGAGCGTCTCCAGGTCCTTCGTTGTAATAATCGTTTTCCCCAAGGTCGGGTGTCGTCATTTGCCTTTCGCGCTGCGCGCTTATTTAAGACAGGGCTGTTCCGTGCGAGTGCGTGCAGACCACTCCATTGCCGGCAGATCGTAGCGCCTCTCCGGAGCTCTGTGACTTGGAAACGTTTTCGTGCTCAAAGTGTTTGCTAACCGCGTCTGGAAAGATGCACTCGCTCGGAATGCGCGGCGTCGTTGTGACCGTCTTGCTCATCGCCTTTGCTTTCGCCACCGCTTGGTCGGCCCCGGCACCTCAGGATGACGTCGCATCCGCCGAAGGACCTGTGCGTGGACTGAAGGATCCGTTCGACCTGGGCATCAACATTCCGGATATCTTCAACTTGAAGCTGCTCACCGGACGTAGCCGCGGCACTGACCTCGGCATCGATATCCCCTCCATCCTCAACCTTAAGCTTGACCGCAACCGTGGTAGACCAGGCGGACTGTTACTCGACCTGTTCGGAGCCTCGGGTAGGTCTGGAGGAGGCCGATCTCTCTTCAGGCCGTCTGAAGCTGAGAACACATTTCCCGACAAGACCTCGTAGGACTTGTTGCCCGGACCAAGCACGCTGTTCGAGTGACGGCCGAAGCTTTCCCGTCGCTTGGATGTAGGGGACTGAAGCATACCTGTGATGATTGCTGTGACTCAGGTGGTTAGTTTTTGTATTTTGTTATCATGCAATGCGCTGGCAGCAGAAAGTCGATCTCCCGATCACCTGAAGGAGCATGACATGGCAAACAATTCAAAGTTGCTGAATTAAACGTATTCTTTCCGTCATGAAGACGAACTGATTGTCCTTATTATATTGATGTCCTTCAATCGGCAATTGCAAAATCTGAGTTTTGTTGGCTAAGGCATGATGAATTTTTCACACTCCAAATATGGTTTCGTAGTGGGACGTTTTCACTGCGTGCATGGTTTTGTTATATGCAGTGTCCATAGACCCATTATTTTCGGTACGTTGCACCGCGTTCTTTTACTACAAGATCATGTTATTGAGAATTTCATGGAAGCATCAGTACGACATTAGCAGGACTAAATAGGCATGAAAAAATGCGAAGTTATACGGTTCTACTATAGCATCTCCTCCTATCAGAGGAGGAGACGGTGGTGTACTTATTAAAGCACGAGCGGTGTTTACTTGCAAAGTTATGGGCACGTTCCGCTATAATCAGCGATATTTTTTTCGTAGTGCCTTGGGGAATATCCTTCAAATTATGATCGGTGATTCACTGTTTTCGAACCCACGGCTCTAAAATATTTTTAAAAGATACTTTTCAGAGACGGAAAATTGTTCGCAGTGATTTAACGGTATACAAGCGCTTGGTTGGTCAAAGCCAAGGAAAAGAAGTAGGTTACCTGACATATGTAATGACAACTTGAACGACGTAAGAGCAACTAGTGAATGTCAAAGTCAAAAAGCCGCACAATATCTCTCATTTCGGCAAATGGAAATGACTAAAGTAAGTACATGCCCTATTTGATCCTGCCACCCGAACAAATGAAAAATTAGAATTGCAGTTCAACATCTGTTAATTATACGAATGTTTTCTGATGGAATGCGTGTAGTGAGTAGTACAGAGTTTCACATCAAAGCGGGTACATAAATTTAAGCGTGAAACTGCTGGGTGTTTACGGGACTGAAAATTACGCACTAGCAAACATATAAAGAACACATAACAAACTTCACTTAGTAAGCATGCTATTTTGGGCGCCGTGGTTTGCAGATGACACAAGTGGAGAAAGAGAGCGATAAGCTGGGAGGTCGGCTTGAAGTTTTGACTTGCTACTCTGCATTGGGAAAAGGAAAGAACATGTGCATGCATAAATAAATGGAGTCCTGGCGTTTTTTACGGGTAGCAAGAACGCTCTTTGAAAGTTTAAAGCTTCCTCCGGTCATTATTGCTTATTCTTTCCATAGACCTGTGGCCTTGCGATTTCGAGTGGCGGTAGAAACAGGCGAGATAAGTGTTAAAGTTGAATGTGAGGCATAGAGTGCAGATACGCCATGCACTGCCCGAAGCAATACTTATACCATAAAAAAAGACAGATTTCGACGCTTAAAAGCTAGGCGTGAATGCGAGTTCCGGGCCGACTGCTTGTAATATCTTCGTGCATGCTAAGCATAAAACGTGTATACATGTAACTTCATGTTCACGTTTCCACAATCTGCGACTAGGAAACGGTAAAATCCCTTGTCACTGGACACCATCACTCCATATGCACTGAATGTCATGCGAACGCATTAATTTCTATGCTCACAAGTTGATGGATCACAAATAAATTTCGTTCTGCGATGAAAAAGCGACAAACATGAACTATATTAAGGCAGAGGTTCTAGTGACACTCGCGTTTTTTCCTAAAGACGTTGTTACACTCAAACAGATCGCACTGCTGGCTAGACACCATGGCGCTTCCGTTTTTGCAGTGGAACGCTGCTGCGAAGCGGTCGAATCCCCTGAGAACCTCGTTGCACATGGTAACCGCGTCATCCATGCCACACTGAATGAGACACCAGAAAAAGAAGAACATCTGAACCTCCGTCATTTCAGCGTGGCGGCTGAGATGTAGAGGGGCAGTTTTCGAAAAGCCCAGGTGCTTGAACGCCTCGTAAAGGAACCGGATGGACGTTGCTCTTCGTAGAAACCGCAGTTTGCCAGAATCTATCTGGTGGCCACTACCGTTGCCAAGCCGATATTTATCGACTACGCACGGGATGTCCGCCACGGTCCAAGAAAAGTTCGTGTCGAGCTCGGCGATTCGCGCGAAGATGAACGACGTCAGTTCGTCCGCGATTTGGCCACCGAGCGCCCCGTATTTCACGCCTTGAAAAGATGGCCCGGGGAGAAAGAATGGCATCTCGAACATCAGAGGAAGGAGCACCACGTGACCAGCGTGGTCGATGTAGAGGAAACGCACGCTGTTGTTGGCTAGAAAACGGGCCATTCTCGTGTCGACTGGCGTGCGGCGACGTCCCTGCGTGGCCAGCGCGATGTTTGTGCATATCGAGTTGGTCATGTTGGGAAACAACCGGTATGTATCGTCTAGCTTAGCGGGATCGCTTTTCTCAAAGATCCAGTTCGATGCGTCGGTAATTTCCGCCTTGTTTGCCCTCTTCAGGACACTCACAGCGTCGGGCCACTTAGAGAGAGCGAGTCTTGCCTGCGCTGTTTCTTGGATGTTCGCAACAATGGAGGACAACTCGTCGGTCATACCTTGCGTGACTTGGTCCCTTATGTAGCCAGCGTAGAAGGCCAGACCCATATATGCGTGCGTTGTCGCCGCGCAGTGCAGCGCGCTGCCTCGTCTGTAGTCAGCATCGCGAATAAAAAACAGCTTGGCCATATTGACGTCTGAAATCACGGACACGGCCTGGATGATTGCCCAGCCGTGGTAGTAGGCCATCCTCGCTTCGCCAAGTTCTTTCACGAGCTGGAAGAAGGTGGCGAAAAATTCGACGTTTTCAAATAACACCACTCGCACTGTGTCTACCGTAGTGTTCAAGTGTTCTTGAAGAACATTGTCCCAGGTGAGGTGGTCAATGGCATTCTTGGCTGCATCGATAACGGCTCTCATGCTCTGGTTGCGAATGGTCGTTGGCACCGGGAGCGCGAGCGAATTTTTAAGTCTCGGGATGGTCACGCTTTCAAGCGTGAGAAGGTCGTCGTACGCGAGCGGCTCTTTGCCTGTGTCAAAAGTGCGCACCATTCTGTGGAAGTAGTCCTCGTACGTGGCTTTCGCTCCGCTCCGTTCGTCGAGCATGATGCGCCTTCTGCGCAGCGTTTCGGCGTAGAAGCTCGCGGGATGTACATTGAGGAAGCCAGGCTGGTCCATGGTGAACTGAACTATGGCACCCCAGTTCCAAGCAGCCGTCATCGAGAACATTGTGTCGAGCAGGTTGGAGGCGTTTGTAAGCTCTGGCCAACGAACGCCGAACTGCGACATCATGGATTTTACCGCGTCCATTTCGCTGATCTGTCCGGAGCTGACCGCGTTGCACGACTGGAAGAACTGGGCCCCCTTCTGTATGGCGCTCTGTCCGCTGCTGGGTACCGTCGTCTTGAGAACATTCGCAGCCACTTTCATTATAAACCTGGAATACAATAAGAAATAATGAAGTCCTAAGCGCCTCATTCTTCACACTTATGTGAGAAACACCATATGTATGGGCTCGATACTAATGCGTCCTGCATTGTATCGCGCACCTGATTTCAAAACTGGTCATTCAAAGGAATGTCATGACACCTAAAACATCGCTGGTTCGTCCGCCACGTGTGGCCTTGAGTAAACGTGGCGAATCCGTCAGAGGGAGACGAAGAAAAAATTTAATAGCTTTCGCTGTTCACTTACTAGATTTTGTTTGTAACGGGAAAAGTAATGACAATCTGTTCTCACTTGAAAAAAAATATTGCATCTGAGCAACACTGGACCGCGCATCACTCATCCACGCTTTCGGAGGCTTCCTTATCCTTGTATAAACAGTTCATTGTGTCTGATATTTGGTGCCGTCCATGGCATTAGAGATACTGCATTTGAAGACTATTGCTTTGCGAAGGCCTTGCAGACTATGACTGCTGAACGAACGTACGAAGCGGTCACAAACAATATCGCAGCTCTTGAAGCTGCAGCCGACGTGTGGAGTGGTTTGAGTTACAGCAATATCACACGCCAACGACAATAACTTTTTGCTATCGCAGTTTTGGTTTCGTACTCGAGTCGGACACGAATGAAATTCTTTTAGAATCGGGTAACTATGACAATTAGTGCATAGATGTAGGCCGCAAGCAATTCAGCAGAAGTAAGTCCCAGCTGTCGATGTTTGCTGCTGCATTGTGTTACAGCACTGGAGTTTAATTGTGGGGAATCATTAAAGGGTGGGAATTAAGCGAGGTTGGGAATGTTAAACATAGTGTTACGCGCGAAGAAGACCGTTAACACCCTTACGGATGAAGGGGGCCGTTTATTGTAGGTCGCGAAGGTGAGCGCAAGAGCGGCCAGCTGGTTGATCAACCCAGCGTCGTCTCCTCTTCTTTTCCAATAGTAACGCAGCTTCTTTTCTAAATTGAGGACATGTGAAAGATGTTTTGATTTCACAGGTCATTTAACTCGCTGCCTTGTGGTCCACTGTTACTTGTCTAAAACAGGCAAGTGTTGATGTAGTCACGCAAAAACGTACTTATCAAATTGTTAGCAAATGCCTAATTGTTGATTAACACGTGTTAATTAGGAAATATGGTTTCCCCATGCTGATGACCACATGCCTATTAACACGTGAGCGAATATTCCTGTGTTTTAATTTGCACGTCGTAATATCCGTCGAAGGTGTGAACACACATAAAACTATTTTTTGTATGTTCCACATACTGTTCTCTGCTCTGCCTAGACTGACGCCAACGGTGCTATGTCATTCCACAGCATCGTACTAATATACGCAATCCTTCTGTGTGACAACGATCTACTTTTTGCAAGTTGAATTAACATTGCATTTTTAAAAGAAACGAGACTACTTGTTTAGAAGCTAATGAAAAGTCACTGGGCCTTACGCTTCGCCCGAGTGACTGTAATGCGCTAGAAGATAGGGAACCGAAGGGCATGATTTTATTGCGATAGCAATTATATGGACACTTCAACCGGATTTCTGCCGTCGGCGTCGCCGTCGCCGTCGCCGTAGCCGTCGCCGTCGTCGTCGTCTTCGCCGTCGCCGTGAGGTTCCGTATAGATAAAATCTTCACCGCGCGCCGTATGCCCGAGCGGAAGCGTGCGGGGACGCGCGCTATCACGGAGAGCGAACGCACTCAATCTCGCACGCGCAAGCAACGAAGCGGGAAGCCAGCGCCGGAGGGAGCGGGGGGGGGGGGGGGGGGGGGGCACTTTTACTCTGCCAACAACCGCGCTCGTCGCTCGACCGTACCGTCTCTTATCTCTCCCACGCGCAAGCAAGGAAGCGGGAAGCCAGCGCCGGAGGGAGCGGCGGGGGGGGGGGGGGGGGCACTTCTACTCTGCCAACAACCGCGCTCGTCGCTCGCCGCACCGTCTCTTATCTCCACACGGCTCTGACCTTTATGCACTGTGCATTCGCCGCTCAGTTTCTGTTGAAGCGATAGACCGCACGTACCTTCGCCCGCTGCAGCGTATGGGCTTGCTGCCAGCGTTTTGACAGTCGTTGTCTGCAGTCACTCAGTGTGATCTATTCATGTTTGCTTGTGCGCGCTCACACCACGCTTGGTCATTCAGTTAGTAATAGTCGGGCCACATTTTCCAACGCACGCTACACATGTTATGCTGCCCGGATCGGCAGTGCAGCGCTACAGGTGTGTCCCTTCGCACGCGCGCTCCCCACGGGAAGCGCTTCTCATCAACACCACCGTTTCACACGCGCCTTCTCGTGGTCATCGAGTCTCTCTTCATGTCGGTCTACTTACACCGCAGCACACCTGCTTACTTAATCAGCTCATGTTTACTACAATTCATATTGCTACCAAAGCCGCTCACCTTACTTCGTATGACATTGCTGTGTTGCTATCGCATTTATTGCTTCGCCCTTAGGGCGAAACTGTGACATTTTTTTTACTAACCATATCTTAAAAAGCCAATGAACAAAGACACCAAGGACCACAGAGGGAAAATTACTTGTAGTTATAAATTTAGGTACAAGTAATTTTCCCTATGCTGTCCTTGGTGTCTTTGTTCGTTGGCTTCTGATGAGATAATGCGCTAGTATAGTTAAATACTGTTTTCAAGATTATTTATCGGCATCTGCATGGCTTCTAGGTCATGGTCGTCCCCAAGGGGGTTGTCCCAGTGAGCTGATGTGATTTACAGCTACTTTTTGTCAGCTGTTGTCAACAACTCAACATCACCTGCGATCAACCTGAGCCCAAGAAAACGGCGGAGTTTTGCTTGTTTTATGTAAACACTATACCTATACACCACAGTTATCGTTATATGACATGTACCATACAGCTTTCACTATAGAACTCGCTAAACACTTACCGTAACTATTGCTACATGACCACACACATAATGCGGACCACAAATATCGCTTTCTTAATTACTTCAACGAAGAATAGTGAGGCGGAGAAGATTCCGTATTCCGGAGCGCCCGCCACACACACAATCACGCAACAACCACCTTATCCTTCTGTCACGAGCTTCTGCATGTCACATGACTCCGCTACTCCTATGTCGCTCTTATCCCCCCAGCTGCTCTGCGGAGGACACACCTCCCTTCATCGTCGAAGGCCAGCTTTTGATCTGCATACATTGACCAATTCAAAAGGTGTACACGGTACGCTTGAGTACACACAACACGTACTGATACATATCGTGTTCACGTTTCGATCTGGTCATTCTATAGAAACACAGGTCGCGTACCAACGCTTTTTACACTGCCTCCGGGATCGACCCGCCTTACAAACCAGCGTATACTGCACCGATGACTAAATGTTGATCTGTATTTAAAATGTTTAGATTTGCGAAAGCCAGAACTCCATATTTAAAAGTTCCATCGATGCCCGTTTCGCACAATAATCCCAATGTAGAACTTCAAATATTGGAAAAATTCACAACTGCCATCCAAAGAAATGCCATGGCACATAAAACATCGTTGGCTCGTCCGCACGTTCGGCCTAGAGTAAACGCAGCGAGTATGTCTAAGAGAGGGGACACGTCCGGGCAAGCTAACGATGTCGATGTTAACCATTTCTATGCGTCGAAGTTTGTTAATTTTTTCTCTTTTGCGTCGCGAAGCCAGGTCTTTATGCCAACACCAAAATATTTATGACCAATATTAACAGCGCCGCGCAGACAAAGACGAACGAGCGTTGAGGTTTATCCTCGTTGGTAAGACATATACTTAAGTATGCTTGGGCGCAATGACAGACGGTGTTCAAGCTAGTGGACACGCACAAGTACTTGTGCGTGTCCGGGGACTTGCTTGCCCCGTCTTTCACTGCGCCCGAACATTCCCAAGTACGAAGACGAAGGCGATCGACAGAACTCGGAACGCTGACTGCCAGCGTGAAATTCGTCTTCCCCGTGCTGCTATCTGTATATTAGCCATTAACAAGTACCAACGAGCCCGATTTTTTTTTATGCTCTCCGCTGAAACTTTCAGTACACACGATGTTACAAGAGCGGCCGGGTCACTTGGCAATTTCCGTCCTACGTCAGCACGCGCTCCCTCACTTACTCCTCGTACACGGCTCGCTTGACCGAACGCCCGTCGCGGGACACCCATCGAGAGCAGACGTGCGTGTAAAAGTCGTGGCACGGGTCGACCGACGTGTTCGCGATGTCGTCGAGGTACTGGGTGTAGTAACGGCACTCGAGCGTGTCGCAGATCGTGCTGGTTCGGTCGGTGTAGGCGCTGCTCAGCCAGAGCACCAGAGTGAACATCAGCACGAAGGCGCAGACAGCGCCGGCCATGGACACGATGCGCCGCTCCGCCCACAGGTCCTGCACCCGACTGCGTGAGCTGCTGTCTCTGCTGGTGGCTCCAGTACCCTTGGCGCGGGTAGAGGGCGATGGGGTGGCTGGCGTGTGCCGGGTGCTCAGGAGGTCCCGGAGGCCCTTGTCATCGAGCGCCTGCCGGGAGTCTCGAGACGGCTGGAGAATGGATCCAAATAGTTCGCGTGATAATCACTGGAATTTGGGTGTCGTTCGAGACATCAATAGGTGGTGTCCAAACCCAATGTCTGTGATGGATTTGTGGCTGCCGCAAACGCTTCCGCCGCGTGCAACCAGTAAAGGCGTAGCCTTTGAGATCCGCATTTTTAATCCAGAGAGTGCCACCGCTGAGGCGTGGATTTGGACACCATTCATTAGAAAAAAAAATGCAGAGATCACTTTTTTTTTCAAGAATCACCCGCTGTGGTTGCTTAGTGACAATGGCGTTGGGCTGTTAAGCACGAGGTCGCGGGATCGAATCCTGGCCACGGCGGCCGCATTTAGATGGGGCCGAAATGCAAAAACATCCCTGTACTTGGATTTATGTGCACTTTAAAGAACCCCAGGTGGTCCAAATTATTCCTTAGTCCCCCACTACGGTGTGCCTCGTAATCAGATCGTGGTTTTGGCACGTAGGAACCATAATTTAATTTAACTTTTTGAAAAATGGACATAACACACTATATTTCGGTCGGTTGGTGCATGTAAAACAGTTGCACAGGCCTAAGACCAAATGAGCAGCACGGGATGGGTTGCTCGTCCTATTCTTTGCTTGCAGCTGGTACCGTCTTAGCACTGTCGCTTCTGGTTCGAATAAGACAGACAGACTGACAGGCAGAAGGAAGTACGGACGGACGGACGGACAAAATGTGGGTGCTTCACATCATCACCCTGTGAATGGCCTTCCTCCGACAGTGTTGTGCATCATTCTTGCATGCATTCCAGTCTCGTAACTTTAACTCCACTATCTCGTGGAATGATTTCCACCAAAATAAAAGGGGAAAATTAATTTATTGTTGAGGCTTAACGACCATAAGAAACAGTTGGGCTATGAGAGACGCTGTTGTGGTTGAATTTTCACCATCTGTTATTTCTCATCGTGCACCTAACATGTAACAAAAAAAAAATATGCAGTTCCAACGCACACGTTGGTATCTATGTGAAGTGAAGCGTGGTCAAGTGGTACCTTTCAAACCCTATAGAACTAACGGCGATGCGCACAATTTTGTTCAGTCTTATACTATGTAGCGTGTAACCGCACGAAATGTTTATGTCTATACCCACCACAAAAGTCACAACTTTCATCTCATGCAATTTTTACGTTTATGCAATACACCACTTACACGCTCTGCGGAAATAAGAGCACCAAATTAGGCGGATGAGGTGTGAGACGTCTACGAGGATGCAGGTGATGTATGATGCTTATAATTGTCTAGGGAATAATGCTGATGGCAGGTGTATGCACAGAGAAGTGCTGCACACAACTAGCTACATGTAAGGATTCTGTACTTGCTCTACAGAGGCACATGCCAAGTTTTGAGGATTGGCCAATAAGGGAAAAACACTCACCGACATATAACGAATGAATAAATCATTGAGAACCAAATCAAAGAAGCAGTTCAATATATCGCTCTATTCCACGAGTTTGCCCGTGTGCTTTAAAGATAGCTATAAGGCGACATTGATATGTTTAGGTTTTTATGCAGTAATTGAGCTGCCTTTTTTATTACGCAGGAAATATGTGATTGTACAAGTTAGAATACTGAGGTTATATAAACTAGTTTGCTCGCACGTCGGCTGTTCAATAAAAACTAAGACTGATGCTCAGAAAAACCTATTAAATTATTATTATTATTATTATTATTATTATTATTATTATTATTATTATTATTATTATTATTATTATTATTATTATTATTATTATTATTATTATTATTAAATTATTCATTGGTGCTTTTATCCGGTCCTATATGATCCCCAGCAAGTGCGATGTACTCGTCCCGATTTTTCTTCCAAGCTTAGATAACGTGACTCAAGCCATCTTTTGACACCTACTTCAATATCGCCTCCAATGTCTTAACTGCACCTTGTTTTATGTCAAAGCAAGGACCATCTTTATCGTAAGGTACACAAAGGAGTCCAAGAGTGCCGCATCTGGACTGAAAAATGGGTAAGTGGATTGTTGTGATGCTTCGAAAATGGCAATCATTTGACATAAAACATGATATGGAATCGGGTGCAGAAATGCATCGGAGGCGATTTTTAAGTAGGTGTCCAAAGATCGCTTGCACTCATGTTATCCAGGCGTTGTAGAAATAGTAGGGACGCGTGCATTTCACCTACAGGGGACCACAAAGGAAGGGATAAAAGTGCCGAGTATTAACTTTCAGAAATAAATTACTCTAACGCTCAAACGTAAATAAAGTACACTAAAACCCCTGAAACAGTTCGCGAATTTGTTTGCTTAGACGGTTTCAGCGATCACAAGCTACTGCAACTTACTCTAATATCCCGTTGTAATTTACAGGCATCTCAAACAAAACCATTCGTGATTACAACAGAGAAGACTTTGAGAAAATTAACAAAGAACTTGAGACATTTGTTTCTGACACCTTTTTGCCTTCGTTTCCTGGTCGGTCAATCAACGAAAACTGGCTTCTGCTTAAAGAAAACCTGTGCGCATTAGTGGAAACGTATATCTCTCTAATCAGAATAACAGGCGATAGACAGAACCCTTGCTTCCCTGAGTTACGTCGAAGATTAAGAAACAGGAAGAAAAGACTAAACGCAAGTGCAAAGCGTATAAATTCGTCCGCGGTATGGGATAGATATAGCTTACTTTTGAAAGATTACTGCTCGACTTTAAGAGAGGCAAAAGAAGAATACCACTCTCAAGATCTACCTTCACTACTCAAAAACAACCCCCAAGAATTCTGGCAGGCGATTTCACCTAATAGTGGCTCACATCACATTTCACTAAGTGATGGTAATCAAGCTTCACTCAGTGACAAAGAATTCACAGTCATCTTTAATCATTTTTTTCATCCATATTCAGTACAGAAGACAATTAAAATGTGCCGCATGCCAGTGAGTAAGATTACCATTACATGAAATCCATCGATGTAACAGAGGATGGTATCGCAGATCTCATAAAGAACCTTAAGTTGTCTAGTTCTTGGGGTGTCGACAATATCAACTCCAGAATTTTAAAGAATTCAGCCACACTATCTTGCAAAACTTTGTCTTATTTTCCGCCAGTCGTTATCAGGCCAGCTTCCCTCAGACAGCAAAATTGCAAAAGTGGTACCAGTACACAAAATGGCAGTAAGAATTTCGCAGAAAACTATCGTCCAATATCATTGACACGCATTTGCTGCAAAATACTTGAATATATCATTGTATCTCACATATATCATCATCGGGAATCAAATATTTGTTTCATTCTTAACCCGCATGGATTTAGGAAAGGCTTGTCATATAAACGCAGTTACGAGAATTCGCTACAGACTTGCATTTTAACATGTACCGTAACCTTCAGACAGATTGTATTTTTTTTCTTTACTTCTCCAAAGCCTTCGACCATGTACCTCACTGCCGCTTAATCTCCATGTTATCCGTTGTCAAATTAGACTGTTTAACACTCTTTTGGATTCGTAACTTTCTAACAAATCGTCAGCAATTTGAAGTCATCAATAATGTTTACGTCACCCCTTGCATATGGAAATTCCGGATTACTGCAGGGTAGCGTAATAGGAGCCTTGCTTTTTTAATTTACATCAGTGATCCGCCCAATAACATCTCATCCTGCATGCGTGTTTTTTGTCGATGATTGTATATTGCATCAACCAATTAACAGCTTGATGAGCATATTATTCTTCAGAGGACCTTCAACTCGTTACCAATTCGTGTGAAGACTGGTTAATGAAACTTAACTCATCTAAAGCAAAGTAATGACATTCAAGCGAAAAACTTCAAACCATAGCTTTTTCCCATTATATAAACACAAATCTAGTATCTCAGGCATCAGTATATAAATATCTAGGCTTTAAAAATTATGGGGTTTTCCGTGCCAAAACCACGATATGATTATGAGGCACACCGTAGTGGGGGACTCCGGAAATTTTGACCACCTGCGGTTCTTTAACGTGCACCTAAATCTAAGTACACGGGTGTTTTCGCATTTCGCCCCCATCGAATTGTGGCCACCGTGGCCGGTATTCGATCCCGCGACCTCGGGCTGAGCAGCCCAACACCATAGCCACTGAGCAACCACGGCGGGTTATCTAGGCGTTAATCTTACACCAAGCCTTTCCTAGGCCTTTCACATCACAACCATACATGCGCCCACGCTGCCAAAGGCTCTTGGTTACATTCGTCGCAACTTACGTAACTGCCCGTCTAACATCCGTAAATTAGCATTCCTAACATTTGTATGCCCCCAGCTTGAGTTCGCGTCCCTTATGTGGTCTCGCTATCATGAGTACTTAATACGCATCTTAGAAGTCATTCAAAACCGAGGTAATCAATTCATTTCGCGCAATTACAACCACCAGTCAAGCATACCTCAAATAAAACTCGACCTTTCCCGTCAATGACTAAGTAGCCGACGTGACGTAGCACTCCTGCCTTGCTACATAGATATGTTCACCAAATGAAGCCATCAGACTTGCCCCTGGAACGCATGTCTTGCACATCACGAGGACATTATAAGGATTTAAGCTTCACTCGTATTTGCGGGAACACTAATGCATTTAACTTCTCGGTTTTACCTATAACACGAGCTATTTGGTTATGTAATTCGCTTCCTAACAGCACTGTCACGCAAACAAAGATAAATTCAGACAACTATACTGAACCCGCCGTTTTGTATGCCACCATGAACTGTTCTTCTCACTGGGCATTCTTATTTATTTCTCCTTTATTTTCCCGATTTGTTGCTAGAATTTTGTTGTTTCCTTTATGTGCTCGCTCTATGTGCGTCATTTCGCTATTCTTATGCGCGAGTGATGCGTCGCTTCTTATGTTACCATGAACTGTACTTTTTTCCTTACCTGACAATTCTTTGTATTGCTTTCCCATTTTTATTTGTAACACTGTTTTGCAGGCACGTTATTATGGTAAACATGTTTAGCTCTGGTGTATTGGTTTTCTGTGGTCATTTGTTTTACGACGCCCCCCCCCCCACCTTACTCAATGCGCCCCTTGGGGCCTGTAAGGTAAATAAATCAATAAGATAAATAAATGAAGATTTCAGAGCACCAGTCTCGGCTAGCATTCGGCGCAACGTATGACTTTCGTATATATATATCCACAAATTTATCCTCCGAGATACCGACTGCCCCTGCAGAAAACAGAAGGCTGCAGCAGCAGCCATGCAAACCCGGCAGGGTAAGCAAAAAAAGCTGTGCTTTAATAACGCTTTATTAATCCTAACCAATCGAAGCGGGGCCGCCGCGGTCGCTAATCGAGCCTGTGATCACGTACTCAGCTGCAGAACGCCAGTGTGTCTGAGCCGCCATAGCGGGCGAGCTACAACTTTCGCATTTCACAATGTCTCATAAAGATCGCATTTCGCCTTCTTTTGTAATATTATCATCCTGAATTATTGATTAGCTTGTTAATGAGGTCAAACTGAAGAACCGTTTTTTGTGAGCGAACGTTACGAAGAGGTCAGTTCAACGTTAGGGAATGGTGCGGCCATCTTCAAGCAAAAGCACCATGCCGCTGCGATATTTCTTACTTGCCTCACTAAACTCATGTTGGTGTTTTGCGTCAGCAGTCCACTTGTCAATATAGTCAATTTCCTCGTTACAGCATACAATAACTATTACTTCCAACAACAGCACAACCAATGTGACGCAGATATTTTTTTTATTTCATCGAACGCAGTAAAAAAATTAAGTTATGGGGTTTTACGTGCCAAAACCACGATCCGATTATGAGGCGCGCCGTAGTGGGGGACTCCGGAAATTTGGACCACCTGGGGTTCTTTAACGTGCACTTAAATCTAAGTACACGGGTGTTTTCGCATTTCGCCCCCATCGAAATGTGGCCGCCGTGGCTGGGATTTGATCCCGCGACCTCGTGCTCAGCAGCCCAACACCATAGCCACTGAGCAACCACGGCGGGTAATGAGCAGAAAATGGGACATGAGTTTCATATACTTTTTTTTGATAGAGCAGTTTACCCGATTTCCTCCAAAATTATTGATTTTTTCTGCAATGATTTGATGGCTCTGTTTTTCTTTCCAATTAAAATGACAAGAAATGCTTGTTACAAGAAATTAAGACTGGCTTGAAGCTGTGGTTTTTAAAATAACTAACTAACTAACTAACTAACTAGCTAGCTAATTAACTACTTAACTGTTCACTAACTAACGTGTTCACTAACTAACTAACGAACTAACTAACCGACTGACCGACCGACCGACTTGTCCCCGCAATCCGAACGCCATAGTCAAGACCAAGTCAAGCCAGACCAAGTCAAATCGGTCGGTCGGTCGGTTGGTCAGTCGGTCAGTCGGTCAGTCAGTCGGTGAGTCAGTTTAAAAGTCACTGCTCCACGCTAGTGTAATAAATGTAGCAAAATATATAAACGTTATTATTACCGAGCTAGAAACTGGGAATCTTCGTTTCGTCACTTCAGTAGCTGTCACGGTCAGCCTGACAGGTGATGGCGCCGGAGTCAAGCTGGTGATAAAGTCCGCGAACTCCTGCAATGCGTTGGGACAACACAAACACATGTTAAAGTTGACGTTATCGAGGAACCTGATGCACAGCTTTTACTTTGGTTGCTCAGAATGGGGCCAGCTTTGCAACTGTTAATAAGCTCCGTGTTATGGGGTAAATGCTGACCGCGAATTCATTTTTCATTTGTTTCGCTTGTGACCAGTTCTTGCGCATGCCTCCTTTTCTTTTAGCTGTTTTGTAGCGTTAGCTACACTGGCCTAGCCAAGCCCGTTTCGCGCGGCACATCAAGAGCCGTGCTGCGCATGCGCAAGGATCAGTGATGTCACACGGCTTGCGCACCGGAGCCACCGGAGCCGGCACCTCTCGCGCACTCCGCCGCCGCCGCGCGCGGCTCACCGGCGCCGGTCTGCGCATTCCAGAGGAGTGACGTCGTAGCCGTGGTAGACGCACTGGCGCCGGCGCGCGCTCGCTGTGCAGTCGCCGTCTGACACTGCGCTGGAGCCTCTGCGCTTCTGACTGGCGTTTGCCAGTGTGGTATAGCCATGAAGAAGGAGAGCGCAAATGCTGCTCAACAGCGCAGAAGAACGGAGAAGCTTGACTCATCGGATCCCGAAGTAGTTGCCTGGCAATTAGCGGTTGAGCGTAGGAGGAATCAACAGAAGAAGGCTATATACATGTGCCACATAATACGTACACCGCGTGTGTGTCATTGGAGCAGCAGTAAGCATGACAATCAAGCTAATCCTTGACAATCTAGACAACCAGGAAAGCTAAGAATAATCAGCTGAACCTTTGCTAACGCTACGTATATCCTGGCATAGCTGAGCTAAGCCACTGCAACTTTTTTTCAATTGCTGGTATTTGAGGCTCCCTTTACTACGAACTCGAATGAACCGCGAAACTATAACTGCTTTGTCGATGTTCGTCTTTACAGAACTAACAGAAATAAGATTGCATCACTCCAAAGCTGGCAAATATTCTTCACACGATGACACTGAATGAAAAATCACTAAAATCAAAAGGTATATAATACAGGGTGTCCCACCTATCGATCGCGCTCCAAGATTTAAAAATATGGGAATGCCACGTCGCTGAACAGAATCAAGATAATATTGTTTGCCGTCACTTGGAGATATTCAGATAACTTTTTAGCGTTGCGCCTAATTACATAATTAGTCTTAATTAATTAATTCACTTCTGAAATATTATAATTAGATTAAAAGTGCCAACGAGAAAATTGAAGGGCAACATGAAAAACTCTTTGACACAACTTTCTTTAGCTCAATACGTGCTACAGAAAAGTGTTTTTCCGAGTGTGAAAGAAGCCAGCAAATACACGCAAAGTTGCCGCGCGACTCGCCGCTCGAGGCACTTGAAACCCCCGTGTATTCGCGGGCGTCTTTCACGCTCGGATTAAGCAACAGGAAGTTGTATCGGGAGTTTTTCATGTTGCTCTACAATATTCTCGTTTGCACTTTTCACCTAATCATAATATTTGAGAAGTGGATTAATTAATTAAGACTAATTATGTAATTCGGCGGAATGCAAGAAGTAGTCTGAGTACCTCCAAGCGACCGCAAACAACATTACCTTGAATCTGTCCAGCTACGTGGCATATTTGCACATTAATAAATCTTGGTTGCATAATAGTTGGGACACTCGGTATATATATTATATATATATGACGCGAACAGGAGGTTGCGGATGGACACAAACATGGTCGCCCGAACACTGCCTTCTTTATTCTCCGTGTTGCTCATTCCCCACTAATACACCACACCGTCCTTGTGCGGTACGTCGCACGCTTCCCCCTCCTTTCGAGAGAGTCCTCGTTGCAAGGGCGGATGAATGAAAAGCATAAGAATGTGCGTTGGTCCAAGATGGCTCTGTAACCCTTGACAACTTCAAAGAAACGTGTAGCGATCCGGTAACCTGACGCATAGCTCTGGTGGACGAGCCTGACTGTTTCGTACCGGACGACGTCTGCATGTGACGTAGCTCCTGAACACTGATCGTAGTATGCGTTGAGCGCCTGATGCAAGTGCGTACAGTTCAAGTGCATTGAAGTAGCAGGAGCGGTGGTTGTTCTTGAAGTTAGTGCGGATGAAGGGATGCGCGTTGCGAGTTTTTATTGGGATAGTGCGCTCACGTGAGATGTACCGTTGGCGCGGTAATTTCCTTGGTTCTGATGGTGTGAGATGCGCGTTTCCTGAAATGGCTGCTTGTTGTTCGAGGTTTCTGAGGCAACAAAATGGCATCTGTCCTGTCGCATGCGATGTCGTCGTGGTTGTCCCCGGAATAGGAGCAGCCTTGACTGGTGGTGTTTAAAAGGTCCTTGTTGATGTTCTATTCTTGGGACACGACCTACATGGGTTCGTCTTGGGTTTAGCTGGCTTGCGCGCTCACGCCTTTCTTGTCGCATCTGTGTTTTCGGTGAGGCTCTTCGTCGTCGTTTATGTCGAAGCCATCGTCGGGGTCGCTGAAGTTGTTGATGGAGTTGATGTTGATCTTTTTGATGTTTTTGCGGGAGCTGCTGAGGTGGTCTTTCCTGCAGATTTGGCCTTTGATTGGTTTTGCAAATCGAAGTGGTTGTCTGTGGGTAGCTGGTGCATTGCTCGCTTGTGGAGACTTGTCTGGTGGCAAAAGCATTGTGTCAGGCTTCACAGAAGGCTCTTCTGAGGTTGCTGCGACGACATGATGAATAGGTGCTATTGTCATATGACAGAGTGTGACGCTTAGGGTTTGCGACGCTGCTGCAGTGGCAGCGGTTCCTTGGGGTGTTGTACGCGGAAGAAAGTTTATTTGTCGCGAAGTGGTTTGGTCTCCAAATGTACATGGCTTATCCGTAACTCCTGAAAGAGTATTGTCTTCTTCGTGAAAAGAGCACATGCTGGTGGTGGTTTCCCTCTGACGTATTGTAGGAGAGCAAGTCGGCTTCAATTCAACAGAAAAAGTATTAGTTGTGCTCGAGATGCGGCGTTGTTTCACAGCTGTGGAAGTTTCACGTGACGAGAAACCCGGAGGTGGACCACGTGTACACGACAACGGTGTGAACGCGTCAGATGGTTCAGTGACATGATTCTTGCGGCGTGTCGAGAGCATTGATGGTAAAGATGGTAGTCATCATCTTGCTGGGCGTGCGTTTGTGCATCGTGTTCCCGCGAGGATCATGGCATGAAAAACTCATCGATGATCTCCTCATACGAGACCTTGTTTGGCACTGATGATGATTGCGAAGTGGAGGCTGCGGGTGACTGGCAACACAGTTGAAGTGTCTCTAGCTTTTGGATAATGGAGGGATCTGCAGCGTATACTTCAAATTGACCAATCATTTCTTCTTTGATTTTCTCCCATGATTCGTTGGTTTCAAAGATGTGCGTGAGGTAAAACCGAAATGCCTCACCGGTGACGCAGCCATTGAAGTTGGCGACCATCTCCCGTTCCGACCATGATGCAGCGGAAGCGTTGAACTCGAAGAGGCGGAACCAATCTTCCACGGGCCCATCGTCCGCTGTTCCAGTGTACTTGGGGACGTCCAAGTCTTCCGATGGTGCGGTCATGATGCTGGTCGGTGTCGGTGGGGGAGCTGTGCGCTCGGAGTTCACAGCGTGGCGTGGGAGGCTTCCATGTAGATGTGCGGATGATGAGGTGGCTGCTAGGTCTTCATCCTGCCGACTTGTGTGACGCGAGCAGGAGGTTGCGGACGGAAAGAACCATGGTCGCCCGAACACTTTATTCTCCTCTTTATTCTCCTCTTTATTCTATTTTAAAGACGGAGCCTTTATTCTCCGTCTTGCTATTTCCCCACTAATACACCGCACCGTCCTTGTGCGGTACATCATATATATGATGACGGCAACAATGATGCCTTCAGGTAGCATATGTGGGTTTATTGACCAGTTGCCATCACCCAATAAGATCACGTGCTCGTGACGCCTGCGAAAGAAAGGATGTTCCACATCCGCCCTATGGTTTGTGAGTGGTGGCGCTGGCTAACACTCCCAGGGTTAGTTCTAGTTGTAAAACATAAATACCCCAGAAAGTGGATGGGAAAACGGTTCTGCGGTAGCTCAATGGTGAGAGCATCGCACGTGTAATGCGAAGACGTGGGTTCGTTCCCCACCTGCGGACAGTTGTTTTTTTCATCCATTTTCATTTTCATTAATTTATCATTTCTTTAATTCAATTATTAAGTACAAGTAATTTTCCCCTATGTTGTCCTTGGTGTTATTGTTTGTTGGCTCATTATGTTATGCTTATATATATAAAGCATCTATTGCTCTCCGCACAATTAAAAGTATTGTTCAGGGCACTTTTGTTTGGTTCCAGCTAATTTGTCATCTCAGCCTGCTGCCACTGCGCAAATTGGTGTATTGCAAGAGTTGTCCTTTAACCTAAATTGCTTTAAAAACTGCGGTGCCTTCATTTTGCTATAACAACATTGAGCTGGACTATTCAGGGCATCATGTACTGCATCAAGTTTGAACATCACGTTTTCTCGCAATTCGAGGGCAGTGTCATGTGCCAATATGGCCATAGCCATCATTATCATGCTATATACAGAAGCCTTGAGAAGCGACACTGACTAAGTGTGCTCCTCCAACGGCCAATAAAACGACACGCTACTTACTTGCATTTTTAATTCGTATCTATGTTAGCAGCGCCTTCGCGCTCCTTTCTTGTGGTTACTTTCCTTATTGGCCTCTTTTCTTCATTTTGCAACCGGAGAGCATTTTGTAACCGCAGAGCGGCCTCTGAGATTAGGGTGGTGCGACATGCGGATGCCATTGTAACGTCTTATTGTGTTTGGCGCTTCTGCCAAGCTCCACTGCTCTCGCAAGCGTAACCGTAAGAGTAGCAATGCATCGTCTCCCAAGGTGTCGCAGTCGCTTCACAGCTTTGGCTTTATCGAGCGGCATGTATCTAGCGGTTCCCATTAAGCGGTTATTACATTTAGTGCCATAGCAATTAAATGGACACCCTAGGCGAATTTTCGCCGTTAACGTTAACGCTCGGCACATATTTATGAATAACTATGGCATATATTCACCAGTACCGTATTTGCAAAGTAGATGCGATACTATTAAACCCACAAACTTGCTTAAACGAGGTCTATGTTTTTTGACTGAATTTATCTGATATTTTCATTTAGAATTTCCGCGCGCAAGCAAAGGTCATGAAACATTTCAGTCACAGCGCATGCATGTTGTCCTAAATGTTTGGCTATTAAAAAGAAAAAAAAGAAAGATTGCTCAGAATCTGACCACGGCCGCTGGATTAAAAAAAAAAAAAAAAAAAAAAAAAGGTGCGGCCTGCCGCGTCGGGCGCGTTGCAATGGGAGCGAATGTGACAGCCGTAGTTGCATTGTCGGCCGCTTGGCTGGGCCGAACGGCGCTATAATCGCGGACAACTTTCTGTGACAATGAAGGGAAAGCTACGGAGGCAAAGCGCGCACAAGCGAGAGCGCTTCTGAAAAGAGTCCCTCGTTTTAAACCACGTTGGTTTAGGCTGGGGAAGAGAAAACATTAACAGCTTATTAGCAACAGTTAAATAAGACAGAACAGACTACTGAGTGTAAAAGTTAAACTTATTTTGTGGCTTTTTCCTTCCGCATCGGGGCAAACGTGAAACCGTCGCACGTGAAAGCTGCGTCGATTCAGCGTCCGTGCCGAGCAACCAAAAGCACTGTCAAACGCTGCGGGACTACTCGGCGCGGTAACGCATGTGCAGCATTCACGCGCCCGTAGCTTTCCCTTCATTGCCACAGAAAGTTGTCCGCGAGTATAGTCATCGGTGATGGAAAGCGCCGTCGTCTGGCACGCGCGACGGCGTTCCAAGCGCGTTCCTGACGCATTTGCTATATATGCCGATGCCAGACAACAGCCCCCGGCCGCGGCGGACCACACCGTTTTCGGTGCATGCGGCAGGCCGCACTTTTTTTTTTTATTGCGATAGCAACTATATGGACACTCAAAAGCAGATTTCTGCCGTCGGCGTCGCCGTCGCCGTGAGGTTCCGTATGATGTCAATGGAGCTGAAATCGTCGCCGCGCGCCGAACGCTGTATGTGCGAGTGAAAGGGCGCGAGGGGCGCGCGCTTTCACAGGGAGTGAACGCACGGCGGAGAACAAACGCGCGTTCTGCGCCGTGCTCCCTTAAGGGCTGCAGAAGTAGGCGTCTCTTTCCTCCTTTACAATCACCATATATGTAGAGCAAACGCGCCTTCTTCCGACGCGCGAGAGGCCGTGGGGGAGGGGGGGAGGGAAGGGAGGCGACGTTTAGCTGCGGCACCAAGTGCCTATTTATATCTGAGGCTTCGGCAACAGTCACCAACGCCGCACGCATTTTGAGCGAACGCGGGCAAAACGCCGACGGCGTCGACAACAGTTTCGCGTGTTGCCGGTGCTGCTGCATGTCCAAGTTTATACAGCTGATAAAGCTAATATCATTACTCCGTATAGCTCTCTACAAATTTGCTATCGCAATTGATGCTTCGCCTTTCGGGTGAAACTGCGACAACTTTTTTTTTTTATCCAGCGGCCGTGATCTGATAAAAGATATGACTTCAATGTCGCGGCTCTTTAAGGCAGCGTGGTGGCGCCCATGCGAGGCCATTACAGACCCTACACGCTGTGTTGAAGCTTTCAAGGGTGCCAGAAATGTCGCACCCGCGCATGTCGCACCCACGTATAGTCGCAGCCGTGCATTGTTAGATCCTAAGAGTTCAAGCGCAGCGCCAGACCTTGCTACGCTGTCAGTACTTCGCCCTTGGGTTGAAACTGTCATTTCTTTTCTTTTCAACTATACTCGCGGACAACTATATCTGTGGCAATGAAGAGAAGGCTACGGGCGCGTGGACGCTGCACACGTGTCACCGCGCCAAGTAGTCCGGCAGCGTCTGACAGTGCTTTTGGTTTCTCGGCACAGACGCTGAATCGACGCCGCGTATACACGTGCGACGGCTTCGCGTTTGCCCAGACGCGGAAGGGAAAAGACGCAAAATAAGTAAACTTTCATCCTCGGTGTGTTTTGTCTTAAATACTGTTGCTAATAAGCTGTTTATGTTCTCTCTTCCCCAGCCTAAACCAACGTGGATTAAAACGCGGGAGTCTTTTCAGAAGCGCTCTCACTTGAGCGCGCTTTGCCGCCGTAGCTTTCCCTTCATTGCCACAGAAAGTTGTCCGCGTGTATAGGTCAATGGGAAACCAACGAAACGTTTCGGTCAGGGATTGTTAGCTTATGCTAGGACTTACTGGAATTCGGCTTAACGGTCGCCTGCTTTATTTACCTTTGCGACTATGTACCTGGCAAAGCCTACAGCAACATTAATACCCCGCTTTACGTGCATGCAGATATGTATAACTCTTGGGAATCAGCGACGTCATTCAGAGCCTAATGCGTTTCGACAACCATATCGTTGTCGTACCGCAGAAGTAGTTTACGGTTAGGTATCCCGCAGACTTGCGATTTGAGGATAGAACTGAAACTCGCTGTCCGATATGGCGGCCCCCAGCCTGCGCGTTTCAGCCTACACAGGTTGTCATTTCTATCCATCTGGCCCCTTCGCGGAAAGGGAAGACTTTCCCTTCCCTTCATCTCACCTTGGCAGCAAAGTATGGCCATTTTTTTGCGATTTTCTTGATGTTTGTCAATACCGAGGAATGAAGGCCTAGCTTAATGTAACGTACAAGCGCCTTACTATATGCTGGGCTCGGAATTGCGCTGCTTCAGGCAGCATATATATACCAATATAGGGTCTTATTCGCTCGCTGTAATTCGTACATGGAAATGGTTGAAACGATCATTGATGATAAGTGGTTCTTGAGGGAAAGGGAAAGGTTGGCGCTATCTTCTGCAGCCCTTGAGGGAGCACGGCTCAGCGCCAAACGATCATTGACACACAGAAACATGCGGAAGAGCGTTTCCTTTTCCTTCCTTCCCTTTCCTTTTCGATTCCTAATCGCACATTTGGCAATCGGCCCTGTTCCCGCAATTGACAGTTTCAGTTCGAGGTCTCATTTTGTAAGCTGCAAGGCGGCACTCGGTTCGGCGGTGTTGAGACAAACTATTATGTTGGAAATAAAATCCTTTCATTGACTGAATGCGTCAGGCCTGCGAAACGAGCTAGCCATGCCGCGCATAAATGGGTCCATCCGCCAACCTCATGGTACACTAGCAGACATCTTTGTAATTACTTTCGCCGTTACTGCAGCGGCAGCCAGTCGGAGCTTCAGCGCGCTCCCTTAGTCTGGCTCGAAAATCCAATAATGCTAAAGTCCCGAAAGTCGATCGCCGGAGCAGGAAACAGCGACAGTGTGCCAACAACTTAAGGCCACACAAAGGCTTCACAGACATTAAGTAGCTTCCAAACTACCCTTACCGATTGCTTCCTTCTTAACACTCTCCCGGCTCGGTGCCTGTGCCTGTAAGGATCTTGTCGGCCGGAGACAGACGGGGAGTCGGACTTGTCCGCCGTCGGGAGATCCGATTTCTGGTGAAATCAAGCGAATTAAAGGCAGCGAATTAAAACTCGTGGCTGATGCCATTAAGTATGCACAACTTAAGCTTCATATTTGTGAACAAGGAGCCTGTGACGTCGTTAGCACCCAGGCGCATAGACAGAATTAGGAAACATTTATTGCTATTTCGCGTCGAGCCACTTCAATACGTGGCCGTGATAATGTGCGGCTTCCTGCATGAAGGATGTTTTTTAAAGGCTCAGGACAAAAACAATCATGTGCGTCTACTGGAACAGGCAGGTTCGAGGTAGGTAACGGTAGGCCGCTATCTTTATGACGTCATGACCGGGAGCTGGTCTATACCTGTGCGTGGAAGATCAACAGGTTTTGCATTCACGCGGTTTTTAGATTATCGGCGGTTGTTTAATTACGCGTATTCGAGAATTTTGTCTTTCTTTTTACAGATCATTTTTTTTTTGCAACACAGTCTGCCTGAGAGCACTGGCAACGGCTGCCAGTGCTCACTAGTAGCTGCTGCAGCGTTCGAGCGAGGCCATGAGCCAGCAAACAAACCCCTATAGTACTTCCGAATGATGTAGGAACTCGCTTGTACAGCTTCGCTGGCTTTGATGCATCAGTTGTCAGAATGGCATACATGTGCAAAGGATCGTTTTCCCTTCAGATTCTTGTTTATGATAATAAGTATGAATTGTCCTAACACATAAAACACCCACTTTTTGTTGGGCGTAAACATACAAAGGCGTACTCCTAAGGCCTGTTTAAACGCACAGACAGCGCTAGAAAAGTTAAGGCAGGCTGGCTCATTGGCGGCGTAAATTGTGCGCCTGATTGGCGGAACACAACATGAAACAGACAGGAACAGTGCCCGCCCTGTGTATTTCATGCAGTATTCCGTCTTTACCAGCTGCATGTGAGTGACTGCAGTACAAACACGTAGTACATGATGGCGCCACTTGCCCACTCAGCACCGACCTTGTGCTTTGTAGGTCCACTTTGCCGCAATGTACTGGTGAACAGCAGCGAAGCACATTGCTCTCCGAAGCGCAGGAGATGCTCTTGCCGCCACTGTTCCTTCATCCGGAGCACTAAATTAGTTTTGCAGTGACAGCTCGAAGCGAAGTGTCCAAGAACAACACGAACAGGAATAACAAGCTCTGTATGTAGTCGCGGAGAGCACCTGATAATTCGGTGTGCTTAATAACGTATTGCAATAATTTACATCTGTAGACATCCTTTCAAATAAATTGCATTTATCAATTCATGCAGTAAGATTGGATCTTGGGTTCACACCATTTTGTGTGATCAAAACGACGAGGTCAATGCGTCTGCTGATAGCGAAGAGGCAGACGTGCCTCAAGACACGAGTTATTTTTCTTGCGTTTTATTTCATGCTTTCCGAGTAGCCTCATTCAGACAAGCGGTCGTGAAATATTTCCCGGTAGTATTCACTAATCGACTGCCCACCATGATTGACCTCCGACTAAGCGCTGTTCGGCTCAGTTGACTCGAATGTCATGATGCCACCAACGCAAGAAAACCATTCTCAATATATGGATTCCTTGTTTCGGCACTCTCTCCGGCTCACTTGGTAGAGCACTATGCCATCACATCAGGCAACGCAACGCGTTGGATTGCAGAAGCAAGAACGATTCTCAAAACGGTCGCGATTATCTGCTCCCACTTGACCGCCTTGTGCGTCATGATATCGTTGCAGATACTCCTCCCTGGAAGCTAAAGCGAAGCTAATTCATAGGAAAGTTATTGTATCAAATCATTTCAGGCGCTCTGGGGTTCACGTGTATGTTTCCCTAGTGTTACGAGATGAAAAAAAAATCATTTAAATGGAAAACAAACAAAAGTCCGAAATGATGCGGGAGTATTCCTGCAAGACTAACACGTATACCAAAGCTTTAACAAACTCGCCCTTCGAAATAGTAACTGTAAGAATGTATAGCTCAACTCGGTTTATTTGGCGAAAAAGGCACTCAGAAAGAATTGATGGAGGTGTGACGTAGACGGCCGATCAGTGAGCGCTTCCGTATGCCGAATGCACTACTGCTGGCAATGTTTAATTAGATAGTTACCCGTAAAACAAAAGTATGGCATTTCCAAACATCAATAAAAATTTATGTATAAAGTGTATCTTTTTAGATTTGACACAATTTAAAAAATGCTTATGTCAGATAGCTAAAATCTAATAATTGAGCTGAATTGCTTGAAGAGGAGCACATTAGTTGCATAAGAAATCATAATGCATGGCTCACTAATTAACAAAATTTGAATAATTAACTTTAGATTGTACAACATTAATGTCCTTATTGCAATTTACGAATTGTAGCCGGTGAGTTTGCAAGGCATCTCCACTTGGAACGAAATCAGAGGATGATGCAAGTTTTGAGGTATGCTTTCTAAAATTGTTCGATTAAATGCACCGGTGTTGCAGTCTCTATCTTTTTACATTGCGTAAAAAGGCGTTTCGTTGACAAGCTAACTGGAGAAACAAGACATTTTCACCGAAACTTTGAGTGCGCTTATCTCAAAACTGCGCTCCTTCCAAAATTCATTCCAAGTGTACGTGCCTTGAGACTCGATTACATTCTGGGGTTTTACGCGCCAAAACCAAAATATGATTATGAGGCACGCCGTAGTGGGGGACTCCGGATCAATTTTGACACTGATGCCAGACGCACAATATGCATCTGCATGATACTAACGCGTCCTGCGTTGCATCGCGCTCCTGATTTCACAACGGGTCATTCAAAGGAATGTGATGGCACCTAAAACATCGCTGGTTCGTCCGCCACGTGCTGGCCTAGAGTAAACGGAGACGAAGAAATCCCGTGGTCCTAGTCATATACAGCTTCGCTGCAAAACAGCCCCCGGATAGCCTGACGAGACAGAAAAAAAAAGTTACTCTCATATGAAGCATTTTCGGTTAGCGTAACAGTTTTTTTTGGTTAAAACATAAATGTAGCCCGCTGCACTTGACTCTAACCGCTTATTCGTGTAATACGACAATGTTCTATTCGTACGATCCCACGGAAAACGTATGAAAAATATTGTGATGCAATATTGGCTGTTTTTGTCGTTCCAGATTTTCAATAACTGATTAGGAACTAAAATGTTAGTGGCCCATATAGAAATTTGTCTCGTAAGTTTTTTTAACGCGATAATACTGCGAAAAACATTATTTTGCTAAAGAAAAGTTACATGTGAGCATTTGTAAGCGTTCGCTAAAAAGCACGTCCGTTTATGAGGATATACATGAGCTGCAGTGAGCACTCGCTTTCGGGGAATAAAATCTGGACAGTCACGAATGGTATTCATGCGCCGAGTGCATTTGTACTTCAAGCTTCCCTGCCATCGAGCACAAGAACAAGTATGGAATAAGGTGAAGAGTTCGTCGAATCTCTGCACCATCGAGTCAGGGCAAAGCGCTTCTCCACCAGAGTAGCACACTGTTTTTCCATCTCACCTCGGCGATCCTCTGCGTCTCGAGGCTACTGGCACCGCTAGGAGGCGAAGGAGTCATCGTTGAACTTTTAGGCAGGCTGCGGGACTGCTGCTTCATATTCGGTATTGCAGGAAAATCGCGATTTGTGGCAGCGTTGCGAGAAACGCTCATTCAACGGACGTGATTCTTCTTCTTCGCAACACCACGTGGCACGCGCTCGTATGTATAAGATAGCCATGGACGTTGTCGGGTGCCAGGCGGTGGAGGAGCGAAGCAATCGAGCAGGTGAGTGAATGACCTTTATTTCAAGATATTTTTTTAAATAAGGAGAGAGAGAGAGAGAGAGAGAACAATGTATCTAAATTATGATCGAGGGCTGTCTGGGGAAAGGTGTGAAGGGAAAAGAGGCAAGTGTGGCTCACTATGGGAGCTTCCCATAGACAAAGATTGAATATATACGACGCGGGTTACATTCTGCACGAAATAAATTTTAAAAGATTTTTTTTTGTCATTGAACCGCGGCACACACCCAGTGACCCAAGTGGGTCCGACAGTTGGTTTCGGACCTTGTTCCCGCAGAAGAGCAGCCCGATGCGCTACCCATTCAATCATAGACTACCCAGGCAGACGGGAAAACGGTTATATATATCTATATATACACATACAGATGGATAGATACTGGCAAGTTCGTGAAGTATCCTAACAATGCTAATTGCACTAGAAGGTTATAGGGGACTTATCCCTGTAAATAAAAACAGCTACACACGCGCTTTCTCAACGAATTCGTTTCTGCCCAATCGTAGAAATATGTATGTATTCCCATCATTCTCACGGTCGCTGGATGACAGCAAAGTGAGATTTCCCTCCTGGTAATTTTAAAATGCAGCGCCATTCCATTTTGTTTTAAATTTTTAATCTTGGCTCGCATTCAATGTACCGAGCAGTGCATCGTAGGTCATGCTTAGAGAGACTCCTCTGTGTGGATGAGTGGATGCATAAAAGCTGGGGTGCTAGGTCCCAGCTTTTCATTTCCTTCATTTCTAAGAGTTTGTGGTCGACGCGGAAATCACAGCCGCGAGGCTTAACGGTGGCCCTTGTCGCCATAAGCTGTGAATAACACGAAGCAGGCACACTGTAAGCGAAGTCTGACTCAAGTGGGCGCGCATCCTCTTGTAGGTGATGATGATGATGGCCTTAGGTATTTTTGTGTAGGGCAGGAGCGTAGCGTAACCCGCGGCGGGCCGACGGAGAGGCCGAACGACGGGAGGGCGCGTAAAGTGACGACGCGCAGACCAAGCTTCGACGAGACTGACGGGAGACTGCTCTCCCGCGTTTATTGCAGGTGGTTTTATGGTGGGGGCAGAAGGCTATTGGTCAGCGAGGCACGGGTCACATGATCGGCATGGCCACGCCTGGTTGGTGGTAGCAAAGAGGCAGGGGAGAGACCCAGCTCCACCCAGTGGCATGAATAGAGACCCCTACCGTACTGGTGTTTTAGCATTTCACCAGGGGTCGCCCGACACAACAGGTATCAGAGGTGACGAATGGTAGCGATGGTGCGAGCGGCACTACAGCTTATGATGATAGTGGCCAAACTTATGGCAGAGGAGGAACAATTGGTGATGATGGTGACTCCGGGTTATAGTAACAGTGAGTCGTTGAGTAGGGCCTCGATTTTCCTGCCAGGTTCGTTCATTCCCTACTGACGGTTTCATAATGCTGTTCTTTGTTTTCTTGCCAGCCATATTCCTTTACCTTGACCATATGGTGCGAGCATCATTATTTAAATGCACGAACTGTCACCGTTGAAGAAGAGGCAGAAGAAGCACCAATAATCGGCGAAATGGAAGCTGACACGAAGACGTCTGCCACTAAAATGAAGTCAACGAGATCCCACGGCACCCTCAGTGGTAAACGGAACGCTTCGCTCAAGTCGAAAAGATCCCGTGTAAGTCTTGCGGGCGTCTTTTTTTATCTGGTACCCGAGTTACGCGAGCAACCTAATTATCGTGAAGGTAATGCAGTTATGGACTAACCTCGCTCAGATGCAATTACGTGGGAAAGCAAGCCCCATTTGGTTAAAGGGGCCCTTAACCACTTTTTATCGAAGTGTAGAAATACATTTGAAGTGAAAACAGGCTATTTCAGACAGAATCACTTTGACGCAAAAAGTACTTATACGTTCAGCTGAAGCGGTGTTATTGGCAATCAAACACGGCGTCCGCGGTGCTCCCCTTCGTCCTTCAACGCCTTGCACTGCGAAGGCTACGGCGGAGTGGGGCGGGGCCACAACGCTCCGCCTCGGAAACGTCACCGTGGCGCGCAGTTGAAATTTTATTTTAGACTTCCCATTTTGGTGCCTACGAAGCGCTAAACGTCACCAAAACGCGGTTGTCCTCAGGGAGCCGTAGTGCGCTTACCCACTGGACTCGTGGCGGCACCTCGCCGCAGCCGCGGTGTAGCCAACCGCGGCGACCAATAGCAGCCGTGTATTGGAGTGCGCTTTATTACGAAATAAAGCACAGAGAAAAGATTGAGGATCACGGGGTCTTTTGAAACGAGAGCGTCTGAGAGTAAGGTGACTTCGCGTTCCACTTGCGAGCTCCACGGATCGCGCACGACTGTAGAACTTGGCTGAGATGTTCACAACAGCGTGTGCAACCAGCGGACTATGATATTTCAGCGAGCCCGAGGGGTGGTTCAGGGCCCCTTTAAGTAGCTGTTCCTGTCACAAACACTGCAAAGCATGACAACTTTGTATTCGCAATCGCATACCGAAAGCGGAAGCAAAAAAAAAAAAAAGCTTCCCAGAAGCTTGTGAAAACGCCGTGCAGGCGTCCACCTAATTTTTACCTGGAGTCATCAAACTATGTCTCGTAGTTTTAGCGAGTATCCCGCACTTTCCGCCCATTTATACTTACCGAATTTAGTTCTTGCGCATTATGTGAGAACATAAGAATTGTCCGAGAACCTGAAATACCTACTCGTTTGCAAATTAATATGCTATCTTACTAATTAATAATATTATTAGCCTTGCATATCGAGGCTAATATTCCGGCTCGTGGTCTCACGAACTATCATCATTGTCTCGCTCTTGCAAATACTACTACTACTACTAATACTAATACTACTAGTAACCACCCCCACCTGTACTACTCATGCTTTTGCTACGTAGTTCTACTACTGCTACTGCTGCTGTAATCAGCATCATCGTCAATATTAACATCGTGAGTGCGCTGACACTGTCCCGTAAATAGTAATCCACAGTTCAACTCAATTCCTTTATTTAACATCAATGATATATTGACTGGTGCACAGGCGAAAGAACACAAATAATGTGGCTTGACCTGAGTCTGCGCACCCTAACAGCAGATTTATTTTCAGTATGCATTGAAATATACCTACAGCAAAGTCTAAAAAATGGACGGAATGACAAAAGCAAAATAGTGTGCGCAAAAGTAAGAAATAAAAATAAAAACATGAAAAGGTCACAAGTACATGGTATTTATCGGTACATCAACTAAGATTATGCAGCATAATAAAAAGGAAGCATTCATGCGTGCGCTGCCAAAGCTACGCACAAATTAGTAGACCTTAGTAAAAACAAATACATGCATGTTCTTCTTTTACTTACGGTATTAAGTTTTATTTAGGGTCCAAAGGAGAGTACCATCTCAAAGGTGTCCCAGGATCTAAAGTCGCCGCTATCTGCCGATAAAGCGGCCCCCAAAACACGTCCAAGCCAGAAGAGAAACTCAAGGTCACGTCCCTCATTGCACTCAGCCAGTGAAAAAAAACAGGTATGTTCTATTTTCGTCCAATATAAGTCAAACATACCACAGTCGTATAACAGATGCTACACTGTTGAGCAGCTACTCACAGAAAGATATTCTACCTAAAATGCATAACGCCTGCAAACGTGAGCCGAGAGGGACAGTGCCTCAACCTCGCGCGCGCAAGAGAGGAAGGCGGGGAGGATGCGCGCCTTCTTCCATCACGCGCAAGGCAGTAGGGGGAGGAGGGGCTCTACTCCAGCGGCGGCTGCGTTTTGGCGCGGCTGAGTGCGGCCGCGCGACCCTGTCTTGAAAACGATCTGCGGTGGGTTTGCAGAGTATAGACGCGTTGAGGGCTGATAGTTTCCTGTGCGCTGTATTCTCGCTGCTTTGTTGGCGTTGAATCGAGAGGCAGCATGAAGGACTATTCGCTCGCTGCTGCTGCTGCCACTCCTCTGTCCGCTGTCATCGAGTGAGACGTGTTCATGTTTGTCTGTGCGTGCGTGACACCCTGCTTGCTAATTTAGTTAGTTAGCGAATGTGTACAATTTTATACGGCCGCTAAAACTACTATCTTTCCTTTGTATACCTGTCTAATAATTTGCTATCACATTCGATGCTACGCCTTTCGGGAGAAACTGCGGCATTTGTTGTTCTATTCGCAAATAGGTAGACGCCACGTATTCAGCCGCTTATGCCACAACATGTGGTACGGATGGGGAGGTATGCAAACAAACGCACGCGAAAGACAGGCGAGCGGGAAGAAGCGCCACTAACAATTTAATTTACCCGCCTCTATCAAATTTGGCTATGTCCAGGATGAAATTTAAGTGTGAGAAGCGCTTGTTTAATTGTCGGTCTTTTCTGTGACAAGAAACAAAGAAAGCTGCTGTTCAAACACACACACACACACACACACACACACACACACACACACACACACACACACACACACACACACACACACACACACACACACACACACACACACACACACACACACACACACACACACACACACACACACACACACAACACACCACACACACACACACACACACGCAGCACACAGCACACAGCACGCACACACACGCACAGCACAGCACAGCACACACACACACACACACCACACACACACACACGCACCACGCACACACCACACGCGCACGCGCACGCACACGCACACGCACGCACGCACGTGCGAGCGGGACATCACACGATCATGTACTGTCGTTTGAGGGAGGAAGTCTGCACCCATGCCTGCCTGTATTGCAGACAATGCTATATTGTGAGAAGCGATATCTTCCAGAGTCTAGAAACTGTAAATTAATTACTGCAGTTTACTACCATGGCCTCAGAAATAGAGTTTCATACCAATATCACTAGGGGAAAATCTGGCGCTGCAATCGTTCAATGACCATCGTAATTATAAGTATGTACGTAGATTTGTCTACGATTTGGCATGCATCTGTTCAGACAGCAACGTTTAGACAGCTGCTTTTATTGTTGTGCTTACCTTACAACGTTTCACTACTTCATTTGCTTTGCGCTTACCATAGTTCATTTCATCAAGTTAGTCGGACCGCGTAAGTAACTTACCGTGATTCAGACCATGTAAGAGCCATTTTATCAAGATTTTGATTGTGATTGGTAAAGAATGTTCATCATGTGCACTGGCTCTTTTATGATATAAAGAATTGCTGCTGTTGGTGATCATCTTGACATTCCCCGAATCATAAAAATGAGAGACTGAATGAGAAAAATTATTGCCATAAAACAATTTTGTTTGGATAAATCATCGTCAAGAAAGAGAACATACGAAGCCATAAGGTTGCTCGAAGACAGAAGGAAGATGTTCCCAAAAATTCCACGTCCTTCCGATCATTCGCATGTTTGTTGAAGCGCCACTGAAGAAACTTCGTACATACCGTATTGCGACATATTGGTCTATGGCACCTATTTTGAAACTCTACGTTTGACTTCGGGTGAAAGATTTTCGAAAACTATACTTCATTTTCTTTTATCGAAAAGTTGTCAAAAGGAACGGGACCGTTTAAAGAAGCTATCATTTTCAGATTAGTCTGTGTTGTCCCCACAAGTTTGACACTTCGTTCTTAGCGTTATAGTTATGCCAGAACATCGCCTCTATACGGTGAAGCTCGCCAGAGCCGCATTTGACGTCGATAGTCCACGGTTTCCTGTCGTGTAAGTGAAAAACGGCTGTGATTTAAGGACTTTGCACTCGAGAAAGCAAGTTTAGCAAGTCGAGTGGAATGGCCTCTACATCCGGCTGCGGGGTCTCCTTGCCTCTCATTTTTGTACTGTTTGTCGTGCAGATAACGAAACGAGTAAATCAAGAGAAGCAGGAGGAAAGTTTGACGAGAGCTACGTGTTGAATCGATAAGAGAGCCTGATAAATATGGCTCTTCCTGACGTGTCTTTTTTTTGTCTAAAGCATAGCACGGAGGGGGCATCTCGAAGCACCTTTTGTGTGATACTATATGTTTAGGTGAAGTACATTGTAAAATAGACTGCACCCTTTTAACTGTACAAGGGTTTAAATGGGTGCACAACTCATTTTCTTAGACCCAAGAAGGGTGTCAGGGTGTGAGTTATAGACACATTTTCACCCTTATTCACTTTTAAGTCTGTAAGGTTTTTTACAGTGTATTACTTGAGCTTTTTTTTTTTAGTTCAAAATAGAGAAGAAGTTCAGAAATGTCACTTCTAAACTATTCGGGCTTCGTTACACTTCCAACAAATATAGATCGTTTTAGTATTGTAGTATGGCATTCGCGTCGACAAAAAGGGCACTTACACATCGCATTGCTTATAACCGCAATCACATAGAGCACTATAAGCAATTAGCCGAATAGACGATTCTTCAAGTGCCATTTCTATAACGGGAATCATGTCAGTCTTAGATAGTTACGAGGTTGAGAGTAAACTTCTCTTGGTGTGGCGTTAATCGTGCCCTACGTTACGCATTTTTTATCGAAAGATCTGCTCTCGGCAAACGTTAAGCTTTGAACCTTCAGGAACAGTAGTATATTACTGTAACTTGGTGTTAATGTTTCAAATTAACGTTCGGTTACATGTGTGTTTGACTAAATCTGGGTGGTACATTGGCAACAAGTATTACCATGGGTAATTGGTTGTAAGTTTTCTTGATTCAAAACCTTTAAAACTTGTTCGCATTCGCAATTGTTATGCATTCGATGAGTGCAACAAATGTACAACTCCCCAAACTCAGCCGGTGCACTTATGCGTCGAAGCTAGCGCTAATCCGCCCCAATATATTTCAGGCCAGAACTTTCACAACCACAGCGCACACAAATATCATAACGGCGGGTCACCATCACTTGTCGTAGGCTTTTAAAAACTGACCTCTATAGGCTTTTGCAGACCTCTAAAGCAAATAGTTAAAGGGCTCAGAGATTAGCACCTGAAATTATGTTGGGTCCTGCATTGACTTGGAATATCTTGAGAAGAACTGGCTTCCTGTCATTTTAATGCCGGTTCACATCCATATTGTCATCCTTAGTAGATGCTGTCGCCAGGTGTGTTTCTAGCAGTTTTAAAATAAATGTATACAAATCAAATCAATTCGACATTACTTCTTCGTTTCTCGCTAATGTGGCGCGTTTTATCCCTAAGGAAGCCCAAAAGAGTGACGACCACGAAAATGCGACGCCAAATTGTCGTCCCGACGTCACTCCTTCTTACGACTCGTCACCACCACCGCCGCCGGGGCCTTGGTCTTCGTCCACGGGCGGAACTACTGGCAGCACCTTCAAGCGGCAAGCGCGAGCATTGGTGCTCGCGGTCGTGGCGGCGGTGATGCTGACGCTCATCGCTGGCGCGCTGTTGGTTCGCCTGCGCCCGGTCGCCGTTGTGTGCACTTCTCCGGCCTGCCACTACTACTCTGAGCTGCTGCAGAACACACTGAACGAGTCGGCGCCACCTTGTATGGACCTGTACGAGCACGTGTGTTCCCGCTGGGACGCCCAACACCCTTATTCGGTCAAGGCTTTCGTGTACAACAAGTGAGTGTGAGCGTTACTATCGGGCGTCGTAACGAGTGATATTTTTCGACAGTTGCAAACAGGCAAACCGGAGCGAACTGTTACTGCATTCCCAGTGCGGGTTACGTTGTGAATTCAACCTGTGCCATTAATATCAGGTGGCGCTCATGTTTGTGTGATTAGAAGACAGCAGAGCATCTGTACTTGCATTCCATTGTAAAAAAAGGCACATGAGTGTTTTCTTTGGGATTAAGATTGAGTTGGAAGTCAGCGCTCTGTGTCCTAGCCTCTTATTTTGACCACGTGAAGCCTTGCGCTGTAAACACAGCTAAGGATTACCTAAACAAGGGTGGTGCCACGCGTGCGCAGACAAGCATGAAGAGATATCACTCGATGAACACGTGTGCACTCGCCGTCACAACACAGGCGGGATCATGGAGCGCCGGCAGCAACGAGCGTGCGTGCTTGTCCGAAAGTGAACGTTTCGTGAGGTCAATCGCTTGAATATTGCAACTGTGCCGCTTCTACAAAGCTCACGTTACGCTACCTCCGACATTAGGCGCGCGGTATTCAGACGGCGTGCATCAGATCACCACCCTTCTCGGCTCGCCCCCGCACGCTTGCCCTCACACCCGCAGCGCAGGATCCCCACTCCTCAGTGCAGGGTGGTTGAGGTGTCCTGCTCTCTGAGACAGTTACTGCGCTGCTCATCACCCAAACTTACACCTACCCCAAACCACAAATCTCCCTCCGCGCGGGCTGCTTATTCTCCTCGAATTCGGACTTTATTCGGAACATCACGGCGACGGCGGTGGCTCTGGCGATTACTTGCCTAGAGTGTCCGTATAATTACTATCGTAATAAGACAATTTACAGCTTTACTTACTTTCTCTTGTTTTTAATATACAGTTGTGCTTGAATACGTCTTTCGTTGATCTCATGGTGAACTCAGTCAATTTTAATGTAATTGTGTCCTTGTGTTCATTTGCTTATGTTCCACATCGCAAGTTAGTTCGCGATAACATTTCTGACGTTAACGGGTTTTTTAACGCAGTAACTAGCCGCAAAAGCAACATTTTATTTGCCCCAAGGTCTATCGTTTCTGTCGTCCTTTTGTCTATGCACTTATCAATTTTAGGGGCGAAGCTCCTTAGGGCCGAGCCTTGTCCCTCGCCCGTTGTCCGTAGCTCTCTGGTTTGCATGGAGACCGCTAGGGGCGCTGCGGTGCACAAGGGCTATATAAGCGCTCTATATACTGTACACATGTACAGTATATATATATATATATATATATATATATATATATATATATAGTATATGTACGCCAAACTCCGGCTTCCGGAAGCCGACTTCCGGCTTCTGGAGAACGCTTCTGGTGTTTTGCCCAAATGATCCCCCGGTGCTTCGCTCACTCATCATCATTCACTTCATGGATATGCGGTGTTTTTTTTTTCTTACGTGCTCGAACGCGTCCTTGTCGGCTTTAAGAAGAACCAAGAACGCATACAGAAATGTACTCATATACGCGCCTGACCATTCGTTAGATAAAGTAGCGTGCTTTTGCTATATCATATTCCTTGTCTTGATTATTGTGGAATAACTTGCTCTTAATACGCCCCTGACACTGTGCTAGCGATATATTTCAAGCCATCGTTATCCCTGCAATACTGACGCTGTAAGATGCATATTGCTTCAAAGCCGTTCTACTGAATATATGAGCTTTGACTGCATTGAATGATTATGCTTGGGTGGCTCGTATGCTGTAGTACTGCATGACCAGTGCATGACCATTGAAGTTTCCCTTTTATCTTAAGCTGGTCCGTCAGCGTAAGAAGAGCTCCGACGTAATTTTCTACATATAACGGTTTCTCACTCATTTCCAATGTGCTCTGATTCCAAACACGCAACTGATCAAACTGATCGGAGTTAACCACATTTGATACGAAGCAAACTGGTTATGCTCATCAACACACGCACATTGCGGTCCACTATTGAAGGGAACATATGACTGCTAACTTTTCCCTCTGTGAAGTGAACAGTCACCTGACTTTGCAGCGTATGGCTTGTGGTTGGTGGCGCTGGCACATTTCACATCTCTGTTCAGTGCACTGGTGCGAGTTCAGCCGGTACTAGCAGCTAGATCGTCAGCAGTGTGAAAGCCACACATCGGAACGTTCTCACTAACAGTGTACCTCAATGTACATGAGGGACATTTCGAGAGCGCAGTCCAGACGCTAGTTCTAGATACATGCAGCAACCCCCGACGTGGTCAACGGCGTGCGAAGGACGTCATCGTCCCAGGTGTCTGACACAAGCATAAATAAATGGACGGGAAGAAATTCTAGCGTTGAGATAGCAACTAATGAGGAAAGAGATTCCTAATTCCTAATGAGGAATGAGGAAAGAAAGTTCCTCCGGGATAACAATGCTGTGTTCTCACTTGGCTTTAAATTGAGCACGTAGTTCAAATGTCTGAATCAGATTGTTTTCTTCCCGTACCTTATTTCTTTTTCTCTGCTCCCTTCTTTCTTCGTCTCTTGCTTTTCTGTTTTTTGCCCTCGTTCGCTGTATTTCTTCCTAACTTACTCGCTCACTCACTTGTAAATATTCTCTGTTGCTCTCTGCTTTCACTTGTTATCCCATTTTTATCCCTTGCCGGCCAATGTGTTTTTTTTTCTTGTTTACTTACGCTCGTAATACATTCGCAGTAGTCGTCACGATACCCACGAACTGCACGTTTATTTCGCTTTAACATCAGTGTCCTTTGTTTTCCCGAATTTCGACTAGGTTCCTGGCGTCTGTGGCATCGATTATGGATGGCATGACCATACCCCAATTTGGAAGGACTGCAATACAGAATGCAGCTATGTTTTACCGTTCTTGCACAAGAGTCTACGCAGGAGGCAGGGAGGACGTCGGCGAAGCTAAAGCGATGCTACAAAAATTCGGCATACTGTGGCCAGAATGGAGCAAAGAGGCCAACATACTCCGCATCCTTTCCACGGTGTCAGCCGCGTGGAACTGGGGAAGCATCCTGCTTTTTGACATCCCAGCTGAAGGAAGCCTCACCATTGCACCTGCGCCCTTCTTTCATTTCCTCGTCGAGCGACACAAGCAAATCGAGCAGCAGCTAAACACATACGTGGAACAAACGTACAGGAGTTTCTTCGAAACCGCGGTTGAAGCGTTCACGCAGCGTGGAGCCGAGCGGGCGTTGCCTTACCACGAGCACTGGAACATCGAGCGAGCTGTGCTGTCAACGCTCAACACTGAGTTCGACACGGGCGATTGGATTAACATCGAGAATGTTACTCTCAACGAAACTGTCGACCTGGCGGGGCAAGCGAAGCCGCGTGAAGCGTGGGTGCAAGAGATCGGCGCTGCGTTCAATGTCTCCGTTGACGACAACTTTTCAGTGGCCATCGAAAACGTGCGCTTCTTCCAGTCGCTTTTCGCTCTTGTCAGGCACCAAGGTGAAAGCGACTTGGCCTATTATGTTGGCTGGGGCGTTGTGCAGGCGCTGTCGCTTATGTCGAGCTCGATTCTTATCCGCCGGTTCTTCGCCACCGATGACGAAGCCAGGGAAGGTCAAGCAATATTCTGTGCCAAATTGACCAACATGTATATGAGCCCAGCCTTGTACGCGAGCTACGCGAGGGATGAGATCAGTGCCCATGTTCTAGCGGACGCCGAGGACACAGGACGGAATATAGAGAGTGTCTTGCGAGACAGAGTTAACGCGATTGCCGCTTGGCGGGATGCTCTGCCAAGCGATGCATTTTCAGTAGCCGGACTCGTTGACCACCTATCCACCACAAGGAAAGTCGACGCAGGTTCAAGCGAACAGGGCTACGAGCACTTCCCAGAGATGGGCGACAACATTTTCAATAACATGGAACTGGCTACACGTGGGTACCGCAGTATCAAGAGGAGCAATATCTCCGTGGTGAACATGGTCGTGAACGGGACCGTGCGGTTATTTCATTTCGTGGACGGCCATGTCGAACTGCATCCTATCATCTTTCAGGAGCCGTTATACAGCAGCGACGCTCTGCCGGCCATCACGTACGGCACCCTGGGCGCCGAGGTCTCCTATGCCTTGGCCACGCGGTTGTTCGATGTCGTCCTAGCAACCGAGAACGAGCTTCACGCGTCCTTGAAGCCCAACCTGACGTGCGTGTTCGGTCACGAGATGGTCGCGAGCGAACTCGGTAGCCGTCAGCTAGAGCTCCTTCAGCGCCTTGTATCGGTACGCGTAGTTTTCCAGGCGTTCGCCCGCGGATCACAGGCAGCATCGCGCACACCTTTCGGATTGCACAACTATGAACACTTGTCCGGCAGGCAGCTGCTGTTTATATTTTGGTGCTTCGTTCAGTGCGGGTCCAGGGACGCAAGAGTAATGTGCAACAAGGCTGCAAGCTTCACGTGGGGTTTTTCCCGCGCTTTCCGCTGCAGGAAGGGCAGCCCTATGTACGCTGAAAATGAATGCCCTCTGTTTTAGAAAGAGAAGTCGTGATTGTCTTCAGAACAACGCAGAGATACAAGCGTTCTTCGAATGGGCGCGACAAATTTTTACGCTTGTGGGCCAGAGTCTTCTCGTGAGAATAATCGCTGTCATTTGGCTACTTTGATAGAAACAGCAGAACTTGCTGTTGGTATGACTGCTCTTTCGAAATCACTCTGTAAAAACGCTTTCAATGCTTCATTAAGCAGTCGAACTGGCTGAGCTTGCACCTTACTTCGAACGAAGACTCATAGGTCTTTGATCCCTCTTTCGCGCTCAATAAATGTTTTGTGATCCGAACTGTTGCGACATAAACATGTGGTATCAGGGCTTCGAAATCTGGTTGCAAGAGTTAATCAACACCTTATTTTCACAGCTTCATTTTTCTAGTATCATTAGATTTTTAACGAAATCCTACACACGTTGCCATTTCTTTCGTACTTCATATACTACCAACTTAGGCGTGAAGGTCTGTTTGATGTTAATCCGGAACTCTTTAAAACATGCAAAAAGACGCACGCATCGCTTTGCTCACAGTCACATGCTTTTTACTCATACACTTAGAAGGCCGGTCATAATGTCGTGGAAACATTTACGGCCGGCATGCTTGTGTACCCGGTCCTATTATTATTATTATTATTATTATTATTATTATTATTATTATTATTATTATTATTATTATTATTATTATTATTATTATTATTATTATTATTATTATTATTGCTGCTTCAGTTATAGTAGGACTTTTTATGCTGGTGGCTCAGCGCAGCTTATTTTCTATAGTCAATTTTTTGATGTATCAACTTTGTTGTTTCAAGAGCTGAACTAATATTTCCGTTTTTCGAAAGCGATAAATATATTTTGTATGAGGTTTTGTAATGGTCTTGTGAACATACTACATTTAGTCAGTGTCCATCAGAGACAATGTCCTTTTATCGCTTCCAGTCTGTCATTTACACGTGGCCAAATGCTTTCTCAACAACAAATAAATATAACGCTATTTTGTGGGAGAACATTTTTTTTTTTTTACCGTAGCAACGACGTTTCTTATTCTTAACCTAGGAAACCATTCTGGTTGGTAGACCTTATCAGAAGAAAGAATCTACCAAGTTTGTTACGCTGAAGTCGTTTTTATTGAAGCTGTGTGGCGACACGATTGCATTTATTACTTCACATAATATACCTGTAGAAAAGGGAATTCGTCATGCTGCTTGAAGTTTATTTGGCGATGTTCTCGACAATATGCGCTATCTGTTGCAAATGAATTATCTCAAAGTTTACTTGCGTAATAATGACGGAGATCGAATAGAGACATGACACATGCGTTAAATGTCTGTGGCTCGCTAGCTTGACTCCTACAGTGTTTCTAGAATATTTCACATTTGCTATGTTACGCGGTGACACCAGCAAAACTCCTGTGGTAGAAGCCTTACATTCAAATATCGCTTGCGACGATTGTGTTGTTCGCATCGTAACAACACTTTTGTATTGATCTGCTTTTGAGACGAGCCTCTACAAGCTGCCCAAGCTTGCCTAAGACCCTCACCTTGCACCATTTGACTTAGGCAACCAATGCCAAACGCACTCTACGCAAGTGTCACAACTAGCGCTTTCCTGTGCACTGGCCAACCATGGCGTACGAGGATCGCAACGGTGCGCCTTGCGAAAGGTGCGATACTGGAGGCCACGGGCCCACACACGTAAAGTATGAGATATTTCATTTTACGGTCGCGTCATCATCGCAACCTCAGAAACTGAAGGATAAGAAATTAAAGTGTTTAGGTTGAGTGCCGGCATCTTACGAGTATACCTTGCTTCCGTCGTAATTAGAAGCATCCGACACTTCACTCTCCAGCAGAACCATTATCAGTTTCAAGAACGTACGATGGCTTAGGAGCACTTTGAACACTTTGACTATAGGGCGAGCTCCGGAAACCATCGAAAGCCTGCGTTAGAACACACTCGGGCGTTTTTTTTTTCTTTCCTTTCGGAAAGGCGACTGCGCAAACACAGCAAATGATGACCGCTGCGGCATTGAGCACAAGTTCTCTTCTAGAAACGTTGCCACTGAGCTGAGTGCCTGGTGAAAAGTTCTAAGATTTTTTCTTCAAAATGACGCGCAATATAGTTACAGCCGAAGTGGTAGGAACCCTATTAGAAGGAATGAATGAATAATATCTTTCTTTAATGAACGTAATTGCACCCAAAAAGAGAAACTATACTTGACAGCGCCAGTCTCGGTGCTTCAGTGGTTGTGACGTTATGCTAAGCCTCAGGTTACCGGCCGGAGCGGCAGAATTACCATGTGAGCGGAACGCAAAAAACGATCGTGTGCCGTCTTTTGGTGCACGTTAAATCACCCCAGATGGTTAAAATTAATCCAAACCGCTCTACTGTGGCATCCCTCATACTCAACTGTGACGCTTCGAGACGTTAATCCTCGCGATTTTATTTTATTTTGTGGCACTCGAAAACGATTGCTGTGCGTACATTCAACAGGCATCAAATGTAATCACACCGCTTGAGTTGGTCGGGTATTTAGTCGAGTGAAGTCGGTCAGAGCAAACTCGTGGGGTTCACCTAAATACTAGATTGCACAACACTGTTCGAGTGGCGCGAGGAAATGTAAATGGGACGCACCAGTCTTGATATCTAAGAGCGGCAACGTTGAGGCAGTATTGAATATAGTAAGAGCGTCTTGCGCGAGAGTTGCAGTCTGATAACAGCGACAATTCTGTTCACGGAGATTCGGTGAATGTGATCACAGACAAAAAATGAAACAATTCATGTGTGGAAATATATTTCTGATGTTATATGGGGTATTTTCAATTTGGCCGCACTTTCGGAACCAGTTCTCGATAGTGCCGTGCGCATGCTGCACGTGTTCACCTTGTACAAGGGCAGCGCAACGTCCTCGCGCGCGCCTCATGACCCTTTCAAATCATGCACGAAAGAAGTAACGAACCAGCTCTGCCGTGCGCTGCGGGTGGGGAAAAATTTTCGACAAATGCGTACGCAGTAAAAGGTAGGGTATTCCATTTTTGTTACTGCACCATTCATTATCATGGAAGTATTGCGTGGTGAGAGCGAAATTGTGGCCTTGGATGCTAGTTTTTTGGTCACAAAGGAAGTCCGAACAGAAAGCCGTTTAAACGAAAGCAAGTTACCGCGTTACAAGCCTTCACGAACCTACCCTGACAACTATACAGGCATCAAACTTGTACACCACCCTAGTGGGCCTGTTATAACAAAAGTGGGCTGTACTGTATATTTATCCGCGTACTGCGAGTCAACTAATGCTGCGCCATGTCGTCTGCTACAGATCAAGAGCTTAGACGTCACCTGACCTTCCAAAGTAGCGAGTGCAGGAGAACCGTGATCTAGTGCTGAACTGGCCTTTGCATAAATTCAAAGCGAAGCGCGCAGTGCAGGTTGCACGCGCTGAACCGTCAAACGAAGTACAGAACTGCTGCACTTCCTTAACAAGTGTAGATAGTGCAGTCAAATCGAAGAGATCTATTGTTCCGCTCACGCTCCGCACCTCATGCGTCTGACGTCACTAGGAAGCGAAGTGAATCTGGATTGATAATCTTGACAGCGGTATCAGGCGTACCATTAGCGCTGGTTAACTTTCCACCGCTTTCTTGGTATTCATTGTCATTAAAAGTGGCAACACCGTCGCTGCCAGCATTTTGTTTCTCAATAAAATGTTTTAAGTAAAGGAGCCATATACATTGGGGGACGCAGACTACTGCGCGTACAGGAAAAACAAAAAAAGAAAAAGAAAGAGAAAAGAAACGCAAGGGCTGCGCGAAAGAACGTAAAGGGCATCTAATAGAATTTGCATGCCCCAACGCTTAGATACTCTAATCTGAAACTTTCTAGCGTCTCTCCTGGCCGACCGATTATGCCACAATATAAGCTTCTTGCTCCCGGAGCTGTCGTCCGACCTGGCCTGCAGCCTTGTACAGCCAAACGTAACAACATGTACTGTGTGTCACGAACAATCGTCCACATTATCATTGAATAATTAATATGAGCTGAACGTGCACGTTCGCGGACCACTTAAACCGTCAAGACAGCGACAGCCGACGGTATGAAGAAGCAGCCGTTGACTTCTGGCTTGACTGTCCTTGGAAATTCCAACGTGTAACAAGTGTACATTGCGGTAAAAGCACAATTGTCAATTGATACATTCCAGTGAGTAACTATGGTTGAACGAGGAATATAGCTGGAGCCAACGTTTCGACAAGAGGAGTCGTCAGCTTGGTCAACAACTGCTTTCGTTTATGGCGTTTACGTACGTCGACATGTCAACTCATTTTCCACGCCTACATAAATGCTGCTAAGGAAAATAGTTGCTGCCATGACGTTGACCAGCCACCTTGTCGAAACGTTGGCTCTAGCGTCTTTCCTTGTTCGACTGCTGTTATCCACTTCAAGTCTCCCTCTTCTTGTGAGCTTGTTTTATTTGGACTGATGATATACGTGCTTTTTTGTGGGTCTCGGGGAATTGGTGTGTTGCTCTTGGGAACCAAAACTAGGCCTCTTGAATTAAGGAATAACAGGTACAGCAGGGGCAAATTTAAAAGCGGTTTCGGAAAAAGCTGTAAATTAGGCAATCTACCGGCATCGAAAAAAAAGAGGTGAGTCAACAGCAATCGACATTGAAGAAAGACGAGGTCGTCTTGCATGGGCGCATTAGTGCACTGCAAGCGCTAGTGGTTCTGTATGCTTACGGTTCAAACCTACTTAAGGGCTTATGAATCGCCTCTTAGACGTACAGAATATATATTTATTAGTGAACCAAATTCATTTTTTGAGATCACGTGGCCTCGGTTACATACCCCACAGGTTGTATTTGTGCAGGCACAATTAGCACCTTTAAATGTTCACATTAGGGAAATCATTCCGTTTGATAGGTCCACATTGTCCTTTAAAATAGAATTTGCGGATATTTTCCCTAATAACGCAAAACTGCTGCCACAACATATTTGAATGCCCTTTTGCAAGATTATTTGGCCCATTTCCCAATAAATGTAATAGCGACTGATGCTTCCTCGTGTGAAGAGAAGGCAGGCGTGGGAATATACTCACCATCCCTCGATTGGTCTTTTTCACTTCGCCTGCCAGATTACACACCAGTTATTCAGGCCGAACTTCTGGCAATAATTCTTGCATTGAGAAAGTTACCGCTATATGTTACAAAAGTTATTATTGTCACAGATTCACTTTCTGTATGCAGCGCGCTTAACGCATCTACAACTTTGACAGCTTTAAACACGTTTTATACATTAGCTCCTCCCCACTTAAGGTTAGTTCATTTAGTATGGGTACCAGGCCGCCGAGACATCCAACTTAATGAAATAGCTGATTCTTTAGCACGAGCTTCTTTAAAGGGTCCGGCGATATCTGTGCTGCCGGCAACTGCGTATATCACTGCAGCCAGATATAGGCAGTTTGCTTTGACTGAAGACAAGAAAAGCCTCGCACTAGCAAAATCAACAGACTTTATACATCTAAATTATTCTTGGAATCGACAGTGGTGTCCCAACCGGCAATTCGAAGTAACATTTACAAGACTGCGTTGCGTATTCCACAACTAAATTTTTACTTGCACAGATGTGGTCTGGCTGCATCACCATTATGCTACCTCTGCAATGAACCAGAATCTATCGATCACTTTTTACTATCCTGTCGGCGGTTTTCTAATCATCGACAACGATGTTTAGAAATCCCACTTCGTAATCTAGGACTGCCGTTAAGCAGTCCAGTTATACTCTCACTTGGAGCCATGGTGTTAGGATATGGCCACGGGAATGTTTGCCGAGCCATTTATAACTTTTTATGTGACACAAAAAGATTGCCTTATTAATATTTTCCCATTGTTACGTGATTGCTTTATTTATCCTTCAATAAATTATAGCTTTAGCAAATTCAAAAAGTAAAGTGATAAAACCACAATTATATTATTATTATTATTATTATTCAAAATCTACGTATTTCCTTTGCTGTATTTAATTTATTATTAAATTCATATTACTATTCCTATTCAGGCAAGGCTGACTAACTTAGTATACGCTACTTAATTCTTTTATTATTGCTTTATTTCTCATTTTCAATTAGTCATTTATTTTTATTCTTATACTTATGTATTTATAAATTAATTTATTTCAAATTTCTATCATAATGCCACCCGGTTCGTGGCCTATCCCCCTCAGTGGGTTGTGCCAAGTGTTGAGGCATCATCATCATCATCAGCTGGTGGTTGTTTAGACTGCACCACCTTCGGGATCGGCCCATGTGTTTTGTTGAGTGAAACCACACTTCGGCTTCCGGTTTTAGTTTGAACGAGCGCATCTGTGTTCAATTTCGGCCTTTTTTTCGCTAATTACGCAGCACTACTGCTCTTCCTTCTTCTTTTTATTTCTGGTGTTTTACGTGCTAAAACCAGTTCTGATTATGAGGCACGCCGTAGCGGAGCGCTCCGGGTTAATTTTGACCACCTGGCGTTCGTTAACGTGCACCACAACGCAAGCACACGGGCGTTTTTGCATTTCGCCTCCATTGAAATGCGGCCGCCGCGGCCGGGATTTGATCCCGCGAACTCGTGCTCAGCAGCGCAGCTCCTTAGCTAACTGAGCCACCGCGGCGGGTGAGCCACCGCGGCGGAGCCACTGCTCCGTGCATAGCTATACGCTAACTTGGTGTGGCTGTTTTGTTGCAAGCGTCACCTTTTCTGTCCTACGTGCACTAGAACACCTCAAATCGTATAATACGGCGAGACTAAAATAGCCAGATACCCAGATCCCACAAACCCCAAATGGATCTGAAGTCTCCAAAGAAGAACTTGTATTGAAAAACTTCTACCAATAGTTTGTAGCAAATTATTATTACCAGGTGACCCTGACATGAACTGGAGCGTAGTTTTTCATGAGTTTCCGTGCAAGTGAACGCGCGATGGCAAGCAAGCTCTTCGGTGCGTTTTATCTGTGAAAAGCTTCATCGGCCTGACGTACAAAAGTATAATTTGACATCTTCACATCTATATTGACAACTTCGCATCTATTTAAAAAAGTAAAAACTTCTTATTTCTTGCAATACTGAACTCGAGGTTGCGGGTACGATCCAGTTCGCAGCGGCCACATTTCGATGGAGGCGTAATGCAAAAGCGCTCATGTACTTAGATTTATGTGCACGCTAAGTAAACCCATGGCGTCCAAATTTATCCGGAATCTCCTACTATACGGCGTGGCTCTTAACCATCTCGTGGTTCTGGCCCGTGGGACCGCAGGATTTAATTTTATAACATTTTATATCTCTAACCGATGTTTGATCTTCGTCCTCTGCGTTCAACCTTTGCGGTATCATAGCATTCGGGACATCAGCAGTTCGCAGCGAAGGCTACAGCACGATAGGGCGAAAGTTCAACGACATTGTGACAGGCAAGCATTGAGGAGTTCAACAGCTGCGACACGCCGTCGGTGAAGTAAACAGTTACGATCTTGTCCTATGCGCATGCTGTCGAATATATCGGAGCTTGGTTTGTGTCCTTATGCTGCGCCTGCGAGTGGCTGAAGGACAGGTACACGATCAGCACATACTATAAGGCATGCACGCACGTACTCGAGCAAGTATGAATATCGACGATGAACGGCGCACCACACTGCAGACCGCGGCGCTCTGCAGGCTCGAAAACATTGCGCTTTCATGCAAATTTATTCCCAAGGGCGCGCGAGTTGTTTTCGGGTCGAAAGCAGCGGGGCGTTGAAGACGAAAGTTACCGGAGCCATCGTAAACACGGTTTAAGCGTGTGACTCCATGTTTTGCACCCCTCCCAACCAACCGTCCCGGCTGCCTCCAAAATCCATTCGTCCTAATTTTTTTTCCGCCTCTCCTTTTATATTAAAGATTCTTCCCAGAGTCGTCCGCGTGACGCCACAAACAGTGCGACTGCGCTGTTCGTTTTTTGCACTGACTGGCCGAACGACCCACCAAACGTCCAACCACACCGGTCTCGGTGGTCGCGGCTGGGGGGGGGGGGGGGGGGGTCAAGGGGTTGTCGTTGGAGCATCAGCTGACGTCAACGCCACCAATGCAGCCAGCAGTGCGACTGATGTGTTTTTGACAAGATCCGGCGGAGGCGGCGAGGAGGCTCGGCGAAGGGAAGGTAGAGCCGGTTTGTGGCTTTTTCGGAACCGCTACCACCCGCGGGACCATCCCTGCTGCGCCACCGCCCCACCCCACCCTCCGCGGCGTCCCCGGTCGCCGGCTAGAGCATTCCTCGCGGCGACACTCACAAGATGCAGCCGGTTCCAGCACGCTCAGCTTCACGGCTGCTCCTTGCCGCTTCTGTGGCGGCCATTCTCCTGGTTCAGGTCAGCACCCCGCATGTCCCTTTTGTTGGGTCAGCCAGGCGCGGCACCCGAAGATGTTAGAAAGCGCTTTCTCGAAACTGGTTTTTAAAAGTGTAGTTTGCGCTGGCCAGAACTTTCTGTTAAGAAGAATATGTGTCGGCAGATGACCGTCGTTCTTGGTGGCGATATGCGAGGGCCGATTGAAAAGTTTCAAAACTGACATATTTTTTTCAGAATCAATGCCGAGGCAACAGGTCCACATTTAGTTTTTGCAAGGTTCTGAGGAAGAATCAAGCACATGAATATAGTGTTCTGTGGCGATCATAGTAACACAACGGCTATTGCATCATTCGCATGATGGTCGGCGGATAGTCGCTTTAGGTTGTTGTTTTATCAGTGTTGGTAATGCTTAGAAATAATCTTCGCTTTAGTGACTGGTTATGTGTATGTTATTTTAGTTCAATCTCGACGAACTCCACTTCGGGGTGCCAATAACACGGTAGTAATAAGTGACAGTGCATTGACCTGTAGCTATACAAGATTACCGTTTCCGAAACACATACAATCTTGTCTTCTTCATGGAGGCATTCAGCTTGGTTTTCAGAAAGTTTACGCTAGAGTTACGTTGGCTGTCTGAACACGAGGGACCTTACGCTACAGAGTCGTTCTTTGTGCACAAAGAAACAGAAGTACGTGTTTACCTACTTATTCAATATACCTACTCAGGCAGATTTCCTGAATTATTCTCGTGGTGGTAAATTCAAGTGCTTTTCTGCATCTCACTCTTGCTTGTATAGATGTCATGGTGGTCACTAGATAATTCGTCATTACCCCATTCTAAATCCGCAATCGCCTTTGACTTACGAGCACACTTCGTGAACACTTGTTGAGTGAACACCGTAGATACCGGTTTGACGCACATGTGCAGTATTTCTGTCGCAATCTCTTCAGTACTCCAAGGGCACAGATGCCCAGTTAAGCCAAACTGTTGCTAGTGTTAGCTTCCGATCAATTTCGAACAGGTTTTCAGCTTTTGCAACGCGGACAACAGTCGCCGTGGAGGACGGCCAATCCTAATGGGCTTTGTCAGGGACCCTTATGTGCTTGTCTTTCAAATCCTCCAGCATTAAACGGATCAAAACGGCTAATTCTTGCGTTAGCATAAACTTGACTTAACAGGGCAAATCTTTATTTGAACTTTCCCAAGCTTAACAAAAATAAAGAAAGAAAACTTGCCGGCTCACCTTTTTTGTGTGCTCACAGGTGTACGACTTTGACAAATCCGGTACGGTATGACTACCTCTAGTGATTAAAAAGAAAAAGTGAAGGCTGTAGCCAAAATTTTAAACCGGCCTTATTTATTCGTGTTGCTTTTTTCTTTCTTTCCTCTTCACCTTCGACTACAAGCGCCACTTCGACACGTCTGTCCGAGGAATGCCTGGTTTTGGGAGAAATAAACTCCGGAGCTTATTTATATATAGCACGATGAAACTGGTTCATTGCCCTGTAGAGTCTTTTACGCTATTTCATTCTTACAGTACTACAACTCGAGGCTTCAGAACCAATCGAAAGCAAATATTTCTTATCAGTATCCTGACGTATAAAGGGAAATATTATACCAAGTATAAAACTACCTCAGATATAGTCCTTTAAGGTAGATTCACTCGATGGGACGCGAGCGCGGACGAATCATCCACGTGACAGGTGACGTAGATCGCATGATTTCGCTCCCAGAATAGCGTACGCACGACCGAAAAAAAGCAGACGACAGCGTTGACAAAGCGCAGACAAGGCGTTTTACCGCCAGTATTTTGGTACTGATTGCTTAAAATCGCCACAGTGATTTAGCTTTCCGCCGAATCGCGAAGCGTCTCGCGCGGACTGAGGAAGCGTCGAGGGAACGGGTGACGTGTAATAATGTGATACGCGATCCGCAAGCTCCAATTGAAATTGCTCCTTCGTGTAAATACAGCTTTACCGTGAGCCCCGGTACGTAGGTGTAAATAACCCGTGAAAAAAAAAATATGGGAGAGCGAGTGGTACTCAATTGTCCAAGAGTTATTCCTTAAATTTAACACTTCAAGTGCATAAAATTGTAACAGTAAACTTTATTCTGTTCAGTCAAGTCTAAAGTAGTCTGATTATTTCCTGTTTCTTCGTAATCCGAAGACGACGGTAGTAATACTGCCACGAAAATATGAAGGTCGAAACAAGAAAAAGTGCGCCAAATTTTTTCGCTAAAAGACAGTGACACTCTGGGCTAGTACTCTAAATGTGTCTTCCATGTCGCAGTAGGGTGATTACTGAATTCGCTTGAGGGAAGCTAATGTTGCAGTGCTAACAAGGCAAGATGACCAACTCATATATTGTGCTGCAGAAACGATGCCAAATGCACACCATTTACATGCATTGCAATGCATGCATCGTACTGCGTACCCATGTGCAAGCAAATAGAGCATAGACATTCATTACGTGGATGTCCTGCATCACGCGACAGAACCACAAGCAGCAAATTTGCGGCGGGATTGCTGCGTAAGCGCATGTCGGTGTCACCAAGTGTCTACCGGTGTATCAGTGGCACCGTCAAGAACACTAGGATGCTGCGTCACACTAGCTTGGCTCAGAAGTCTGCGCGTATGAGTTCGGAGCATGGACTCCGAAAGTGGCTCGCGAAGCATAAAGAAAGCAAACGGCATAAACCACGGCCTCCGTGGCGACGGCGCAACGCGCCACACAACAGCGCGCGTGAACTCGGAGGTCATTCACATACCAAAACCAAGCTTTCGGTGTCGCCATCCTGTCCACTCCTGTGGATTAATCGATTATTTTGTTACGTATCTTGACGAACGGTCGGTCATTCGAAACATTCGCGCTATATTTTTGGACATTTACCATGGGTGAATCCGGCTACGCTTTGGTTACGTTAGTGGACAGAAAGATAACTTCTCGCCGGTGGGGACCAAACCCACAAAGTGCGCATACGTGTGTGATGCACTACTAATTCGTTTTTTTTTCACTTACCTTTCCACTTTTCTTCATGATTTTCTGCATTTTAATTTTTGCCATAGCTAATTATTTACACCTATGCTTTCCTTGACTTCATAGCCCGATGGCTTTATAGGGTCGTGACTAACAAATATTGAGCCTCTCTGTTACCCTTATTCTCGTTCATTCATAGCCACGGTCTCGAATCTGGCAGCCTTGATGCCACTAGGTAGCATACTAGAGTTTATTAGCCACGTGCCTGCTCTCGTAACAGTGTTGCGGTTCCAGCAGGCATAGACGCGAGCACAAGAAGAAATCTCCCTCACTGTCATCATACACCAACTGGCCCAGCAAACGACACTTCTAAACTGCTTTCGTAAGTTAACACGTTACGTGCTGCCATCGGGCAAAAAGGGGTGTTCTAAATTCGCCTGCCATGGCTCTGTGTGACGCTTTCTAACACTCTCAGGTGTAGATACAGTAAACATAAGTACCAAAGTTAGTGGACGGCTTGATGGCCGTTGGCTGTAGCACAACTGGTAGTGCATAACACACGCTATGCGAAGGTTGAGAGTTTGGTTCGGCCACTTTCATTTCCCTTTCATTATTTTTTACATATCAACTTCAACCACCGCTAATTACCCCTATGCCTTCCTTGGCTTCATTGTCTGCTGTATTTGTATGGTTGAAGCCGAAGGAATTTCGTAGTTCAGAGACGTCAATAAAATTAGTTCAGCACGTGGTTAAGCCTCAATGCCGGCTGACGTCCACGCCGAAAATCAGTCGGAAACTTGGTTCGGACTTTACAGCAGCTGAAGAGCAGAGCAAGAACAGCGCAAGGTTGGGAAAGGAAGAAAGACAAATACAACTCTGGCTTTCAACTAAAGGTTTACTTCGCGCGATGCAAGATATATACACGGAAGGAACTGGAGTACAGGGCTGAAGGGGACGAGAAACAACAACAAAAAGGAAGAAGGGGGCGATTGGATGTGCCGCGACGTCCCCGCAATGCTGCCAACCTTTGAAGGTCAACAGAAAAGAAAAGCTTGGGGGCCCTCCACTCTGCTTTTAAATGTTTGAAGGCTACGTTTGTGGCTACGAAGGTTACATGTTGCGGCTGTTTCTCGTCCCCCTGAGCCCCGGACACCAGTTCCTTTCGTTTACGAGTATTATATTTTGCATCGCGTAAAATAAACCTCTAGTTGAAAGTCAGCAGTTGGGTTCGTCTCTCTTCCTTGTCCCGATTATTGCGCTGTTGTTTTTTTGTGTTTTTTTTGGTCCTTAGCATCAATGTACCAACTAACACAACAGCAATTATCTCCTGTTGCGTATAAGTTCTGAGATCTCCTATGTTGCGTTTAACCTAATCGTGAGACGCAGGAAAAGAGACAGATCCTCTGCTATAGTCACACAAAAATAAATTTGTCACCCTAAAATCTGTAATGAAGGGAAACCAAGCACATGACCCTCTTTCCCCGAGTTGTGTGGAAGCAATTAAGAGTTGTACATGTTGATGAATCCGTCAAGGCAGCTCGCTTCTTCCTCATTAGGCAACCAAGAAGGCACAGAAAACACATGGCAAGAAGTGTGGTGCGGTGGCCGAGAAACCCCTCGAAGTGCGGATGTTTTTCAGTTTTATACTTCGTGGAATAACACCACGTTGATCGTATGTAGTCTCTCAGTTGTGGTGCAACAATGTTTTGAAGCTGTATGGACGCCAGAATGTGTTTAGATGGTGCAAAAAGCAATCCGAGTACTGCTAGGTTTCTTCTTTTTTTGTAGTCTACTGGCCAGAGTGACCGTCTGTAGGCGCAATGCGCGTCAACTTAATTGCGAGTAGTGTTCACTCTCTCCCTCTTTCCAGTTTTTGCTACACTCTTACCCACGTAGGGTATCAAACCAGACATCTGTTTGGTTGACTTTCCAAGCTTTGTGCCTTCGCTTATGGTGCATTGAAAGTGAGCTATTGCAACAGATGCATTGAAAGTGAACTATTGCAACAGAATTATATAGCAGGCGTCGGTTTGCTGTAAAACGAATTTTCTACCCAATCCAGCATGTACGCGTCATTACTTGCGACAGACGTTGCCAAGACGGTTTCTTTTTTCATGTACATGTATACCGGCATATTTTGCAGGTGCTGGGCGATGAGGCCCCGACGACCACAGTGGCAGCTGGCCAAGACAGCGACAACGCAAAGCCCGAAGTATCCGTACCTACCCCGACTTGTGACAAGGAAACCGTGCAAACGGCAGAGACTTCGAAGAAGCCAAAGACCATGGGTCATCCTTTACACCCGTTTAACCTGGGCATCAACATTCCGTACTTCTTCAACATGCGACTACTGACGGGATCCGGTGGCACCGGCCTGGGCCTCAACATACCGGCCATTCTCAACTTTCAGCTGAACACCGCGCAACGAAGGCGGCCGGGACTGCTGATCAACCTCTTCGGAAACAGGGGAAACCTGTTCAACCGTCGCAAGCGCCCGGGAAATCCGCTGCAAAGCTCCCCGCTGCAGCCACCGTTCACGCAAGCTCCGGAACAAGACAACGCCATCGACATCAAGCGAAAGCCTTCCGAGAAGGCTGTGTGAGTGGTATATGCGAGACGTGCCAAAACAGCTCCTTAGTCCCGCCAGTTGCACAAGTTAAAGTGGCATAGCAGCTGCAGTCGCAGGTGATTATGTCGGTTCATGTTCGAATCTGTATGTCTTCTTAAGAGCAATAGAAATGTGGCTTCGGGTGTGCTCTTTTCGCAGACGTCGCCATTGCCTCAGAATTAAAGTTATCAACCGTTACTGCCGTCAACAATGCAGGTTACTGTGCGTATTTGAAGCATGTCGATTACTCCTACTTCAAAAAATTATAAAACAAAACAAAACAGACGCAATTTTTTTAGGCGTCAATGAGGCGGCATTTTGTTTTATACAGAGCTTTCATTGTATTGTATAGAAACTTGACGCTGTAAGGCTCGGATGAGAGAATACTCGGCTGGCTGGTAGCTCGCTGCTTGTAGAGGGTGGCGAGGGCAAGGGGAAATTCTGCACAGTGTAAAAGGATTAAATGAATAAGAAAGACGCTTAAGCCTGACAAAACGAAGGAAACATATATAGGCCATTGAGAGGAACGCATGACGTCACGTTCCAATACTCACGCGGGAACTAAAAAAAAAAAGCAACACGAACGAAATATTTTATGCCATCTGCGTACTGAACGACACTTTTATATTCGGCTACTTTGATCAGCCTAACTCATATTTCTTTCTTGTCAGCAGAGCTATAGGCCCCTTCTCTCTTTTTAATCACGATATTTTTCAGGTCTATTTGCTCCTCACTCGCTATGACTGAAACGCCCCTGCGTGCACGTAATAATTTCGATACAATTCCCAGTGTCAAGGCTGCGTGTGGCTGATGGATTGCGCTTTTCAATTACTCTATAACATAAAAATACGGTGGTAGAAAAATGTTTTAAATATATAAGATATATCTCGAACTTGATCACAAATAGTTACTGTCTCTTTCTCATTCCACGTATAGCGGCAAAGATGTGTATACGGCTACGTTCGTGAAAATGCACTGCGAGCATTGTGATAGCGGTCAAAACGCTTGTTACTTCTAACATTCCTAAGCACTGTTAAATATAAGCATAGCGATATCTTGGGCTTAGAGACCTTGCCTGAATATTGTGTTTATGTGTGTCCCAATAAACAAATGACACTTAAATTGTCCATTTTCATTTGTTTGGCTTTGCGTTATTTCGAGACCTTGATCGCTGAACATTTCTGCCGCAGTATGCGTAAAAAGAAGTTGACGGTCTTTTCGTGGTTAGCATATAGCAGCTGTGTCAAAGGTGCAGCGCACGCTGTAGCCTCTGAAAGTGCTTCGTAAGAGTGTAATCAGTGTTACACGGTCAGCAATTTAGCGGTCTGCAGCGTTGTCGCATCCATATTTTCGCAACAAGCGAATATATTGTCGCAGCGCAATTGGCTGCATTTGGCGAAGCCGGGACCGACCAATGTGCCACGAATGGCGAATACTGAAACCGGTGTCCGAGACGACGTTGTCATTTCCTGACAGCTCCTAGGAGCTGTTGCAGCAGCTGACTTCGTTATGAGACGTGGTCTCGTTCTGTCAGTGGGCCAGTCTTTTTACTTTCCAGGCAAGGCGCGAATGGCACGCTGCGTATCCGTGTCAGAGCGTCATAACTGACGTCACGACAAAAGGCTCTCCCAGTCAGTTTTGGATTTTTTTTGCTTTCATTCCTGATTCTATACATTGCTTATTGATTTTGTTGTTTATATGTAAATAGTTCTCTTCTTAACTCTTTGCTCTCTGTTGTCCTCTCTGCCTGACCTTTTATTACCCCCCGCCCACTACTTCTGACGCCTGTTCAGGTGTCAGCAGTCTGCGCTAGACAGCTAAAGTGCCGTCAGCAGGTATTTCCATCGATTCTTTTTTTTATTTCTTACTTATTTATTTATGCCTTAAAAACAAACAGTTACAACTACTACTATTTTGTAATTCGTGTCTCGAAAGCAGTTCTAGCCGGAGGAGTTATGTTAAGCGCACCTGACTTCTTTACTGCACGGCAACAATTTCGCAATTTACACGCGAACCCCAAAGTGAATAATTAAAAATATATTTGGTGAATACTTTAATTGGCTATCTCGACATTGCGATTTCTTACGCAGGTAATTTCAAACTCTATCATATATTTTTTGAAAAAATCAGAACAACTGTCACAGGTGATTTAAGAAAATCTATTGGAATAAAAGAGAACGGCTTGTCTATGCACCTCCGAAGTAATATGAAAATAAAATATATCTACGCACGCAATCCACATTCCAGCACCTTCTTCAGGCGTTGGAAGGTGCAACCGGGCAAAAATCAGAGACGATTTAACCTTTAGTCGTCGTCAATAAAGGACAATGTTACTTTCCTCAGCGAGTTGTTGGTGTAAATGGGGTGTATGAACTGTAGATTTCATACCCCTGTCACACGGAACATGCAATGTCATTTGCAGTAAATGAAATTCATATCGAATGTCATTGCTGTCTTGCGTTCCCAGTCTACACGGGTTCGCAAAATGGCATTCGCAATTGATGGCGATGTTAATCGGCAGGCTGCTATCACAACGAAACCTTACAAATCGTGCTTGTTGTTTACATATTTTCACTATATTGTTAGCAATTCAATGGTAAACATTGGAAGGTTATTCGAAAATATATTACATTTCGTTTTAACTTATCTACGTTGTAATTTTTTGCCGAGACCCTGTCGTCGAGATTACACAAGTTGTGCGGGCATGAGTTCCGGAAACTCATTCAATGAGCGAATGCCATTAGGCTGCCAATGTCATTCACTATGCCCGTGTAGAAGCTACAAAAATGCCATTGACGCGTAATCTCATTCGCTGCGAATGACATTACACGTGCCGTGCGACAGGGGTATTATTCTGAGGCTGGCAGCGTCTCAGTCGAGAGCGTCTCAACACACCAGCTGTCACGACGGAAGAATGCGAGAACGCTCCCTTTACCATTGGTACCACCTGGCGACGGTTCCATCACCTTGCGGTTGTGCTGCACTGTGGTACCACCCGTACCAGTCTCGTTTAGTGGTACGGCACGGCGGTGACATGTTACCAGATCAATCTTCAGGATGGGGGCACATTTTTTAGACTGCCCTATCTCCTGGATCGGCCCATGAAAGAGAAATAACATACACCATACAGAAAAGTGGGGGTAACTTGCCAAAAAGAGAATATCTTTAAAATAATAACAGTTGCTTCTGACTCATACAGGTCAACGCTCTACCAACAGCCTGTTCTTCTTTCTGCACCAAAGTGCCCGCACTTTTAACGCGGAAGACACCTTTCCCGACATTTTAGTATATCATTGGCCTTAATAGACGAGAAAGGTTATTAAACATGTGTTTCTCACTCGCGTTATTTCTGGTGTGGCCCCTTCTATGCCCTTCTATTTTTTTCTGCGCGGAAATGTGAAACTAAAAGCAGCATATGCTTCTTCTTTTAATTAAAAAATTTGGATTGTGTCCAGGCAGTTGTGAGCAACCGTTTTTCTTTCGAATTGGCCAGAAACCGAAGTTACTATGAAGTAGAAATTATTCCTACTTAACAAACCAAATAAAGAAAGAATGTGGCATAAAAACCGGCACGTTTTCGTTCAAAGAAACCAGCACGAAAACAAATAAATGTAAAAAGAATTGTTGGCGACTTCGTTTAGTTTGCACCACAGCGGTGACATTTTCAAGAGGCTCAGGACAACAGCAGACCAAAGCATTATCATCAACGTTTGTTTCGATGATTCCATGTATATCATGGGGCGGATTGTATAAATATTTACACCTAGCGTCGGTGTTATTGCTCGCAAACCCGCGTAGGCTCGTTCTTAGTCCGGGGACAACGACGTAAATGAAAAAAGTTGCAGTGGCTTAGCTCGGCTATGCCAGGATATACGTAGCGTTAGCAAAGGTTCAGCTGATTATTCTTAGCTTTCCTGGTTGTCTCCTACGCTCAACCGCTAATTGCCAGGCAACTAATTCGGGATCCGATGAGTCAAGCTTCTCCGTTCTTCTGCGCTGTTGAGCAGCATTTGCGCTCTCCTTCTCCATGGCTATACCACACTGGCAAACGCCAGTCAGAAGCGCAGCGGCTCCAGCGCAGTGTCAGACGGTGACTGCACAGCGAGCGCGCGCCGGCGCCAGTGCGTCTACCACGGCTACGACGTCACTCCTTTGGAATGCGCAGACCGGCGGCGGTGAGTCGCGCGCGGCGGCGGCGGAGTGCGCGAGAGATGCCGGCTCCGGTGGCTCCGGTGCGCAAGCCGTGTGACATCACTGACTTCCGCTCGGGCATACGGCGCGCGGTGAAGATTTTATCTATACGGAACCTCACGGCGACGGCGACGCCGACGGCAGAAATCCGGTTGAAGTGTCCATATAATTGCTATCGCAATAAAATAAAAAAAAATCGCGCAGTAACTTCTCTGGGAGTTATCTGAGTATGCGTAAGCATTGTGCCAATGATACCACAGCCCGGTATCATTGCCAATGTTATAAAACTTGATCTGACCAATATAAACGACAGCCCTGCGGCAACACGAACTGCTGCGGATGCCGCAAGGTGAACGGACAACGTAAGCGAACTATTGCAGCTGGCGGCGCCAAGTGTGCTGATGACGTTGCGATCGTTATAAGCCATTATCGCTCTTTAGCGCCTTGTCCATCCACGTCGAACCTTTATGAACCGTGATCAACCGTAATCCGATTGCGGGTGCATATGGCGTTGCCGCGCGGGCCCTGTCTTGAAAGTGATATGGGAGCATGACAGAGAGCGCCGACTGCTGATAGCTTCGTGTGCGCTGTGTTCTCGATGCTTAGTTGGCGTTCAAGCGAGACGCCCGAGCCCCTATATTGAAAGCGATCTGCTATTGGGACAGAGTGCGGCGAGTACTGATAGCTTCGTGAGCGCTCTGTTTTCACCGCTTAGTTCGGGTTCAAGCGAAAGGCAGCACGAATGTGAATTCGATCGCTGCTGCGGGCCCTATATTGAAATCGATCGTCTTACGTGACGCAGGGACAGACGGAGGGACGTACGGACGGGTGGACGGTTTTCCTCGTTGGGTAAGCATAGAAATGCTAGCGCATTAGAAGCCATCCAATAGCGAACTGTTCTCATGATCGAGTAGCTTAGCGAATACGGCCTCAAAATTTCTGCGAGTGCCCACATGTATTTCTGGCAGAAACAATAACAAGTTGTCTTGGAAAACTTGACAAAAAATTAATGTTTAGGGTCTTACGTGGTAAAATAACGATCACATTATGAGGCACGACGTATGGTGGGGGATCACCTTGAGTTCTTTAACGTGCACCCAATCCATCGTATACGTGAGTATTTTTGCGTTCTGTGCCCATCAAAATGCGGTCCCCACGGCCTTGGGATCGAACCGGCAACCTCCAGCTCAGCAGCGCAAAGCCATGGTCATTAGGCTCCCATGGAAAGTAAGGCAAGACAAAGATTCTGAGCAATACAATCTAGAATTTTCGTGTTAGGGCTCGCTTTATCAGCGTTGTGCGGACCGTATTTACCTTCCACTTGCATGCTTAATCGCTCAACGTCGCAGTGTTTTGCTCTATTGCGGAGGAATGCACTGTTGTATAAAGGTTCATGGAAGGTTTACCAAACTCTCCAACCTCATTGAAATCAATCAGTCATGCAGTCACGGAATGAAGGAATCAGTCGTTTGGGAAAGTGCCTTTATACTTAGACGCACGTTAAATCACCACGCCCACGACGGGGACCTTCATTGCCCGTTATGCAACGTTTTAGGATGTTAAACACTAATTTATTTTTCTTTATTGCGATAACATTATAGGCGGACTGCACACACTTTGGAAGTATCGTGACAGAAAACTCGAGACGTGTTGTACGAACGCAATCGCGTTACAGTCGGCACGAAATCGCAAGTTTGTAAGAGATATGAGGTATAGAAACTTGGAACTTGGAAAAATGATAGTGTGCGAGGTCACTCGTGTCGTATGCGCGCGCAAGTGTCGAGACGTCACAATCGTCACCGTAGCATATATACGTGAGAGTTAACAGTGCCTAAGTTCTGCCCTAACTTTTTTTTTGTTGCTTTCTTTCTTTCTTTTTGATTGGCTGGACTCGGAAGTGTGCGCTGAACACCGACTGTTTTCTTGTCTCCCTTCACTGTGATCGAATCGAATCAGTCTACACAGTCAATCGCAGATTGCGGTCGTTTATCGTCTATGACTCTATACGCCAGCATTTGTGCTCCTTCATCGCCATCTTGTCAGAGATGTTGCAAAACGGACATCAACACTGCTTCGTGCGTATTTCTACGAGAAATTCTTGCGCCCTGCGGGCTTCGTGCATACGGGAACATAGCACGAAATCAGGTGTAAATGACGAGTTAATGGCGAGGTGGCAAGTGAAAATACGAGAGACTGAGCGGCAATAATGCGACCCCCCCCCCCCCCCCCAATGGCATTTTTGCCGTATAAACAATACCGTATTCATGCCATAATTCCAGCCTAAAAAAAGAAAAGAAAAAATTCACGAATACATAAGCAGAACATAATATCATGCGCTGCGATTGCATTACATTGACGAAAAAAAGGCATTTTTTCATGCCAGATGATCCAAAGTTTGATTTGGCTTATCTTTACGCAGTGTAGGGGGTGCAAGCGGGCCACTTCACTTCGTTGGGTGCGTTTACACCCAAGGCCCGTTTACACCCAAGGACCAAGGGTCACGCGCTACGGCTTCGTGAATGTCTGGTTTATTTGACCCCTGCAGTTCGTTCATATCGATAGAAACTGTTTAGTACACGGAAATTCTGATTTTGTCCCCTTCGGAATGTGATCGCTGTGGTGAAAAATCAAGCTAGGAGGATCCTCTTGACCAGTATAACGTGCGTGGTATAACTTCGCACGCTATACTGGTATACTTGGTATATATTGACACGTGATACGGGTGTTGAACAGTATAACGTGCGTAGCCACTAAGTCACCGTGGTGGTTTTTTACCTTCTTTTTCTTTTCTTTTATAACATACTGCGGACCACAAATCGGTCCTTGCAGGAAGGGCACTGAAGCGTACAAGGGAAATAATTAAATTTAAAAAGAAAAAAAAACAGATAAAGAAACAAGGCAAGCAGTACAAAAATGCGGAAATATAGAAATGTAAATACACTACATTAAATACAAATAAATATACATAACAGGGAACATATGAGTAACGCACTTGATTAGGATGGTTTCAATACATAGCGGGTCGGGAGTTCCACTCAGACACTGTTCTGGGGAAGAAATAAAATTTGTATGTATTTATCTTGGCGAAATGAGGGGTTAATGCATATGTGTGATCGTGACGTGTACGCCTTGTGGACAAAGGGGTCACGTATACCGCGGGGTCTAAGGATAATTCACGATTGATTAGTTGCTTTAGGAAATTGAGGCTAAGCTCCTGCCTCCATGTCTCGAGAAGGAGGATTTCATTTGCCATCACTAATTAGCTGTGTGTTTCATAAGGGCCATACATGCCAAATACACCAACCGAAAACTTGATGCTCTGGGATTTCTCTTAATGGGGGGGGGGGGGGGGGGGGGGCATTTATTGCCTTTAACGAAATGCATTGCTAAAACTTCTTGTGCGAAAAAGAAAGAAAAGCTTTGCCGGCCTCAAACGCCATTCGAATGCTCATTCTTCCCTTAGAGGGTAACGCTGTAATACTTTGCAGACACGATCGTCAGAGCGTGAAGTTTGCGCTGCGTTTGTGTGTTTAAAATGGCCATACCTGGTGAGGTGCCCTTTAAGAGCACAACGTGATATACTAGAAACAATAATTAAAAATGAATACTAACTGAATGAAAGGGAAAAATGTAATTTATATCCCTAGGAACATTGTGCTTTACTATACACTATCTTTTGTTGGCCCGTCTTTATTTTAGGGGTGAAGCACCTTAGGGCCGAGCCTTGCTCCTCATGGTCGTCTGTTGTCCGTAGCTCTGGTTTGCATGGAGACCGTTAGGGGCGCTGCGGTGCACAAGGGCGTTCCTGACGCGCGCTCTCTTTCTCTCTCGTCCGTAGCTCTGGTTTGCATGGAGTCCGCTAGGGGCGCCTTCGGTGCACAAGGGCTAGGGAGCCTACATGCAACGCCGTTTTCGTTGCACGTAGGCTCCCATAAAGGGCCTTCGTTCCCGACGCGCGCTCTCTTTCTCTCTTCAGCCATGGATGATAACGGTGGCTTCTGATAACGGCGCGCCCGCTATGGATGAAAAGGCGAGAGTGGCGGCTCAACTACAAGCGGAGTCGAGAGCTCGCATAGCTGCTGCAGCATGGCGACGCAGCCAACAAGCGGACCGGAGTCAAGGGCGCGGAAAGCTGCAGCAAAACGGCAACGCCGGCAAGCGGACCCGGACCTGAGGGCTCGCAAAGCTGCAGCAGTACGGCAACGCCGGCAAGCGGACCCGGAGCTGAGGGCTCGCGAAGCTCGCGCTTGAACTTAGCATCGGCGCCACCAACCTCAGGTACAGAACGCTTCCGGCGTTTTGCCGCCGCTTCCCGCGCTCTCGCCGCCTCTGGGTCCGCTTGCCGGCGTCGGGGTATTCACGGTTAACCGAATGATCCCCCGGTGCTTCGCCCACTCATCATCATTCTCTTCGTGGATATGCGGTGATTTTTTTATCATACATGCATAATAATGCGGGCAAAAAGACCAATCTGGGGCATTTTCGAGCCTTATTTTTATACAAAAACGGAGAGGAGACATGAGGGATTCTTTCGACTCCGAACTCATTTGCTGCGACAGCAGAATTTTCTCAATGAAGACCGCCATGTTATTTTCCCTTGTGTTCTTTTTCCTCAAATAATTGCGTTTGACCACTGCAGTTAACTAGACAAGAACCCAGTGGCTTTAGGGCGGTTTGTTCGGGAACAGGTGAGCTGTCATATAAAATTGTAATATTTAATCTAAGAAACTGAAAATAAAAGAAATATATCTTATCATATTTAAAAGGTAATTATAATTCTGTGATAGTACAGAAAGAATTGTGTTGATTAGACAAATGAATTCTGACTTTTATTTCTTCGCGATGTACGAAGCTTTCTTTGTGTACTATTACACAATTATAATTACTTTTAAATAATATAGGAAATATTTCTTTTATTTTAAAAATCGCACTTTAAATGATACTTTTTATACGACCACACCACTGCTCCCGAACAAGCTGCCCTAAAAACACTGGGTTCTTGTGGAATCCTAAGTAGATGGACAGATATTCGCACTCTTAGACTCCCCTGTCTGAACAGGCTAAATTTATTTAGTTGGAATGCATAGCCATATGAAACCTTTTATTTGGCCAAACGCTTATCCGAGTTTCTTTCTTCTTTTTTTCGAGGTGGTTCAACATTTTACTATTTCAGTGTACTTGGTACACATAATCTTCGTGCATCGTATTTATTTTTGTTTCCTTTGTGCGTTATTAAGGTGAGGGGACATGACGGCAGTGCAACATGCGAATTTGTGTAAAACAGTGACATTCTTTTTTGTTTGTATTTCCGTAGTTCAGTAGCACAACGTCCACGCACTTACCTGCCCAACGGGACTGCTGCGTGGCATTTGAGATGACTCACATTTGAAGTCGCCTTATGCAATTTTGAAATTCAGTTTTTGTCTAAATCATTATTTAGGGCCGCAGGTGAGGAGGCAGATGCTGTGTTCATGCTTTTTTTCTTTTCAGAGTCGATGAGTCCTTTTGAAGGCCCGCCAGGGGATTAACCAACTCTGAACTCAGAACTTTGACTACAAATTATATCCCGGCCAAAATATCAAAGCGCCACCTACGATATTTGAGCGATTTCATTTGTCCTGTACTTTTTCACTGCTGATATACGTATAGGACACTTGGTGGCGGTGAATTCCTTGAGCTACTTCGTAAACTACCCGGTTTGTCACTGCGATGTTGCTGTTGGCCTTGACGTTGTCGATGTTTTTGACGTTGTTGCACCAACCGCCTTATTTTCGGCGCATGCGCTATAGCGCGTATGTGCCATGTATGAGGTTCATCATCATTGTTGAAGATGCACTGATGGTCAAAGGCGCCGTATGAAGTAGGGAGCAAATTTCAAGTTCTTTTTTCTTGTCTACAACAAAAATTATACCAATAAACTTTCTGAAACAAATTTTTTCAGTGGCCGTTCATGAAACACGCAACCTTTCATATTCTCATGTGGACTAGCTCATTGCGGAATTGATAACTGAAAACTGCACACAAATGAAATTTTTGCAAATTTAGGGTCATTTTTTTCCGATATTTTGTTGTTGAATGGCAAAATATTTTAGCCAATAGTTGGACACAAAACCTCCAAGAATAGTTAACGAAACAGCTACATATAAATATTAGGTTCTTAAGAAAAATCTCAAATATCCAACAAATTCACCTTTTTGACCGTAATGGCATACACGCATGGAAAATAATGTCGGGGCAAGCAAAGGAGAATGAATAGTAAAGTACAACGTTTCTAAGGTGTCGAGACGATATTTCCGCTTTCATTGAATTAGGATTCATTTATGTATAATATTTTCTTGCACACCGTATTCTGCTCTTAAAAGTACAATGTAAATTGCTCTCAGGCCAACAATTTTTTTTCCGCACGGAATATCCTGGGAATGCATTCCGTAGATCTAGTAAACGTGCCACAATTAAAAAAAAAGGACTATGTCAGGGCTGTGTTTTCGGCTGGTTCATTTGGCGTGGAATGACCCGTTAGCCTTTCCTTCCGACATTATAATTGAGTGGTCGTTCTTTAAGCATACCCTTTCTCTTGCTACATATCGGGCAAATGCAGTTACTGCCGCGGGCTGCGAGCTTTTCTTTTAACCAAGTTGCCGACCTCAACGTAGGTCGGCAAATTGGCCATTTACGTAAAATATCTCCTTCCGGTGCAAACGCTGCCTGTGCCGCGGTGCCTTCAACTGGATGCGTACCTCCCGGCAGTGTGACCCTAGCTGCGATTCATAAGCGCATCTGTCCTACTGGCATATATATATATATATATATATATATATATATATATATATAGACACTCCAATTGTAAGACAGTGACACGTGCAAAGTGTGCTTTTCCGAAGAAGGCGCCGGTATAATGTAAAACTATCCCCAATCCGTTTTTATTCCAAATCGGCCATTAGCCATCCGTGATAGGTCAAAATGTTTCGGGCTCTGCCCATGTGCCCGGCCATATTGGCTAGACTCGAACCATTCTTACCTATCACGGAGTGCTATTGGCCGATTTGGAATAAAAACAGATTGGGGAATAGTTTTACGTTATACAGACCGAGGTCTTGTAAAGTGCTGGTAGTGTAAGAGTGGCAATAGAAGGAAACCAGTGGAGAGGCATCGGCGTCGAAACGAGCTGTTTCAACTGAATTAAGGACCTCGTCTGAGTATCGTGAGGGACTACATAAAGATGGCCATGCTGTGAGTCTTATAAATAATCCACATGTAACTGCGTCTGCCACGCATCTTTAGAAAGTGGGTTACAGGGTGGTAAATGGCAATCGCAAAGAAAGGACGCGCACTGTAAATGCCCTACAATTAAAATTTTTGCCGAAAAAAAAGGTCACGCACATATGTGCACTTCCTAACATCTCTTTTTTTGGCTACAAGACGAGGCATGCATAGAAGATTCCTGACACGCTGACGCGGTTGTTAAATGTACTGTCATGTGCACGAAGGAATGTTTGTTCTCAGCTCTTAAGAAAGCCTTAAGATGTCCATGCCTGTGTAGAAAAACTATACTGATAACCGCAAGCACATTTCTTTTTCTTTGTTCACCTGAAATGTTTACCGATGTTCGCGTGCTGTCTTGTATTTGCTTTTGCACAGAACTGTTGCAGTACAACGTGGGTTTGGAGCTTCACAGATCCCAGAAAGGTTCGAAATGCATCTTTTATTTCATTTTGCGAGTATAGCCCCCTCATCCTAACAATAATGTAGCAGCAAGCATGTGATTTTTTTTTTCGTTTCTCACAACGGGAGTTTACAGAATCGAGTGCAGCAGGTAGTGACAATACCACTTCTATGGCTTGGCCCTATTTAGACAGGCTAGCATAATTTGCGAGACATATTGCCATAATGAGTCGTTTAAAGCAACATCGCTAATTAAATGTCTCATTCCTGAATTTTACTAGCGAAGCTTGTTTATGTCTAGCCAGAAGGTCCATGTCTCTTCGCTGAAACTATCGTCTTCTTCCACAGCTGGCTCCATTCCGGCGTAGAATTTGACTTCTGTTCTGTCGTCGTAATGGGGAGACCACATTTACGGGATTATGAGCCATTGCCTAAGGGGGTATTAGCCATTCATTGTCTTACGTGACGGATAGGTTTAATTTTGCAGCAATTTCATTTTCAAGAATCGCAAGCGGCAATGGCTGGCGCATGCTGCTAACCACGCCGCCGAGCAAATTCGAGACATCGAACGCAAGCGTTTGTGGTTCGACAACAACTTGTCCCACATCAGTGTGATCTGCTTCGACGAACAGCGACACATTGTCTTGGAAGTGTTGAATGAACATTACGCTACTAGTGGAGAAGACCTTGGTGAAATTAGAGTTCGTGTTAGGTGTAAGGAATCTTTAGTCAAGAGAAAACTGGGCCTTTGTTCAGCACTGTGAACGTGTATGTATACTCTCCATTTGTTGTGATGTTGATAAGCTTCGCTTATCATCCATCTTCACGGAGTGGAAGGGCCGATGGATTATTACAGCGAAGTTGTTTATAGTGACCCGGTGCCGTCGTTGTCGGACTTCGCTAAAAAGGGGCCACGTGACCTAGCGGGAGAGAAGAGGAAAAGAGCTCAACAGGGTGAAAGGCGATGGAGTGACCCCTTTCCCCCTGTGAGAATGCCTTGAGAGGGTGCAGATGCAAAGGATAACGGGGAGAGGGGGTTGACGTAAGTCGCGCCGTCCAATACTCGCGTTGGAGGGGGAGAGTGTATGGCGCGCTAACCAATGGCGGTGCAGGAAAAAAGTAGGTCAGCGGAGGAGTGGGGTGTGAGAAGAGTTCGCGTTAGCGTTGGTTGTATATAGGGAGCTTTGCATTAGTGGTTCCACACATTACATCCGAGCTACAACTATGGGAAGACCACGAGTAGTGCATACTCCTGCGGAAGAAGCTGCCTACCGGGAGCGTCAGCGAGAGTTGGCTCGTGTACGGGCTCGTCGTCGTAGAGCCAACCCCGAGCTGCGCGCCAGAGATGCCAAGTTTAAACGGCAACGCCAGGAGCCGGATCCCGAAGTGCGCGCCCGAGACGCGCAAACACATCGGCAGCGCCGGCAGGCAGCTTCGCTGTTCGACCATCTTCACGGAGTGGAAGGGGCGGTGATTTTTTTTTATTTACTGCCTACGTCACACTTTGGTGTTTACGCCTTCTATTCCTTAGGAATTATGTGAAGTTATTCTAGCACAATCATAATTGTTGATGCTGTGAATCGATCAACCCCTTAGGACTTATATAGGAACTAAGTTCTTGCCAACATCCCCCGTTACTGCATGAGCCCATTTAGATTTCAATTTGAATTGAATTCTGGGGTTTTACCTGCAAACCACAATTTAATTATGAGGCACGCTGTGGTGGGGGGCTCAAGAATAATTTTGACCACCAGGGACAAAATTAATAGTACACCCAATGCACGGGAAACGGGCGTTTTTGCATTTCAGCCTCATCGAAGTCATACCGGTTGATAACATGATGCTAGTTTATCAGGGATGTCTGTCGTCTGTAAAAAGTTGAGCAGATCTTCCAAGGCCTGCATGTGGACCATCGAGGCTAGGAGCCTAACATCCTCAATTCAGAATGCATTCAGTTGTCAAGCTTATTGAGGGTGGATAAATGTGCCTGTCCTCGCTCGTAAAACAGATGTCAGTCAAATATGAGATGGGCGAAGATCTCCTTGTAAGCGTTTGGTTCACAACCAGTGCTGTCAGCGGTGCAGGTGAGGAGGCCTAGCAATTTGTGATTACCACATATCTGCAAAAGACTTATACTTAGCTATATAAAGTGCCTGTAATTTTTAATTAAGTATAGTAATAAGTTCTTGCAATGATTCATGCACACTTGTAATTTCAGAGAGCGATTGAGTAATGGAAATGTAAGTGTAATCAGTCTAGTTCAACGACATCTTCCTTGCAGCTCCCTTTGACTGCACGGGAAAGAAAAGAAAGAGCTGAGTTTAGCTGTGGCAAAACAAATGACAATTGCAGAGGACTTGCATCGGATTGCGAATGAAGAAGCTATAATAGGCCCTATTTCATCACTTTTTACAAAATTCTTGTTCACCATCGCGTCATTCCCTTACAATCATGAGCACCGACCGGCTTCGTTAGCCGCCATTCATTCATACTTTCTTAAACGTCAGCTATAATCACTGTAAACATGTTCATGGCATGGTTTTAGCGCATGGCATGGTTTTAGCGCTATACGGCTATTCTGATGCTTTCAGAAATTACTATAAAAGGCATGCTCTTCACAGGTCACGCGCTTAAGGAAGTTAAGAGAAATTTCTGGACCGAACGCACTAGTTTCTGATCATAACCAAGAAGGCGCAGCCAGGAAGGATGAACAAAGAGCAGCACGGTACCTAAGTATTAAGAAATTCTGTTTCCTTAGAACGCCAGGGCTTTCGGCTACTCTAGAACATTCGCGCTTAAGATGCCTACTAATTGCGATAGCAAATTAGTAGACAGCTATACGAAGTAAGGATAGTAGTTGTATGGGCCGTATAAACTTGTGAACATTCGCTTCCTAATTAAATTAACAAGCATGGTGTCCCGCACGCACAAGCGAGCATGTACGCACCTCACTCGTTGACCGCGTACGCTCGCTGTCAAAACGCTCGAGTGAGGAAGTGCGGTAGCAGCAGTAAGCGAATTGACCTTCTTGCTGCCTCTCGGTTCAACGCGAACTAAGCGGCGAGAACACAGCGTACAAGAAGCGATCAGCACTCGGCCCACTCTGTCCCCACCGCAGATCGCTTTCAATATAGGGCCCACGCGGCCGTGCCATACGCAGCCGCCACCAGAGTAGAACGCCCCCGATCTCCCGCCGCTCCCCCAAGTGCCTCGCGCTCGACGGAAGACGGCGCGCTTCCTCCCCGCTTTCCTCACTTGCGCGCGCAAGGTTGAGCCACCAGCATCGGCTCACCCTCGCACATTTTCTCTCGCACATACAGCATACGGCGCTCGGCGACGATGTTATTGCCCTTGGACTACAAAAAAACATCACAGTGATAAAGCCGCCGATGGTGGTAATGCACCTATAATGTCGTTATAATTGCTATCGCAATGAAACATTCGTGCTACTAATGTGCTCCGAACGTAGCTGGAACGACCGAAAGGTGGCGAAGTTGCGAGACGAACAAAGGGAACGCCGCTGTGTTCCCAGCACAACGCGTATTGAATGCGCTTGTCGTTTCTGCACAATTGGGTACTAGTCTGATACAACCATCGCTTTTATTGGACTATATTGTTTCTACATATGTCTTAGCTAATGAATTGTTAGTGAATTGGATCCAAAAGGGCAATGAAATTGGAGACCATTTCCAGCAGTTATCTGCCGTATATGCGTTTCAGATTTGTAGGTTCTATACTCGCGGACAACTTTCTGTGGCAGTGAAGGGAAAGCTACGGGCGCGTAGATGCTGCACATGTGTTACCGCGCCAAGTAGTCCGGCAGCGTTTTACAGTGCTTCTGGCTGCTCGGAACAGACGCTGAATCGACGCAGCTTCCACGTGCGACGGTTTCGCGTTTGCCCAGACGCGGAAGGGAAATGCCACAAAATAAGTAAACTTTTACACTCAGTGGTGTGTTCTGTCTGATTTAACTGTTGCTAATAAGCTGTTTATGTTTTCTCTTCCGCACCTTAAACGAACCTAGATTAAAACACGGGACTCTTTTCAGTAGCGCTCTCACTTGTGCGCGCTTTGCTTCCGTAGCTTTCCCTTCATTGCCACAGAAAGTTGTCCGTGAGTATAGCTCCGCTGCCATAGGAAGTTGTCCATGTGTATATTGTATTTTTGTTTGCATAATCTCAGGGTGTGTAACTTCAACAAGCCCTCACTGAATGCCTACTCAGTGATGCGTGTTAGAAATGAGGCGTCTTAAATTGTCGTCGACCGAGTCCTCAAATACAGATTGGCACTTTCCGGTGAGCCATTTACCCGTGAGAATATTCTCGTCTGAAAGTCCAAAAACAAGAGACCAAACGAAAAGAAAATGTGAATCAAGGCCAGAGACACTTCAGCATCGCCTTTGCCCGCAGTTGTCCCGCTGTAAATTGCGGTAGGTAGATTTAGCAGGAGTTTATAAGGACTACGATATGAGTTGCCTTTGCTGGGCGTTTAGATGCATCCTCTAAACATGTGCAGGCGACATGTAAACGAACTTGTAGGCCTGATCGCCTATTTACAGCTTCTTTATTCGCCTCGCGCATCACTGGGTAAGTGGCAGCAATGTGACAGTGGAACTTGTGCGTAAATAATTGTTGTGGAATAACGTACTACCGATTAAAACCAAAAAAGTTGTCGCAGTTTCACCTGAAAGGTGAAGCATCAATTGCGATAGCAAATTTGTAGAGAGATATACGGAGTAATGATATTAGCTTTATCAGCTGTATAAACTTGGACATGCAGCAGCACCGGCAACGCGCCGAACTGTTGTCGACGCCGTCGGCATTTTGCCCGCGTTCGCTCAAAATGCGTGCGGCGTTGGTGACTGTTGCCGGAGCCTCTGATATAAATAGGCACTTGGTGCCGCAGCTAAACGTCGCCTCCCTTCCCTCCCCCTTCCCCCCCTCCCCCACGGCCTCTCGCACATCGGAAGAAGGCGCGTTTGCTCTACATATATGGTGATTGTAAAGGAGGAAAGAGACGCCTACTTCTGCAGCCCTTAAGGAAGCACGGCGCAGAACGCGCGTTTGTTCTCCGCCGTGCGTTCACTTACCCGTGAAAGAGCGCGTCCCTCGCGCCCTTTCACTCGCACATACAGCGTTCGGCGGCGCGCGGCCACGATTTCATCTCCATTGACGTCATACGGAACCTCACGGCGACGGCGACGGCGACGGCGACGGCGACGGCGACGGCGACGCCGACGGCGACGGCGACGCCGACGGCAGAAATCTGCTTTTGAGTGTCCATATAATTGCTATCGCAATAAAATGTTAACAAAAACTTACGTTTGCGACTACCTTCCACGTTCAGTTGACCGCAGGTATATTCTGTTCAATAATAAAGCGTGTACTGGAGAACTTTCGAGAAGCGGTCCTTGATGTACGTTCTGCGAGGACAACCTTTCCACGCAGCTTTAAAAAATTGGAGGAGGCTTAAGCTTCGCCTTCAAGAACGCGATAGCATTCAAAGATCCTTGACTGTTTCTCATACTTCCCGGCAACTGCAGCTTACGTAACCGTAATGTTTACCGGGAAACGCTGGCGGTGAACGCTATGCATGAAGGCGCGCTTTCTGGTAGAAACGCGGCCTCTTTCGTGGGCCGGCCTTCTTTTATTGTTTGCACCTTTAATATTTCAGCCTGAGAAGATTTAGCATAAAAGGCATGCGCTGTTTTGTTTCATGGCAATTGTTTGTGGGCTGTCACTCTCAAAATTCCGAGAAATAACTTTGTAAAGAATGCAAAAGAAAGTGTGAGCAACTTTAGTGGTAAAATATGTTTGGAGAGCCTGCGTGGTTGGGGATTATTTTCTCGGCCGCGAGCGGCAATGCCGACGCCAACGTCGAATTTTCTGTGAAACGGGGGCCCTAAACGCTATCGCTAAACGCGATAGCGTTTAAAGAGCTCACGCAAGCACAAACCAACTAAGCATTTCAATGAACTGAGCAGTGGTATTCGTTAATGTTTCCATTGCATTGTCAATTATAAAGACATTCGAGGCCAATTGCCCCCATCTCCATGATATTCTGTATATATCAACTTGTAAATGAATGCTTTGTCTATCCATGCCGCATCTGCAAGGGAGATGATTTACTATTTGACTGCCGAAGCTGCTCAAACCAGATGTTACATTCCTGACTGATTATTCCTTATGATTTTTCGGACCTACAGAGCGCAATCAAATGTCCTAGCATATTTTATTAACAGCACACACCTTTTATCTTAATTTACTAAAAAGTGCAAAACAATATTAGTACTCACAATCTGAAAAAGGATGTCATTTCACTGGCGCGCATTTTACGGGCAGCGCAGTGGCGTCTGTGCGATGCCATCACAGACCCCTACACGGCGGGCTAAAGCTTTTTAGGGTGCCAGAAATATTGGCGCACCCACGTATGTCGCATCCGCGCATAGTTCCTCCAGCGTGTAGTTTGAACACCGCCCGAATAGTTCTCAAGAGCAACACTAAACTTTGCTGTCAGCCGTCGGTGCTTCGCTCTTCGGCCAAAACTGTCACTTTTTTAGGGGCGAAGCTCCTTATAGCGGCACCCGTTCCGTCCCCGTCGTCGTAGTAGTAGTGTGTAACCTGTCTGAGAAAAATGAGAAAAAAATTCCGAGGTTGTGTCCGCAGCGCGGAATCGATCCAGGGACCCCTCGCTTCCGAGCGCGCGGCGTTAGCCCAATACGCCACGAAGCGGACATGTACACACGCACCACGATGGCAATAAATACCCAACATTAACGAAAGGCCGCGTTTCTAGCGCGTTTCTAACGCGTTTGTGCTAGCGCGTTACGGCCCGTGTAAGAAGCTGGTGTAAGACGCTGTGGCCTCTCCGCCTTACCTTCAACGCGTTTCGAACGCGCTGCCCAAAGCGGTGGCAAGTCAAGTTCAAGTCGAGGAGCGTTTATGAATACGGGGGGTATACTCTCTCAGCAGTCATGTGATGGCGTCGGCAAACGCGGTGCACGTTCCGGCATGTGTAAATGGCTGCGTAAGACGCTGTGGCCTCTCCCCTTACTAGAGAGTACTGCACGTTTCTAACCCGTTTGTGCTAGCGTCCCCTTAAGCGGGAGATCCGATGATTCCCTCCGGAGCTTCGCCCACTCATCATCATTCACCCCGTGGATATGCTGTGATTTTTTTTTTTCGTCGTCGTCGTCTTCTTCCACAGCTGGCTCCGTTGCCGCTCATCATTCCCGCGTGGAATTTCACTTCGCTTCTGTCGTCTTAATGGGGAGGCCGCGTTTACGGGGATATAAACCACTGCTTGATGAGGTATGAGCCATTCATTGTCTTACGTGACAGACAGATTTAATTTTGAAGCAATTTCATTTTGAAGAATCGCAAGCGGCAATGGCGGGCGAATGCTGCTAACCACGCCGCCGAGCAAACTCGAGACATCGAACGCAAGCGACAACGTTGGACTGCGGGCATACCTTTAGTGACGTCGTTCTTTCCGTCGCAACTGAACGTGTGTGTAACCTCATTAAGAAACACAAAGACGTAACCAATAATTGAGAAAGAGTTTAACGAACCGTCCGGATTAACCCGGTGATAAGCACCCGGGGCCGCACGTTTCAGCTTAGCTGGTTAACCATCTGTAGGGAATGCTTGGGTGGTGATTTTTTAAAAATAATCAGCGCCCTCACAGATAGAATAACTGTGAGCAATCTAAAAAAAAAAAAAACTTCTAACTGTCCAGAATGACGGATTTCCTTTGCACAGGGGCCCCAGTAACCACCGTCGTGGTCCCTCGAATCCTGGAAGAACGAAGTGACAGTGGAGAACTGGTTGTGGCCATCCGTGCTGGTTGGACGTTGGCTCTGAGGAAAGCGTCCGTGCTGCGGGAACAACTAGAAGTCACAACACTCGAGCAAAATAAGAAAACAATTCATTATGTAAGAAGTTCTTCTCAGGGGTGCAGGATGCGATGCGAGTCGTTTGAGTATAATTAAGGCATTCAAATATAATGATATGATGGGAAAAGTCGAGGGTCGCAAATGGTAGATCAAGATGAAAAGCATTTTAGAAAGTCGTCAGAGGTCGTCAGAGGTGGCCAGACTCTTTTGGCCTGTAGTAGTTGACGAGCAACAACCGGGGGTGATGAAATTGTTTTGAGGCTAGAGCCACCGGCGTAATATCAAGCCGTCAAAAAGTAGTTCTATGGAAATTTAAACAGTTTTCAACACTCAAAACACATTTGTGCTGGCATCTCGACTGTCACTGTTATACAGAGCATTGGGATTATGACGACCACGTGCATAAATGTGCACTTGTATCTCACGCTGCTTTAGCTTAAAGGGTCCCTGAAGCGGTTTATCGTACGACTAGACACAGATGGTATACTTCAAGCAATATTTTTTCGCAAGCTTTCTCAGCGGGCTATAAGAACGCAGGTACGTGTGGTTAAACATTACTCTCCCTCAAGCCGCGGCGTTCTCCCTCAAATTTTACAACGTGCGGATATCACTATTTTACACTTCTTTCAAGCGGTGACGCAAGCACTGTTCACTTCCGGTTGATTTTAACCGCGTGTGTTCCCTTGTCTCTTTCCTTCGCAGTTTTTGTCGTTAAGCCTGGGTTACATAGCGCAAAACGTAAAGCCGTACTGCGCGCGGCGGATGGAGACGCGGCTATAAAGCAGCCGTTTCCGGTATTATTGCGGTTTGATAATCGCCTGATAACATGAGAATATATCATGATACTTGCGTTTTCTATTGTCTCTATGCTACGCTCGCACGATTTTTTTTAAAGCCGTCAGCGAAAAATATAGCGCTGCCGCTAACTTGTGAATGTGCTGAAATGGGCTATTTATAAAATTTTCGTTACTCTATAGAATCTAAAAGAAAAATTATTGACGCGCCCCTGGGCATCACCTGTAGTTTTGGTAAAGAAGAAGGACGGCAGCCTGCGTTTTTGTGTGGATTATCGAAAGCTAAATCAGGTGACAAAAAAAGACGTTTATCCGCTTCCCCGCATAGACGATTCACTTGATAGGCTTCGAAACGCTCCTTATTTCTCTTCAATGGACTTAAAAAGCGGGTATTGGCAAATTGAAGTAGACCCGAGAGACCGTGAGAAAACCGCTTTTGTCACGCCAGATAGACTATACGAATCTAAGGTCTTGCCTTTCGGCTTGTGCTCGGCACCGGCTACTTTTCAACGGCTTATGGATACCGTGCTTTCGGGGATGAAGTGGAAAACCTGCTTAGTCTATCTCGACGACGTCATAGTGTTTTCCGCAACCTTTAGGGAGCACCTCGAACGGCTTGAAGCAGTTCTGCAGTCTATACGGTCCGCCGGCCTCACCCTAAAGCCTGAGAAATGCCACTTTTGCTTTGAGGAGCTAGACTTCCTTGGCCATGTCGTCAGCCACGCGGGAGTCCGCCCGGATCCTAAAAAAAACTGCCGCTGTTGCACAGTTCCCTGTTCCTTCAGATAAAAAGGCTGTCAAGCGCTTTCTCGGCCTTTGTGCATATTATCGGCGGTTTATTGCAGACTTTGCTCGCATTGCGTCGCCGTTAACTCGCCTCACGAGAGATGACGTTGCGTTTATATGGGGCGACGAACAGCAGGCTGCATTTTATGATTTGCGGAACCGGTTACAAACGCCCCCTGTGCTTGCCCACTTTGACGAGACAGCTCTGACAATGCTTCACGCAGATGCCAGCAATGTTGGTCTCGGAGCTGTGCTTGTGCAGTGCCAGGAGGACACAGAAAGAGTGATCGCTTATGCTAGCAGAACGCTCTCATGCGCCGAAGCAAATTACTGTACAACTGAGAAAGAGTGTCTCGCTGTGCTATGGGCGGTTACAAAATTTCGCCCTTATTTGTACGGTCGCCACTTCAAGGTTATCAGCGACCATCATTCGCTTTGCTGGCTCACAAATCTGAAAGATCCTTCTGGGTGATTAGCACGTTGGAGCCTGAGACTGCAAGGGTTTGATATGACGGTCCTGCACAAGTCGGGGAAACGGCATACCGACGCTGACTGCCTGTGACGGTCACCCACTGAGTCAGCTCCTTCGACGGACGAAGAGGAAACAGCATTCTTTGGTCTTCTCGACACGTCTACCATTGCACAACAACAACGTGACGACCCTGAGTTGCTTGACCTGATTAATTTCTTGGACGGACGAGCCCAGACAGCACCTAAAGCTTTCGCAAGAGGGTTATCATCGTTTTGCCTAAGGAACGAAGCCCTATACAAAATGAACTTCTCGTCGAGCGGATCAAGCTATTTGCTCGTCGTTCCTACTGCTCTTCGTAGTGAAGTACTGGAAGCATGCCACAACGAGGTCACTTCTGGGCATGTAGGATATACGCGGACACTGAACAGAGTGCGACAAAGATATAATTGGCCAGAACTACCCGTTGCCGTGATACATCACGTTCGGACCTGCCTAGAGTGTCAGCGGCGCAAGTCACCTCCAACGAAACCAGCCGGTTTGCTACAACCCATTCAAGTACCACAAACACCATTTGACCAGATCGGAATGGACCTCTTGGGTCCGCTTCCTACCTCTACTAGTGGTAACCGCTGGGTTATTGTAGCAACTGACTATCTTACTCACTACGCCGAAACAAAAGCTATCCAGAGAGGCACAGCAGCAGAGGTGGCCCGATTTTTCATAGAGAATGTTGTGCTGAGACATGGCGCAGCAACCATCGTCATAACAGACCGAGGCACCGCATTCACAGCCGCACCTTTAGATAACGTCCTGATGCTCAGTGGCACAAGTCACCGAAAGACAACAGACTACCATCCACAAACAAACGGACTAACAGAGCGCCTGAACAAAACACTCGAAGACATGCTTTCCATGTACGTGAATATAGAGCACAACGATTGGGACGAGATTCTTCCTTATATCACGTTTGCTTATAACACGGCTAAACAAGAAACTACACGGATGACTCCATTGAGTCTTGTCCACGGACGTGAAGTAAGGACGATGCTCGATGCCATGCTACCACACGCACCTGACGACATTGACACGGATGCCGATGCGTTTACGCAACGTGCAGAAGCCAGGCAGCTCGCACGCGTGCGAATACACCAGCAGCAAGCATACGATGCAGGTCGCTATAATGCCCATCATAGGCCTGTAACTTATGAAACCGATGACAGAGTATGGGTCTGGACGCCTATACGAAAACGGGGACTTTCCGAGAAGCTGCTGAGGCGATATTTCGGACCTTATAAAGTGCTGCGTCGGCTAAGTGACGTGACATACGAGGTCGTTCCAGATAGCCCTTATTGCACAAGGCGCCGCCAACACCGTTCTGAACTTGTGCACGTAGTGCGCATGAAGCCCTATGTCATCGAGTGACTATACAAGCGACTTTCATTTTCACCAAGCGAACTTTATTGTCTAGCATTGGGTCGATGCTCTTTTAGAGAGAGAGCAAATGACGCGTACTCTATCTAAACGTTTCAACGACGATGACAGTATGTGCATCAACTGACTCTGAGTAGTAGGACAGGCTTATTCGAAGACGAAGAAGACGTCTTTTGTGCTGGTGATTCGCAAGCTGTTCGGCCGTCTTGTTCGACGTGTTGCCTCTTGTTCATGTTGACTCGTGACAATATATATACATCGACATCTGGAATCGAAACAAACTTTCTGGGGAGAGGCAGAGCGGTACTTTTACACTAACGTCGAACTCACGTAGATTTAGAGCTATAATGCAAAGGCATTGCTTATTTGCCGTTACTTCGTCCCCGTGCTATTTGTAACCGGCGCAGTCAAGTAAACAATTGACACGTTGTAGGGCAGGTCCAATTGCCTTCGCAATGTTTTCGTTCTTTCTTTCTTTTCTTTCGTTTTTTTGTCGGATCTCGCACGTTTGTACACAATCGTCAAAATCGTTTCAGGCTCCCTTTAAGAAAGTTACAAAGGTAATCCTGTTTATAGCGGGGTGGCCTGTGAAACTGCTTAAAGTAAGAGAGTTAATGTCAAACTGGATACATGGGCGAAGCTAATAGTCAAGTGATGTTTCGACGTACTTTTGAGGCTACTGAAGCCGCGTCGCACAGACACAGAACTTCACGAAGCAGATTTATAGCTACAATGCAAAGACATTGCTTAATTTTCGCCACTTCCTCCACCGCTCCCCCCACCCCACATTTTTGTAGCCGGCGTAGTAAAGTAAAAAATAAAAATAAAATAAAACTATGCTAACACAAGCTTCTTTATTGAAAATGCTTCAATGGTGTGTTCTTGAACTTTGTAACTTTTAATTGACCCCTCCGCATTGATTTCAGTTCTTAATTTTATTTATTCTTTATAATTTATTTTAGTAATGATTCTCTAAGCACGGTAATCAGATCGATAAGTTGCGCGTGGGTGTTTGTAACAGTTTTCCTCGGCTATGATTAGTTATTAATTATGCCGCATCCCGTTTTTCTGCAGATGAATGGATCACGGATGGAACAGAACCTTTACCACGACCCTCAAGCCCGCGCCGTTGTCATACTTACGCGCTCCCGAGGACTTCGGCTCGTGTGTATACATATCTTCTCTTACACTGTGTGTGTAAATTGAAAATAGCTACCAGGAAACGAGTCAAAATATAAAAAATATGCCCAAGACTATCGATCCCCGTTAGATTTATTACTAAGAGCTGTAAAAATATAGAAGAAAAAATGCAAGAAAAAAAGGAAGTACTAAAAATTAACACTGGTTGAAGATTTAACACGCACAGCACACGCACACGCACACACATGCCCACGCACACGCAATAATTTCAGAGAGAAAATGCTTGAAAGAGTCCATAGAATGTCATCGTAAGGCAAAAATTATTAAGACCACGAAGAGAGCATTTGTTGTGTTTTCGATGTGCAACATGAACTGTTATGCGAGGTGCCAACTAGTAATTCTGATTTTCGTTCTGCGAAGGTTGGTATTCTAAGTCCTACCGAACGAATACAGCCATCAGTTGCAGCTGGGTATGGCACAAGAGGCAGCGTTAAACATGAGATTTGGCCCATAGCGCAGACGAACTCTTACGCTGAGAATTCATCAGACGTATTTCGAGAAGGTAAGTTTTCACACCGAAGCTTATAGGTATATTCTTTGTGTTTTATTATTGCGGTATGTTTCGGTAGAATAAATGTTTAGGGAGTGGATAGAGAGCTGGATGTCCGTTACACCATTTCAAAAAGCAGGTTAACCGTTTACTTAGCGTGCTGAAACACGCATTTAGGACAGGCTGTCGAAATGGAAGTACCAATTGTCGCTCTGTCTTTGCAACTCACTGATATGGGACTGCCTATCCCCTGAAAGCTACCGCGTCGCCTATCGTTCTTGTCCCTTGTCAAGCTTACAGGCATGCGTTCTCTACAACCTAAAGCTATTATCAAATTTTAATTCTCACGCACTAATTTCTTATACTTCTGTGCAGTATTGCTGCAGCCCATTTCCTGATGCCGTTTTTGCTTCGATGTCCGTCCCAACGAAGTGCTTCAACGTGGTGTAATATAACGGCTTGCTTTCGTTGCTTTTGGCCACTTTGCCCCGGAACTAGCCATCGAGATAGTGATACCTCATAAGATGCACTTAGTCGTCTATGATTCGCTTCAGTTGAAGAGAGCTCCGGTAAAACTAACGGCGACCTTCAGTATTAGCCCCTGGTTATCACACTGCTTTTTGCTGTGATGAAAGCTTCCAGAGATCGACCTCCATCAAGCCAGTTATTTCATAGTTTATTTTCAGGTAATATTCTCTGGTTCAATATTTCTTAAAGAGGGCTTTCTCAAACCTTGAGGGCGCCGTTTCAATGAATATAGGACCTTAACAATTCTGTTGCTTTCAATGTTTGTGCCATTTTTTTCGCAATGGGAAGTAGCGAGCGCCATCTAAAGGTGGCAACATCTACTAAATGTGTTACAGTAAAATACTGTACTCGTTTAAGATTTAGGTGAGAAAGAACAACTGAGAAGGCCTAAAACATTTTCTCGGAAATATCCGGCAGAAATTCAATATTACAGCAAGTTTATGCGCGACATTTATTTACGACGTGCGTTTTTTCTCTTCGTTTTCTGTAGACACTCGTACTACATTTTCTGTGTGCTCTGAGTTTCTCGCGCTTATGTTCTGTACACATATGTCGGTCGGTAACATGAGGGAAAAGTGGGCTTCGAAGCCAATCACATTATATGCATACAATGCAGATGAAGGGTACATTTATATAGTGATGACAACATGAGGAAAAGTGGGCTTCGAAGCCAATCACATTCTATGCGTACAATGCAGACGTAGGGTACATTTATATAGTGATGACAACATGAGGGAAAAGTGGGCTTCGAAGCCAATCACATTCTATGCGTACAATGCAGATGAAGGGTACATTTATATAGTGATGACAACATGAGGGAAAAGTGGGCTTCGAAGCCAATCACATTCTATGCGTACAATGCAGATGAAGGGTACATTTATATAGTGATGACAACATGAGGGAAAAGTGGGCTTCGAAGCCAATCACATTCTATGCGTACAATGCAGATGAAGGGTACATTTATATAGTGATGACAACATGAGGGAAAAGTGGGCTTCGAAGCCAATCACATTCTATGCGTACAATGCAGATGAAGGGTACATTTATATAGTGATGACAACATGAGGGAAAAGTGGGCTTCGAAGCCAATCACATTCTATGCGTACAATGCAGACGAAGGGTACGTTTATATAGTGATGACAACATGAGGGAAAAGTGGGCTTCGAAGCCAATCACATTCTACGCGTACAATGCAGACGAAGGCTACGTTTATATAGTGATGACAACATGAGGGAAAAGTGGGCTTCGAAGCCAATCACATTCTATGCGTACAATGCAGATGTAGGGTACATTTATATAGTGATGACAACATGAGGGAAAAGTGGGCTTCGAAGCCAATCACATTCTATGCGTACAATGCAGATGAAGGGTACATTTATATAGTGATGACAACATGAGGGAAAAGTGGGCTTCGAAGCCAATCACATTCTATGCGTACAATGCAGATGAAGGGTACATTTATATAGTGATGACAACATGAGGGAAAAGTGGGCTTCGAAGCCAATCACATTCTATGCGTACAATGCAGATGAAGGGTACATTTATATAGTGATGACAACATGAGGGAAAAGTGGGCTTCGAAGCCAATCACATTCTATGCGTACAATGCAGACGAAGGGTACGTTTATATAGTGATGACAACATGAGGGAAAAGTGGGTTTCGAAGCCAATCACATTCTATGCGTACAATGCAGATGAAGGTACATTTATATAGTGATGACAACATGAGGGAAAAGTGGGCTTCGAAGCCAATCACATTCTATGCGTACAATGCAGATGAAGGGTACATTTATATAGTGATGACAACATGAGGGAAAAGTGGGCTTCGAAGCCAATCACATTCTATGCGTACAATGCAGATGAAGGGTACATTTATATAGTGATGACAACATGAGGGAAAAGTGGGCTTCGAAGCCAATCACATTCTATGCGTACAATGCAGACGAAGGCTACGTTTATATAGTGATGACAACATGAGGGAAAAGTGGGCTTCGAAGCCAATCACATTCTATGCGTACAATGCAGATGTAGGGTACATTTATATAGTGATGACAACATGAGGGAAAAGTGGGCTTCGAAGCCAATCACATTCTATGCGTACAATGCAGATGAAGGGTACATTTATATAGTGATGACAACATGAGGGAAAAGTGGGCTTCGAAGCCAATCACATTCTATGCGTACAATGCAGATGAAGGGTACATTTATATAGTGATGACAACATGAGGGAAAAGTGGGCTTCGAAGCCAATCACATTCTATGCGTACAATGCAGATGAAGGGTGCATTTATATAGTGATGACATTCCTGCCCCGATGAAGTTTACACCCGTGCACATGACCTGCATCAAGCAGGCGAGCAGCGTTTGATAGGTGTCCAAATTAAATGCTTCTGTCACAGCATCACAGTATCAATGTTAGAGCACCACCGCGTTGAGAAGCTGCATCCCTAATGTCACGTAAAAACTGTCCATACTTGAGCGAGGGGAGCACTCACAACGTTGCAGAGTAGATGAGAGAGGGAGTGCTATCGTCCTCGTTCTCGTTACCTGAGGGCGATAGCGCCGACGCGCGTGCACCAATTGGAGAGGCCCCCGCTAAATTTACTCTATATGCTAAGCGTATGTCGACAGCCCCCGCAAGTTATCGACGCCTCCTCGCAGCTTCTCGTAAAGCTACGCGGCCCACGACAACACAAAGAATTGCCTTTTCTCCTTGAGCGGAGATTTTCCATCGGCGATGATGATGATGATGATGATGATGATTTAATGGCATCCCCTTTGAAACGGGGCGGCGACAAATAGTCACCTAGCCTGCTTGATTTAATCAGGTATACTATAGATGTTCTTTATCTACCATTTTTGTATACCTCTCATTCATCTTTTTCTTTTTTCCCCAAAAATTTAATTTGTACCGCCACCAACAATTTTAAGAGATCAGGTCGAATCAATCTTCTCCCTGCTTTTTTTCACCAGTGCTCTAATTGTCTCTTGCTTATCTGTACGGCTGATCTCCTGATGTTTCCTTCCACTTTAAACCCAAGCGCTTCTGGAAGTTGCACGTCAGCTATATACGGTTCTCGCTGGGTGAATCCCGTCGCATTCCATTAGGATGTGCTGAGTAGTCTCTGGATCTTTACTGCAGCATGCAAATGCCTCATCTAGTTACGAATATTTGCTCCGGTATGTTTTGGTCCTTAGGCAACCGGCTCGAGCCTCAAGTAGCAAGGCACTGCCGTTTGTGTTATCATACAGATTTTCACTTCTAATTTATTTCTTCTCATTCTTGTACATCTCCATGGTCCTTTTTGTTTCCATTCATTACATCCAATTCACTGTCTCTGTTTTTCTCGCTTTCTTTCTGATGACTCCTGGTTGTCTATTTACAGTTTCGCTTATCCTGTACTTGGTTGCCAATTCCCTTGACCTCTTCCTCCATTCTGTGTCCGCGTTTTTCATGTACAGATACTTGTGCACTTTAGCCACCCATTTATTTTCATATTTTTCTCCACGTTCCTGAGCCTTTATTCAAAGCTAATTTTGCTCTGTGCTTCTCTGACTTCAAAAGAGGTCCAACTCCTGTCCCTCTCCACTGCCTCATTTGTGGTTTTACCGTGGGCTCCCAAAGCCAACGGGCCTACTGATCTTTGATTAACTTCCAGCCCCAATAAGATATGCGATTTTAAGCACAGAATGGCATTTGCGAACGTTAGCGCTGGCACCATTACTCCTTTCCAGATTCCACGCACCACCTCATACGTATTGTGGCCCCACAGTTCTCTGTGTTTCATTATTTCTGCATTCCGCTTCCCCTTTATTTTCAGATTACCTTGGTGATTGCTTGAGTAATTCTTTCCTTCGTTTATGTATAGAGCGAGGTATTTATATTGCTTGTCTACAGGAATGAGACTTGCTATTCAAATAAAACCCCGTCATTGCTCGTGTCTTCATTAAAGATCATAATTCCTGATTTCTCTGTGCTAAACTTAAGGCCTAAATTTGTCGCTGCGTTGCCATATATATCTGCAAGTATCTGCAAGTATATGTAAATCTTTTTATTGTCCGCTAGTAGCACAATGTCGTCTGCGTGCATCAGTCCAGGGACCTTCTGTTGCACCATTTGTCCATTATGCATGTAAGATAAATCAAACCCCAATTCTCTGTTTTCCAGTCGTCTTTCTATACCCTTAACGTAAAGCGTGAACAACAATGGAGACAGAGGGCATCCTTGCTTCAATCCTTGGTGAATTCCCACCATTTCATTACCTTTTCGACCTTCCCATACAACTTGTACTCGGTTGTCTCTATATATCTCCCTCAGCAGCTCCACGAAATGTTCATCTATGCCTTGGTGCTTAAGAATATCCCATAACAATTCCCTGTCTACGTTGTCATAAGCTACTTTAATATCTAGAAATGCTAGCGGTAAAGGTCTTTTCTGAGCTACTGAAATCTCTATGCACTGAGTTAGTACAAACATATCCTCTAAGCGTCTGCCTGGCCTGAACCCATTCTGTAGTTCCCCCAATACATCGTTTTTCTCCACCCACTTCGACAGTTCTAATTTTATGGCTTGCATTGCCATTCTGTATATCACCGACATTACTGTAACTGGCCTGTACGAGCTCGTCTTATCCTTATCTCCTTTGCCTTTGTAGATGAGGTTCATCTGGCTTTCATGCCATCCAAAGGGAATTTTCTTTTTTCTGATCACTTGATCTATGACATTAGTCAACAGTGCCTTGCTCTTTCGACCGAGGTTTTTGATTAGCGGTATTGGGATTTCATCGGGTCCTGCTGCCGTGTTATTAGGGACATTTCTGCTGCCTCTTTCGAATAAAAGCTTTCTATGCTAAATTTTGATCTCTCAGGCCTCTCTGTTGTTGCTGGATCTGTTGTCTGAACTACGCGTTTTCTTGTGCTGAAGTTATCCCTAATAACTTCTATGATGTACCGCAGTGCATCGTCTCCTTCGTAGATGTTACCGTCTTCATCCCTTATAGCCGTTTGCGAGTTTTTAGTCGGAGCTCCGAGTGATTTTATGTGGTTCCAGAATCTTTTTAGGGCGCCTTTGTCTCTTTTGTGAGTGTCATGCACTTAACGTTCACTTTCGCATTTAATTTTCTCTTGCACGAGCTCACTTGCCACCCTTTTCTTTTCTCGCTATGTGTTCCATCTAAGGAGCACCTCTTCTTCGTGTAATCCCAACTTTTTGGCTTCTTGATGAGCCCTAGATGCCTCTTTACGCTATTCTATAGCTTGCTTTATTTCCTTGTTCCACCACTTACGTGGTTTCCTCTTTCCAATCCAACAATTTTTTTGCCGTGTCTGCCTATTCCATGCTGCAGAAGGTCCACCAGTTCCTTATATTCCCGAGACTACTGTAGGAAAAGCCTCAATTTTCTTCTCAATGTTTTTTTTTTTTTGCGATCTCTGTTATTCGCTCTTCATTCAATTTAAAAAATTCTACGGCTATTGGTTGGTGTTCTGCATTGTACGTATCTCTCCCAAACTTTAATTCTGAACGTCTATGATTGCTACCCAGGCTATTTTTTCCATTTTCGTCTGTTATCATTTGGTCTAGTTCGTAGACCATTTCTGAGACTAAAGCGTAGTCGATACATGAATACCTATTTCCGCATTGCCACGTTACCTGTCCATGACACTTATTCTCCCTGTCAACTACTATAAGGTTCTGTTCAACACACAGATCCAGCACTAGAGAGCCGTTGTAATTAGTAGATCCATCTAAATCATCCATGTGCGCGTTCATATCTCCAACTAATATCACCTGGCCCGATTTACTGAACTCATTGAAATCGATTTTAATGCAATCAACCAATTGCTTATTTTTTTTCTCTGCTATCACTATCTGTCCATAGGTAAGCTACTCCCAGCCACGTGTTTTTGCCTTGCCATGTTCCGCTAATCCATAAATGCTCTTTACATGTCTCTTTTACCTTTGTCACTTCAGACCTCGCCTAATTACTACGCCTACGTCTCCGCCTTTCCTTGACCCGGTCATTCTGTTGCACCCTTCCCATACAAAATCGTCCATAATAGGCGGCTGCTCCAAGTCTCTTAGATGCGTTTCGGTTAAGGCGTACACGCTAATCGCTTCAACAATCATCATTCATGATGATGATTTATTGGCATCTCCTTTGAAACGGGGCGGCGACAAATAGTCACCTAGCCTACTTGATTTAATCAGATATACTATACATGTTCTTTATCTAGCATTTTTGTATACCTCTCATTATTCTTTTTCAAAAATTTACATTGTACCGCTACCTATGTTTTTAAGAAATCAGGTCGTATGCATCTTTTCCCAGCTTTTTTTTCCACCAGCACTCTAATCGTCTCTTGCTTATCTCTACGGCTGATCCGTTGATGTTTCCTTCCACTTTAAACCCAAGCGCTTCTGGGAGTTGCACATTACCTACGGTTCTCGCTGGGTGGATCCCGTCGCATTCCATTAGGATGTGCTGAGTGTTCCTGACCTCAGCACTGACCACAAGACAGCGAGGTCAGTGACCCCTAGCGAGTTTCACCGGCGGCTGGGGCCACTCCGGTCGGAGAGAAACACGTCAGCCCCTGTGGTGAAAAATCGATGAGAGCGGGCGCATTCGGCCCGATACAGAAAAACACGTCCGGCTCCCAAAGAAATCTATTCCCTTTAACACCTTCAAACGCACAAAACTGGCCGCAGCGGAATATTGGGGACGTTCAAATAGATCTCCTCGTTATGTTATAAACTGCGAAAATGTTTATCTGCGAACTCACTAATAACATGTTTGATAGACGTTCCATGGCAGCAGCGCTTTGCTTGGTAATGAAAACATTGACATTCTTTTTTCTTCACAGATACTGATGGCTACCCACATTCCACGTTGTCTGAGCCTTCTATCCAGACCGCAAGGAAAGTTCTCGAGGCACGGTCTGGAGCCTCAACTTGTAAGTTCAGTTCAGTTACCGAAACAATCAGCTCTTGTTTCACCATCGAGTTCTATTGACGTGTAGAACTACAGGAATGTCGAAGAAAACACGTGATTAAACGGCGGTGGAGGAGTATTCTTTGCGCCGTCGTAGCAGTAAAGCGAAATGTGGGTTTCCAGCTATAAATGACATTCTGAATATGGGGTAGGGCACCTTCCCCAGAAGCCGCGATTCACAGTAAGAAATGCTGTCTAGTAGTCATGTGGACTAGTACTTTAATGCCAAGCCCGATAGAAATAACTTTGCGACCCTGGGATTTAGCGTAAGAAGTTCTCCGAGACTCTGCGAATTTCGCAAAGCAGCTGTATAGCGGCAGCTATAGAGCCTTGTCCTACATTTGCTTATGCCAGATATTCTAAAGTATTCCCGTTCATCCATGCATCGTTGTCTTCGGGGCTAGAGTGACACGAAGCGTGTCCTTTTTGTTGATTATGCCATCTACGAAGAGATGGAGCGAGGCAGATGAGCGGGCACGGACGAAAGGACTTATGGACCGACTGACAAGGCAGGCAGAGCCTCTCTTTGCTTACCTCTACCCTATGTATATGAATATATCCGCAGCAGCTGTTAAATGTTTTCAGGGTACCTGTTCTTGACTTGCCTACTTGAGTATGCTAGGGAAATGTGCTTTATTAAAATAACTCGAATTGCGTTATTGCCTAGGGAAGGTGAACAACATTACAATGTAACCTGTAACGAAAATGTCAAAAAAGTAGGGTCATCTAATATTGAACTGCAAAATTTCATTTACAGACCCTCTGAAAGCCACTTGCGAGACCCGCATTGCGGTAGACTCAACTTATTTTGCCTCATTTCGTAGGAATACACGGAAACTTGCGCAGTACATGGCCGTACTGGTAGCCTTTGTGAGTCCACAGTTTCCTACTTCCTTACTTAATGACACATTCAGGCGCAAGAATCTGCCTTACTCAAGAAACTCTTCTTTTTTAAATACGACAGTGCTGCATTCGGCAGAGCATAGAAAGAGAGCGCTGATATTAGAAAAACAAAATGCAACAAAAACTGTTTACTCAGGACCTAATAGGCCTTTCTTTTCAAGTTATATATATATATATATACTGGTGCACGTAGCATTTAAATGCCTACAAGCCAAAACATGAAGGCATCCTTTGCCGCACAACAGCTGTGCCACAGTGCGTTGTTATGGGCACACAATATATAGAAAAGAATACAATTTATTACTGTCCCTGCCTGTACCGGTAACGATAAATGACATAAAAGATTTTACATTTTGCGTGACCACCACGGCGTGCCTGGTAAATAGAACCCCAGAATTTAATAATTTTTAAAATGTTTTGCAACAATTTTATGCAGCACGGTGTTCAGAATGTGGCACAATGTTACGCTTCTAGCCATCTTATCGAGCGAAGGTTTACGATAACCAACAGCACTTCAGGCCGCCAGTGACAATAGGACGTGTATTAAGATATACATAATGACGATGTTTTTAACCGACCACCGACATTTGTTTATTTCAGACGAACCTAAAGTTCCGTACCTTTCAAGAAAATATATTACATTTTCAGCTTAGTGTAACAGGAATTGTAATTTTTTCGGTAAGTGGTCGAGATTACAACTTATCATTCACATTATGAAAGCCTAACCTGCCTCTTAATTTTAAATGCCCATGTAAGCTTCACCTATGGTAGATAAATGACATTTGGTATGTCTCATTAAAAATTTACAACCACTGAAACCGAAAAACGGCTTCCAAATGAAGTAGTAAACTTTTAACTTGGACGAGTTAGTTCATACTTGGATAAAAAAAAAGCGGCGCGACTGAGACATGAACAAGAAGAAACACAAAGCTGTGTTTCGTTTAAGTATGTTACTGACCCATCAACCCCTGTGCAAAGGCATGTCGAGAACATCTCTCTTTCTAGGTGACTTCCGCAGAGTTATGGTTATTGTTATGTACACAGCTATAAAAGGTGCTTCGTTATATTCAAAGGTCTAAAAACGGCAAATTTATGAATGTTAAGACCCATGTTTATTTTCGAAGTCTTATAGAAAGAATTGCGAAAAAAAGTATTTACTTCAGGATGCATCAGGTTTCCTTAAAACCCTAAATATTGTCGCACTAACACTTTTTTAAAATAAAACATTGTCAGAAAATGGAGGTAATAAACAAAACAAAATAATGATTAATTTATTTGTTATCGGTATTTACGCAGATTAATCGAACATTCTCGATTTACTGGGCCATAAATTTTTCTGAATCAGCTTCACAATTATGGCATTAGATAAGTCGGTGTGGCTCTAAGTCGGAAATACTTATCTTACAGCGAGCTGACGGTATAGTGCATAATTAACTATGCATTTTGACGTGCCACTGTTATGCCTTCCCTTGTCTCACGCCATTAACTTAAGTCCTCTGCTATCAATTTTACTGACGATGATTTGTGTGCGTTGCGCATGCATTACCTGCGGCTCGATGTGCGTTGAAGCTGGCCCGTGGTGTGCAGAGAAAACAAAGTGCGGCGAAAGCCAAGATGACCATGTCTCACTGACGCGGCCTTGAGATAGCGGCTGCTGGATGTGCTGTCACGTTTCCGCAGCCGTGATTGACAGCTCCAGCAGTCATCGCATTAGAATTAGGCGTCGCCAGACGCAGGCCGTATTCTCCGTCGATTAATTACAGACAAACGATCATCTCGTACGAGAGCTCGTGTGCGAGAGCTTAACGCGAGAGTCCTGTATACACATATGTACCAGACTTCTCTCAGTATGCACGTCTTCCCACCTGTCTTCTGTCTTCCCTCGACAGACAGCAAACATAGCCTGCGCCCTCGTGACACTGCTGCGTCAACGAGTCATACTGTGCGTCATCATGAACTACGTATTTGAATTTCAGCATAACTTGTGAATGGTGTAGTGCGTCGAACATTGTTCGAACAGGAAGTTATGATTTGGGCTGTGCATCTGCATAAACAGCACTACATTACATTACACTTTACAGAGAACAACAATACGGGCGATTGTGCGCATCACATTTACTTGTGTGGCGTTTTGGATAGCCGCTTCAAGAAAGCTTCGCTTCACAGAGAAAGTGCGTTGGAAATGTGTATATTTTTTCTCCTGTGAATGCATGAAGAGCGATGCTAATAAATTCAAATTAAATAAAAGCTAAATTAAAAACAAATATGGCGAAAACTGTACGAGCCGAGATCCTAACAAAATAGCATCGCATTTTATTATTTACCTTATTTAAAGAGCTAATTGACACTTAGCAACTTGATCCAGTCCTATTTTCATCATCAGTAACACGCGATGCACTATAATACGATGGTAGAAGCAGCACATGAGCAGCCGCAGTCTCCTGTGAATGTTCAACTCCCATTTTCGTTCCACGACTGTTTTAACAAGTTTGTCTCATTTGTATTGCAGCACGTGAGAGAAACATTTATCAGGAAATGGGACAAGGATCCGTCTGTTATGCTTAGTGAAACGCTGACCGACCTCAACTCCTATGTAAAACGCGATAGCATGTTTGAGAAGGACGACATCGTCATGCTGTTTACAGGGTAAGAGCTTGACTGCACATATCTGCGAGTGAGTGTACTGAATGAGCGAAAAGTCGGACACTTGTATTGTTCAGAATTCGTAAGAAAGTTAGACGGTATAAAAATTAAAAAAAGGTCAATCTTAGAGAGACAGGGATTGAGAGAAAAGCCGAGAGGTCGACTTCGACTACTATGCTCCAGCCTGTTACTCAGCCGGTCAATTCTACTTAAACTATTTAGCGGACGAAACCCAAACAAGAGAGAAGTTCACAGGAAGATGAGGTTTGAAGTGGTTAAACAGGTGGTTGAATAAGCAATGCCGTTTGAGCCAACGTCCGGACTAGGAGAATGGTCTTCGTCAGGGCAGCAACTGCATGCTTTTACCACCCTGACGAACACGGGTCCCTTCTTGAAAAGTTGGCCGCAGCGACATTCCTTGTTCGACAACTGCTGATGACTACCTAGTGAAATTATTATCTGTCATAAACTAGAGCATTAGACTTGAGATGGAAATTCCCCAAGACAACGTTTGTATGCCATCAGCCTATCTGTTAAATTAGCTAGCTTTGCAACTTATTAAAACTTCCTGTTTGAATGAAGCGTTTCTTCTTTGTTCTATCTATGCCTCTCAGTGCCTTTTTCTTTTCATTTCGCCTTCGTGTTGACAGGCGTGTGGCCGTTACGCCCCCTGTTAATGGCTTTCCGAGAATGCTGTTTTTATTTTTTACATAATCTTTTGACATTATATGACCCGAAATTTATATATTAAGACTTCAATTACCAACGCTGCATTTCGTCGCTTTCCTTGTTACAGTGTTTCGATCTGTTTCCGCAATATTCATCGTATTCGACAATGTAGAGCAGTGAAGGGGTTGTCGTAAGTGCCCACCTTGTGAACTGTCCATTTCGGCTGCTGCTGAAGTGCTGATTGGCTGGGTTTGGTTATCAGCGAGGAGGATGCAGGCGCCCCCAGCCAAGTTACCTTCTCGCTATAGTACTGCTCCAGGCAATCAGCAGAGCCGATATGGACAGTCCGCTTGGCGGGAACTTACAGAATAACACCAATAACGCGTAATGCTGAAGATGTGAATTCCACTGCAACTTTCCAGTTGTTTTTTTATTATTAAATATGTTTATAGGAAAGTTTGGCATGATGGCTGATGTCGGCTACTCCTGCTCGCTTAGGCAAACAGTGCATAGCCAAGGATAGTTCGGAACAATACAAACAACCAACCAACCAAACGAAATAACCAACAAACAACACTTAATAATAAAATAAAATCTAAAGAAAGTCGGAACGTGCTAGCATAGTTCACAGAAAGTTCAAATTGGACATTGTACGTCCTAACACACGTAATTTGCAAACTAAGTAATGTCAGTTATCCTTTCGTCCACTTCCATTTGGGTTTACCTTATCAATTTTATATTTCAATTAAAACCACAGATATTTTTCCCAGTGCTTTATTTAGCTCGATTGTCTGTTGTTTTCATTGTGTCTTATAAATACCCAGTCCTGTGGTTCCCCTTCTCTTCTCGTCAGAAAATACGTTTTTTTATGGAATCGACGAGGACAGTACCTCCAAAGCTACTTTTCGCGATTCGCCCACATGAACAAAGCAGGGCTAGTTAAAATGAACGAAAATGTTAAATAAGTAGATTGCCACTAGACACCATGACTTCGCGCTGCGCATCTGTATCAGCTATTTGACACTATTCTTTCAGGCTTGACTTGGCCATGAGTTACGGCACTGGAAAACCTCTGGGCCAAAGTATAGTAGGTAAGTCGACAAAATTCTGACCCAAAGATTGCGCACCTACCTTGAGCTAATAAATAGAGCCTTGGCAATCGGTAAGCATTTACCGATGGCCAAATGGTAAGCTAATAAATAGAGCCAGGCAAATCGGTAAGCATTTCAAGTCATGTGCAGCATGGGGAAAAATTAGTAGTACTTGAATAAGTTAATGTGGCCGTAATACTCACGTATTTTAGGAGCGTGGTCTGCGTGTGAAGGCACGTAGGTGGGCTTTCTGAAATGCTTGCCCTCATCAACACCAGTGCTACTTAGTATGTTGTAAAGCGATGGAAGCATTAAGAATTTGCGCTTTTCAGAGCGCAAGGGCTGGCCGAGCGATTTGACTACATGGGATGAGCGTCTTCGGAAATCATAGCGGCACGTCACAAACCGAGCTGCCCGCTTCTGAACCGAATCCAGCAAATCAACATACGTGATTGCCGAAAAATCCCACGTGCTGCAGGCGAACTCTAACATCGGGCGCACATTCGTCAAACACAGTGCTCCTTACATTTTTAAAGGTGCTCCGTGTGAAGTTACGCCGAAGAAAGTTCACGACCCTGTTCCGGCCGCTTGCTGTTATGTATTCAACGTGTGCTTTGCAGGACAAATTGTCTTTGAGAAGAACGCCAAGGTCCTTGTACCTTGTCACATTAAAGATAAGGAGGTGCCCTGCACAAAATAATCCTAACAAACGGCAACTTTTTATTATTGAACCTGACTACGCCGAATTTAGAAATATTGATTCATGTTCCACCTACCGCCCCATATCATTACAGTAGTGTATGCGAGACGAAATCGAATGCCTTGCGGTAGGATAAAGAGATACAATCAGGTCTGGCTACCACAGTTAATCAAATCGGCGAGGTCATCGTTAAATTCTACTAGTTGCGTGTCGCAAGAAAAACCGGATCTTAAGCCATGCTGCATTGGACAAAAGAAAAGATTGCTGTTAAGATGACTCATCAGACTGGTGTAGATGACATGTCCAAGTACTTTTGCCCACGCTACCTTGATTCCCACAATCACGTCATAGATGAAACGTGGCAAATTGTTGGCAATTCACATTTTACAGGGCTGGCGAAAGTCGGAACCGCTTGCGGCGATTACAAAGCGGCGATTGTGGAAGACATACCGCGGACGTTCAGCAGCGTGCTTACTGTGGCCCACGAGATTGGACACCTGTGAGTTGCGTCCATGCTTGGTTTTTGTTCTAAATTTCACGTAATCCAACTTTACGTCGCGGCGCTATGCGTGAACTTTTAAGCGCGCACACATTTTTTTTCAAATGCGACTATTCCATTTGCGAAGCTTCTCTTCCTGTGCTTGTGCGTTTATTCCTTGAATGAGCATCCCGCTGCGGAAGCTTCCTGCACTTCGCGCATGCGTGTGAATATTTTATAGCAACATAGCCAAGCCACGTGTAAAAATTATTTTACTTTTGATTGAATAGCGGCGCAAGTGGGTCAGATAGACCTAAAGCTGCTGAAGTAGGCTTAGAATGATATTCGCTATAAAAGCAATCCTGGTGGCACCCGGCAGTGCCCCGTCTCAAAGGGGATGCTCATGAGGCCGATCCATGAATTTGACGTTCCATCTCTTACAGCAGCTGCGTAACTGTTGTTACGACATCCGAATCCAATTCTTTTCTTGGCGCGACGGCGCATGTGCCATTCCCGAGCGGAATAGTCGCTAAACATTTTGGAAGGGTCCACGCGCGCTGCCATATCTCGGAGTCCATGTAAGGGTTCCAGTGATTCGTGATGCACACAGACACGGACTGCTGCAAACGTTCGTGTCTTATACTACGTTGCAACTCCACCGATAGCTCTTCATCAGCTCTGTGCCGAAAGCCCGCGCAGCGTGCGGCCGCAACTTAATTTAAAACGGGCAGTGGCGCAGGCTTCTTCCGGGCGACACCGTGAATCAGGTATAGTAGCTTCATTGATGGCGAAAAAAATGATCGAGAAATCCCTGCGCCACACTGGGGTGACATTTCAATAAACATCACGTTGATGCCCAAGTCTTCTTACAGCATCAGCCCTTTTTTGCCTGGTAGCGGCAGCTAGTGCCTGACTTCACGTGCTCGTTTAAGACGCAGTAACACCACGCCCGTACTACGGCAACGAGTGGCTGACTATTCAGCAGACGGTGTCTCTGACAGACTATTTTGTCATAGTAGGCGGACAACGGCTCGTGGAGTGCCCTGAGTATGCCCGCGAAAGACTGACACTGGCAGCTACCTTAAGGCATTTAGACAACAGACCACTGTCGGAGACCCTCCTGCTAGGCGCATGGCCGGAGAGTTGGCAGACGAGAGGCAATGCGTGCTCCTTCACGTTTATAGGTGACATGGGCCTGGACTCGTTCTTGTGATGGTAGCATGTGTACGTTGTGTTCTTTCACACCGTTTCTCCCATTGTCATCCTCCATTATGACCTCCTTTCTTCCCCTCTTCTTTTCTCTTACGTATACAGTAGCAGGCCAGATACTCTATTTTCCGGTCGACCTCTCTACATTGTCCAATCAGTAAATTACTTCTTTATAGGCTGACAACGACGTAACCGACGACCGCGAGTCATCGCAGTGGGATCGGCTTTCATGCTAACGGCGCCAACAAAGTCAGCCTGCCGACCATAATAATCTGACTGGTCCCCGTGCGATGAGCCGCTGAGCGAACCCACAACGCGATAGCCACAGCGCCTTCGCTTGTATATACAGGGTGCCCCAACAATCGCGCTGCAAGATTGAGAAATATGCAAATGCCACGTAGCCGGACAGAACCAAGATAATGTTGTAATGGACAAATTGCAGCACTCCCAAATCGTGCACATGAAGTTTGAGCCGATGTTGACCCTGTTCAGCGAAGGTAAGGCCAAGCAGAGCCACGGCCGAGTTTGTGCACCCACTACCAGCAGACTTGACGTAAAACGTACGCAGTTAGGACGAAGGAAACTGCTTTTATAGCTCAGTTCTGGCCTTAGCGATTGGAAATAAAGCACTCTTCGCTTCGCACGGCATGCATACAATGAGAGGGAAGCGGAAGTACAGCACTGTGCCAACATGGGTATGTCACGGTTTCCGAAGGCTACCATTCGCGTTTGCTGGTGCGTCTCCAAATAAATGCAACTACCTAGAAGGCATGTCTGTACATGTTATGCTCACGCATTTATTAATTCCACAGATGCACTATTTATCTCTACGGGAAACAAGAGAAAGTGCATTCGGTACAGCAGCGTAAGCAACCGCCTCACTTATTTGCCAATGGTGGCATCCGTGGTTTTCGCGAGAAAGCTACATGTCCTATGAATAAGCGTATATGCACGCATACTTTACTCTAGCAATACCTTACGGAAAGCGTGAACTGTAAGTATGATGAAGTTAGAATCAAGGGGGAACTACTAGTAATAACAGCCTGTATTATATATACTGGGCGTTTCACGTAACTTGAGCCAAACTTTAAGAATATGCAAGTGCCACGTAGCTGGACAAAACCAAGGTAATATTGTTTGCCGTCGCTTGGAGATACTCCTATTATTTATTGCATTCCGCCTAATTACATAATTACTCTTATCAACTTATTAAATATTATAATAATATGAAGAGTGTCAATGAGAAGATTGCAGAGCAATATGAAAAACTACCAATACAGCTTTCTCTTGCTCAATACGTGCTACATAAAAATATCCGGCAGAGACACTTAAGATTGCTTACGTGTGGAAATGCTGAAGCATTAAATTCCCTATGATGATTTTTTTTCCGCGCGTTCCTTCTCCGCGCAAGATCTCGCCTGTGTTCTAACTGCGCCTCGGTAACACCAAATGAAAACGCGCCAAGTGTCTCAACGGAACTCGCTTGCCTGCTAGTTCTTAACTCGAAGAATCGCTCATGGGCGTTCAGTTGAACATTAACACTTTTTTTATTTCATACACTCGTTTTTTTTACGCTCATGACGTGGCGCCACCTCCTACCCATTGGCTGCGTCGTAACGTGCCTAACAACGCACGCACTAGGCCACACGTTCAGTCAGCCACATGGCTGCGACGTGACGTGCGCAATGATGCACGCACTAGGCCAACGCCACCTGGAAAAATTAACAAGGCCTCCGCGAAGTTCTCCGTGAAAGTTCGCTCCATGGGGCCGGGCTTTAAGGGCCCTGTGTCGCAGAAAATCCGGCGTCGGTGTCGGCGACGGCGCGCCGACGTTGTTGGCGGAAATAATCGTCCCGAACCACCCCGACCGTGCAGGCCCTCCGCATGGCGCGTGGCGTTAGTGAAAAAAATTGAATTTAACAAAGTAAAATCGGTCAGAAAAAATAGCGAGGTACGGTTTAACCACAACCTACAGAAGTGATAGCGTCGCTTTGTAATTTGAATATACGAGAAAACAGAATTCTATTACGCCGAAACTCAAACGCAAACCCCTTTTCCAGCATTTGGTGCGCCGCGGTAACTTTTTTGCGAAAACACCTCCTCGGCAGCCTAAAGCCCCGGCAGCCTAGGGCGCCTACATAAGACGCTGTTTCTTTGTTACGGCAGCCGCGCGCGGAGGCCAAGTTGGATAAAAAGGCTGAGGTCCCGGGAAGTCTGATAAGCAGCCACGTATCTTCGAATACTATCTCGTGCCACTCTTAAAGGCGAAGATTAAGCGTCCTCCAAATTTTTGATGGTGCGTAGGTCACCATCGTCATCGTGTTAACTAAGGTAGAGTTAATTCAGCTCGAACCAACGACCTTCGGCGGGAGTCGAACCCACCACCTTTCTCTTTAAGGCGAAGTTAATTAAGGCAAGTTAATGATTATAAATAGTTAATTAAAGCATTCGAACCCCCAACCTTTGGTGGGAGTCGAACCCACGGCCTTTGGTGTTAATTAGGGCACGGTTAGTTAAGGCACAGTTCATTAAGGCAGCGCCATTTAAGGCACTCGAACCCGCGACCGTTGGTCGGAAAAATAAAGTAATAAGAAGTAACAACCTATCCGAATGACAATGTCAAGTAATTTAATGAATGTCTCCTAAGCACCCAAGCTTTCGCCTACACCTCTTTGGCATATGCTAAAGTGACTCAACGTTTTATTCTTTGTCCTTTTCAGGGTAGGTTCGGTGCACGATGGCTTTCCGAATGAACACAGTTCGGTCGACCCGAGGACTTGTCCGATGGGTGAAAAAAAGATCATGGCACCAACCATGGGCAGAAAGATGTGGCAGGCGTTCTCCTACTGCAGCACCGTCCAAGTAGCACAGTTCGTCATGTGAGTATTTTAACCAATGCTGACGAGAAGGTAAGAAAGGAACTAACTAAAGCTGCAGGATCGTGGTACTGCGTTAATTCGTTTGACCAGTCTTCAGCTGTTTATCCAAGTGAGTGCCCTTGTACACTAAGACGAGAAACACAAAGAACTCAGACTTGACGAGTGGACTTCACCACCACTGGAGGGGTGCGCAACGGCGTCAGAGCTTTGTCGAGTGTTGACTCCAAAATTTTTGTAGTAACGGAGTATTATAGATCATCATCATCATCATCATCACCATCATCATCATCATCATCATCATCATCATGAGCCTTTATTTATGTCCACTGCTGGACGAACGCCACTCCCTGCGATCTCCAATTACCCCTGTCTTGCGCTAGCTGATTCCAACTTGCACCGGCAAAGTTCCTAACTTCATCCCCCTACCTAGTTTTCTGCTGTACTCGACTGCGCTTCCCTTCTCTTGGTATCCAATCTGCAACTATAATGGTACAGCGGTTATCCACCCTGCGCATTACATGGCCTGCCCAGCTCCATGTGTTTCTTTTAATTTCAATGAGAATATCGGCTATCCTCATCTGCTATCTGATCCACACCGCTCTTCTTCCTGTCTATTAACGTTAGGCCTAACATGTTTCGTTCAACCGCTCTTTGTGCGGTCCTTAACTTGTTCTCTAACTTCTTGGTTAACCTCCAAGTTTCTGCCACATATGTAAGCACCGGTAGAATGCAATGATTGTACACTTTTCTTTTGAACGACAGTTCAAGAGAAAATAAAGGTCCAATCCGAAAGTCGTAGGTTCGAATTCTCCTCCAGCGGGTTGCCCGTGGCGGTGTCACAGCAAATCTGGTCGCCTGATCCCGGAATCTGCAGTCACTGTAGTTTGAGGGCCGTTTTTTTTTTTTGTTAGGAGGCTTTTTAGCTCTTCGTCTTCTCTTTGGGCAGCCGCCAGCGCGTCAAAGTTAACTCCTTCTGGAACGTTGACGAAGTTTATAGCGCTCCGCGACAGGGCATCGGCAACGACGTTGTCACTCCCTTTTACGTGGTGGATGTCTGTCGTGAACTCGGAGATGTATGCCATTTGCCGAAGTTCACGGGTCGTGTGCGTGCCACCGTCCGAACACATAGAGCGGAGAGCATAGGTCAGCGGCTTATGGTCGGTTAAAATGAAGAACTCGACGCCTTCCAAAAAACGCCGGAAATTGCGTATACTTGAGTAGACGGATATTTATACTCTTAACACTTCGTGACGCCACCCACAAAATTGCTTTTCCCAACATATCGAACAATTGTACAATGTTGTGCACATTGCACATGATTTATCCACATTTCTCGCCCATGTTCAATGACCTTTCAACAGCACTGTCTTTTTCTTTTTATCAGGAGTAGCAAGGGAAACTGCTTGAAAATTAATAGTACTTCGAAAGAGAGTAAAAAATTAACGTTTACTGATGTTAACGAGACCCGACCTTCGCTGGACGAGTTTTGCCAACGCCACTATACAGAATATAGAGGGACAGGTTATATAAAGGTAAGTTTGACTGAACACCTCTGTACTGTGCACATGCCAAAGTCTAAGGCAAATAAAATTAATTGATGCGAAAGCGTCAAATGGCCAATTGAGCAAAAAAAAAAGATGGCGTCTGTTGTCTGTAGCAGCTGAACGGAAACTACATTCGCATTGCCATTGCCTGCGACGCCACGTCACAAGCTCACCTCGACGGAGCAGAGCGGGCAAAAGGGGGCACCTTCTGCCACCGTAGCGTGCCAGGTTTTGCGTGAGGGGAGAGGGCACCACCGCGACGCGACGTCACCCTCGCGCTAGCTCTCGGAAGCCGGCGCGTGGTCCGTATCGCGGCCGCTCTCTCTCACCCACTAGGCTTAGCTGCTGCACGCGCCTGCCGGCCTTTGTGGCCGGTGCTACTTCCTCGGTCTCTCGCCACGCAGGACGTCGGTGACATGCGGCGTTGGCACCGCAGGCTGCTGCTTGCTGGCTCGAGCAGCACGTACCGCTATGATACATTACTGGCGGTGCAAAACTCGAAGGACTGCTCAGCGGCGTTCAGTTGGACATTAATGCTTTCGCATTCTCAACTCGTAAGAAGGAATTAGATGTCCTCGGACTTTTATAAAGGGCATTTTCGCAAAAGACCGATGCACACAACTTGAAACATTATGTTAGCCTCTTCTCACGCTTTCAGTGTGGTTTGAGTGGGTGGTTGTGTTTTCGATGTTAATGTTCTAGTCGCATTTTCAACACTTGCGGCCTCAAACAAGGCAAACTGCTGTAACTATGCGGATTTATGCCACATTTATCATTTGTTATTTCGAACAATTTTTTTCGACATCGCTTGTGCCAGATAGTATTTGTTCCGTGTTTTTATGCGGATTTCTGAACGAGGCGAAATCATTTATAGAAAATACAATGTTCAGATGGTCTAAAAAAGTTCGGTAATAACTTTATATTTATTCGCTTAGCGGTGCGTTTTCTAATTGTGGAATTGGTATTGTAATTGTCGAAGCCGAGAATTAGAGGAGTCATGTCTGCTTGCTTAGCGGCAATTCGAAGACTACAGCGCTACTTTTGCGATATCCGTCCCCAGAACCAGCTGCGGAGTGCGCTGGTGTTGTAGTTAGTGTTATCCTGGACTGCTACAGTGAGGTTTTTTGGAAACTGTTGCCTGGACCACCAACGCACTTCGTAGAACGTCGTAAGGGACGATAACAAGGAAGTTGGTGCTGGCCTTAGAGATTCTGCTAAGCATAAATACAATATATCACTTCTTCAGTGCTTGATTTCAGTTTCACAAATACACCAGCCCTACAGGAAATAATTAGGAAGCTAGTTAGGCAACCCTTTTAGTTAGGTAGCTGGACACTGCTATTTCCCATGCCAGTATATAGTGTCCGTCTCTTTGGGTAACCCACCTGAATGGTTCTACTTGACCTGTATGCTGTATACGATTCGAGTTTTAAATGCGAAGAATTTCTTGGCGAACACTTGCCACTTTGACAGTGTCTATCTAGCCGCCTACGTCTTGGTGCTGTCATGGTCGTATCGTTAACTTGGTATGTACCATAATTTGCATAGTATGAGAAGAGGGTATGACGAACACAAATGATAGGTCATGACATGAATGTCACAACCTCCGTGTCATGTAGGTCATGAAATAGCCACCTAAAATGACGGTAAACCAGCGAAAAAAAAGATTAACACTCAAAAACCACTAAAATGGGTTCGGACGTGGGTACCAAGGGAAGGAAACAGTAAAGGATGATGGTAGAAGTCAACTTAGAGCACGACTAAGCAAAAATGACAATTACTCAGCGAAAAAAGATGAATACTCACACACCACTGAAATGGGTTCGAATGGGGGTATTACGTGAAGGAAACACTAAAAAATGGTGGTAGAAGTCATAGTCATGGCCATGACTCAGCAAAAATGGCAATGACTCAGCGAATAAAGATTAACACTCAAAAACCACTGAAATGGGTTCGGACGTGGGTACTAAGTGAAGGAAACACGACAGGATGATGGTAGAAGTCATAGTCATGAGCATGACTCAGCAAAAATGAGAATGACTTATCAAAAAAAGATTAGCACTCAAAAAACACTGAAATGGTTTCGGACGGGGATACTAAGTGAAGGAAACACGAAAGGATGCTGGTAGTCACGACCATGACTTAGCAAAAATGAGAATGACTCAGCAAATAAAAGAATAACACTCAAAAACCAATGGAATTGGTTCGGATGTAGTACTAAGTGAAGGAAAAGGCAAAAGGTTGATGGTCGAAGTCATACTCATGAGCATGACTAAGGCTTTCGCCTTAAGGTCTCTTAGGCGTAGCTAAAGGGACGCCTGGGGAATCATGACATGAATTACATGACATGCGTGTCATGTAGGTCATAAAACAACCGCCTCCGTCTTGGTGCTCTCATGGTCGTTTCATTAACACTGCTTCGCATAACATCGATTCTCACAGGGCGTGGGATGTGCCGGCTTTTTAAAAGGAAGTATGTTCGAAACAGAACAATAAAAAGCCTGATGATATAGAATCGCAGGTTTTATTGAACTACAGAACAATAATCTGGAGTGCATTTTGTCCGCGTAACTTTCTTATAATTTTGGGCGGCAGCAATATAATTGTCAAGGGTGGGCAATATACCGAAGGCAGGCAGTAGTTACTAGAAATAAAGAGGGACAGTGCATATTGTGAAAACTTAAGCAGGTAAAGTAACGAAGTACTGCTTCCTTAAAAAATAAGCAGAATACAGCGGCCGCCTCCGTAGCCTAGTGGCTATGGCGTTGCCCTTCTGAGCTCAAGGTCAGTGGTTCAAGTTCGGCCGCGACCGCCGTATTTCGATGGGAGCGAAATACGAAAACTTTCGTGTACCTAAATTTATGTGTACGTTAAAGAAACTCCGGTGGTCAAATGCTAACATGCCTGCACTCATGGATCGCGAAGGCGACCTTAAATCCTAAAAACGACACTTGTGCTTTATGTACGATAAAATGTGTATTGCTACAAGAGTGCACTGTTGCACAACAGTTTATTCAGAACCGTCGTGATTCTAAGCTTCTTGAAAATGAAGTAGTGCTGTTTATCAGCATTTCATATCTGCAAAATGTCACCCCAATACGTATTTTCGTTATTCTATGGCTATTGTTCAAAATAATTTGCACGCAGGAAGCGTTGTCGACTCGTAACACGGAAAGTATGAACGTTGATGAGCACTTGAAGTAGACGCTGTCACAATACGTGGATCGAGATATGGATGGCCTGCAGAACAGACGTGAATGAACTCTTAACTTCTCATGCTGTAAAAACTGCTAATAATTAGGCACGCCGAGTATACGTTTCATGTAACGGGAGCGTAGTGGCTCAATCTGTACAAGATTTTGAACAACACCATGTTATGCTATTTGTGGGCTTTTGGTGATTGCAACCAACAAGCTGTAGGAATACTACGATGAGCTGAAATTCTAACGTATTCTAGTCAGAGGAATAAATGTGTCTTAAAGTGGCCGTGTTTATTCACGATAACATTACTTCTTATAAAAACATTATGAATTCTTTTGCAGCTTTCTGACGCAAGGCTGACTCTAGATAAGTGCGTCATCACATGCAGAGAGCCTGAAAGACCAGGAGTAGTAATAATAAACGACGCACCTGATGGCACGAGCTGTAACCATACCAGACAACGCGCGGTAAGCTTCAAAGCATAGTGATAATGAATGTTTTGTTTTGGCAGTTAGAGTCAACATTATAAGCATTGCATTTGTTGCATCTTTTTTCAGATATGCATCAACGGTAGATGCACACGTGTTAAAGATAATCGTGTTGAGACATTCGGAAAAGATGTTAAGGATAAGGTGATTCAGCTGCGTTAGTGGACGTGATAACATAACCACCAATGTCATATCTCGATAACTAAGCACGATGGCAACACTATCGCGTTATCCAAAACATTAAAAACCATAAAAAGAACGTTGAAGACTAAAGCATTTTCCAGCTGTTGGAACGAACATTCCTGCCTACAAGTTTCCACAAAGTTTAATATGTGAACAAGAAAGCTGGCCATGGAAAAATAATTAGAAACCTGCACATGACAGCATTTCTCAATAAATGCTGACTTTGCACAACTTGCCTCCTGCTTTTTTAATGCTGTCCTTATCCTACTTCAAACCTACCTCATACGCGTACGGGCATGCAGAGTTTGACATGCCCGTATGTTTGACATGCTTTTGCGACAAAAAAGTTTAGAAACACTCACGTCTTGCTGCATGCAATAGCGTGGTAGCAGCGCTGTCGCTGCTCCCCATTTTGTGCTGCACTGCACTTTTTCGATGTGATGAAAAATGAAGGCAATTCTAACGTTACGAGACTATTGCCGGAATGGTCTTTCAAAACGTGTCGTGTCTTTCACCACTGCTGTGCAAGTGCATATAAGTATCAAGCGACGATAGGTTTCTAAAGATTCAGCACTGTATATTATTTTATCATTTTATCTAGTGCGCCACCATATAGCGTACGCAATGATGCCATCAAGAGGAGGCTTATATCGCCGCCATGTTGGCTTGGGCAAATGCTCCGTGTTGTACGAGCGTATACCACGTGTACGCTCGCCTGCAATTGCTGGTAGCTGGTCTCGGGCTGTGCATGGTATATTTACTATGACGTGAATTCTTCTACGTTGAAATTAAATCATTCTTTGAGATGAATTGAAGGGATTGAACTCGACATTTCCAGACTTTATGCTGACTAGTGAGGCGGGTGACAAACCTATTGTGACATGTGCACGCATGTTTGGGCGTATGATCAGCCTGTGGGCTGTGTATAATGTGTATCTATAAACATTCGCTTCACAAATATGCTCTTATTGAGAAATTTGCCATGTAGTTCACCTTGGCTGTGGGTTAGCACTAATTAATACTTTTTGAGGGGTACAAGATGAGTGAATCAGCATTAGTGAAGTTTTTCTGTTTACTTCGACAAGCATTCAAACTGTATTCAAGAATTACGCGACTGGTTCACTATTTATGCGCAGTTTTTGTCTTTCGATAAAATAGTTTTGGCTAGTAATAACAACTTCAACCGTGGAGGCACAAGGCGATGAAAACCGATCTTTCTATTTGATCTTGTTCGGCTCGTCCACACCTACGCACCCGCCCATTTCGCAGTAACCGTATCCTCCCAAAGAGCCGTTGCGCTCTTTTTAAGCAGTGCCCACTGTATGTTACTGCTTTATAGAAAAAAAAAGAAAATCGGTGTTGAAGCACAAAGCCTATGCATCCTGTTGGTTTGCGAACAGCAGGTATCGCTGTTTTGAGACACGCCATCGGCGTCATTGAGGATGCTCAACGTAGACCTAGCACCGTAGATTTCAAATGCATGAAAAAGCTGCCGGTAACTGCAATTACACTTGCAAGGCGCTTAGATGTTTCAGAAGTTACATTGAGGTTCCGCACATAAGCACAGTGTGTTACAGTTTCTGCGGCAAGAGCTCATGCAGATGGCGAGAAGTGAGAATAAATAGATAGACGCCACCGCTCTTTGTCGAGTGAGAAATGATGCCGACGGAATAGTTCACAACCACACACAAACCATGAGTGCTGGTGCATGTCGTTTGTTTGCGCAGCCAAGAGTTTTCGCTTTATGCCGTTAATGCTGCAGCCAATGGTTAATGCTGCAGCCAAGTTAATGTTGCACAATGGTTCCCCCACGACAGCATAGGAAGTAACATGACGTAAGTATTCCGCAGATAAAGCTAAAACATCTACAAATAGTTCCACAAAGCGCGAAGGCAACGCCTGTAAGCATAACCACGTGGGATCTCACAAGCCTAGATGAGGAAAGGCTCGCTGCGCGCTGGCTGCAGTACGTTTCGTCCTCGCCCAATGGAAAGGTCTATATGTGCTGCAGAAGCAGACAGCTCTAGTGGCATCGCGGGGCGGGACAAAAAGAAGGAACGCTTTCATCAAATATAAGGCGTGCCTGATGGGAGCTACCTCGACTTCTCCACAAGTGCTCAGCTTCTTTGGCAATACTAAGTTCTTCAGAGCAACCACATCGAGACTGTGAAATGCAGTATGAGCAATACACGATTCCCAAGGCTTTAATGACAAATTGCTATATGGTAGAGAACTAACGAGACGCACAAAGGCTTTCAGATTACATTTTGCTTTAAAGTTTGATCATTGGTATAGCTATTGCAGAGACCGCAAAACCCATGCCGAAGGTCACTCGCTGCTGCCTGACAGATCGTTAGTACTTTAGGACACATTGTGATTCACAAGAGAAAGGCATTTGCAGGCAGACTACGTGAACCACGGCGCAGACCAAAATAAGTATACTGAAATGATGCCTCGAAGCCTATTTGGGGAGGTGGGGAAAGAAGAGAGGGCTAAGTGTGGCTTGCTACGTAAGCGTCATACATGGTGAACTTCACACTGCATTGAGTGTGGCCTTAACGTTAGCGCGGGGGCTGGATCCAGTCCTCGAAGGACGTCACCCTTTGGGTCTGGCGCTGGTAATGTAATGTGCTTAGTCATCCGCATACTCACAATGTAGGCGATGCGCGCATGGGATTACCTCACTTGACGCTCGCATAAATTTCACTTGCGGCGGTGACTGCGGGCCACCACACTCAATGCATTAATTGCTATCTCCACTTTCGTGCGTGTAAAGACCACATAGTAAATTGCCGTGAAAAGAAAAATAAAGCACAGCATGTTTAGCATGGTTCACCAGAGGTTGTTTATTATCAATGAAAGAAATGAAGCTGAGTAGAAGTGCCTGTGTATATCTCCAAGTAGTAACTGTAGGCTTTCGTAAGGCGATTCGACGTCAGATGCCTAGCTCCAACCTCAGATTACCACCTTTTCATGGTGCGAAAGTAGGGGAACAGCGCAAAATTGACGGAACACAGATGACGAAAGGACGAACACGCGCCTGACTGAGGACTGATTTGACTTTACGACACGTGGGGATATATATATATATATATATATATATATATACCTTGATAGTAAAAAATATAAGAAGGAAAAAAAAGACTAACATCACATGATAAACTTATCCCTATCTCTCGTCAGCCTACATCATCGACTTGCGCCACACGAATGTGCTGTATTATCTGTGAGCCAAAACATCAAGTTCTTTTTGGGAGAGGTTCAGAGACGGCATACTATCCCAATTTTCTTTTAGGCGTGCTATTTCAGCGGCTTCAATTATTTCTCCAGTTCTTTTTCTTTGTTTTGCTGGTATTGCTTTTAGCCATACGAGTCGGCTCATTCAAAACTGTAAAAAGGTCTATAGTACCAACGCGTTTCACGAATGCCTTAAACAAATAATGTTTTCACATGACTTTATGACAGCTTTATCACACATGGCACACGTGACACACACATGACACACATGACACAGCTTTATCAAGCAGATAGACAGTCTTCAGATAGCAGGGTATCCGAAGCAGGTTCTAATACCCGTAGCAGAATCGGTTATAAAACGTTAAAAAGGAAACCACAATACAGCCAAGCAGCATTGGAACGCAACAGAAAAGAAAAAAACAACAACAACTGCGATACCCTACATGCGTCAGTTAGCGCGTATTTTGAAATATATAGGAAAACGCGCCCGCATAAATTTTATATTTCCTGCTCTTAAATAACTTTCAGCAATGTGTTTGAAAACAAACAAAGCAGCAAGGAAGCCACAGTCCTGCTCAATAAGGCACGAAAACCGCTTTGTAAACTGTATTGAACGAGTTGCCTATTCGGTCCCGCTGTCCTGTGGAAGGATATATATATATATATATATATATATATATATATATATATATATATATATATGACAAACGGGAAGATCCATGAGAGATTAAAAGAGCGTATAACTACCACACAAACACAGCAATTAGTGGCCACCTAGGTATCCACTGCTGGGATTGGGGTTGCGCTCCAACCATTTCCGGAACAAACGTTATAGCAAAAAACAAAGAAAAAAGAACTAGAGCAATGATTGACGCCGCGGCAATAGCACACATAAAAGACAATTGTGTAAGTATCTCTTCTCTGACCCTCTGCCCAAAATAACTCGATTGTTTGACTCACAGATAATACATCACGTAATTGTGCCACAAGTCGATGATGTAGGTTGATGAGAGATAGAGGTCAGGGTATCATTTTATGTTAGTTTTCTTTTCCCTCTTACACTTTTGACTGTCAAGGCACATATATGTGCCACATGTAAAAAAAAAAAAATAAATAACCTCACTTGTAAGTCAGCGCCGTGTTCGTCCTTTCTTAGTCTTGTGTACTGTCAATTTTGCACTGTTTCACTACTTTCGCTCACATGAACCAACTAGCCCAAGCCAGAGCCCTAGCACCCTTTGATATGGTCCTCAGAGGCAAGCGCAAAATCCTGTTCTTCCCTTAAATGCAACAATTCGGAGAGTGTGAAAGCCGCACGAGCCATACTTCTAGTATGTGTAATTGAATTGATTCTTGCATTGTGTCATGATCATCATCATCATCATCATCATCATCATCATCATCATCATCATCATCATCCTATATTTTATATCCACTGCAGGGCGAAGGCCTCTCCCTGCGATCTCCAATTACCCCTGTCTTGCGCTAGCGTATTCCAACTTGCGCCTGCAAATTTCCTAATTTCATAACCCCATCTGGTTTTCTGCCGACCTCGACTGCGCTTCCCTTCTCTTGGTATCCATTCTGTAACCCTAATGGTCCACCGGTTATCCATCCTACGCATTACATGGCCTCACAACTTCATTTCTTCCGCTTAATGTCAACTAGAATATCGGCTATCCCCGTTTGTTCTCTGATCCACACCGCTCTCTTCCTATCTCTTAACGTTAGGCCTAACATTTTTCGTTCTATCGCTCTTTGTGCGGTCCTTAACTTGTTCTCGAGCTTCTTTGTTAACCTCCAAGTTTATCCCCCATATGTTAGCACCGGTAGAATGCAATGATTGTACACTTTTCTTTTCAACGACAGTGGTAAGCTCCCAGGCAGGATTTGGCAATGCCGGCCGTATGCATTCTAAGCCCAATTTTATTCTTCTGTAAATTTCTTTCTCATGATCAGGGTCCCCTGTGAGTAACTGACCTAGATAAACGTACACTGGCGATCCTGAATTCTTGTTCCCTTGCCAGGCTATTGAACATTATGTTTGTCTTCTGCATATTCATCTTCAACCCAATTCTTACACTTTCTCGATTAAGGTCCTCAATCATTTGTTGTAATTCGTCTCCATTGTTGCTGAATAGGAGAATGTCATCTGCAAACCGAAGGTTGCTGAGATATTCGCCGTTGATCCTCACTCCTGAGCCTTCCCAGTCTAAGAGCTTGAATACTTCTTCTAAGCATGCAGTGAATAGCATTGGAGAGATTGTGTCTCCTTGCCTGACCCCTTTCTTGATAGGTAAATTTCAACTTTTCTTGTGGAGAACCAAGGTAGCTGTGGAATTGTTGTAGATATTTGCTAAGATATTCACGTATGCCTCCTGTACGCCTTGATTACGCAATGCCTCTATGACTGCTGGTATCTGTACTGAATAAATGCCTTTTCAAAATTTATGGAAGCCATATAGAGAGGTTGATTGTACTTCGCAGATTTCTCGATTACCTGATTGATGACATGGGTATGATCCATCGTAGAATATCCCTTCCTGAAGCCAGCCTGTTCTCTTGGTTGGCTGAAGTCAAGTGTTGCCCTGATTCTGTTGGAAATTATCTTGGTGAATATTTTATACAATACTGAAAGCAAGCCAATGGGTCTATAATTCTTCAATTCTTTAACGTCTCCCTTTTTATGGATTAGTATGATGTTGGCGTTCTTCCAGCTCTCTGGTACACTTGAAGTTGTGAGGCATTGCGTATAAGGGGCCGCAAGCTTTTCAAGCATGATTGAATCGAGTGTTATTCCATCTTCTCCAGCAGCTTTTCCCCTGATCATGTCTTTCAAGGCTCTTCGAACTTCATCGCTAGTTATATAACGAGCCTCTGTATCCGATTCATCACTATTTCGAATGAAAGTAGCTTGGCTGTTTTGGGCACTGTACAGGTCAGTATAGAATTCTTCCGTTGCTTTTACTAAGTCGTCGAAATTGCTGATGATATTACTATGCTTATCTTTCAGTGCATACATCTTGCCTTGTCCTATGCCAAGCTTTCATCTTACTGATCTAATGCTGCGTCCATATTTTACGGCTTCCTCAATCTTTCCCACATTATAATTTCGAATATCACTTACTTTCTTCTTGTTGATCAGTTTTGACAGTTCAGCGAATTACCTGATCTCTTGAGTTGAACACTTTCATGTTCTGTCGTTTCTTTATTAGGTCATTTGTTTCTTGGGAGAGCTTACCTACTGGTTGCGTTGGTGCCTTACCTCCCACTTCAATTGCTGCTTCTGAGATCAACCTAGTTACGGCTTCATTCATTACCTCTATGTTGTCCTCATCTTCCTGTTCTAAAGCTGCATATTTGTTTGTGAGCACTAGCCTGAATTGGTCTGCTTTTACCCTTACTGCCTCTAGGTTGGCCTGTTTCCTCTTGACTAATTTCTCTCTTTCTCTCGTCAAATTGAGAGAAATCGTAGACCTCACTAACCTATGGTCACTGCACTTTACGTTACCTAACACTTCTACATCCTGCACTATGCTTGGATCGGCAGAGAGTATGAAATCTATTTCATTCCTTGTTTCTCCATTAGGGCTTTTCCAGGTCCACTTCCTGCTGATTTAGATTCATTTTAACTTCTAGCGAAAGACACTTACGTTCTTTTAAATTCTAACCACGGTAGGAAAAGCGGCTGGAGAGTAAAACATAAATAAAAATGCACTTAAATCGGCCCATGTCGAGCATGTCATGCTTCGTCTTAGTTGTGTATGTTCCCTTATTGATTTCAATTTTTTTTCTAGCTCCACTGCATTCTCTGTTCTCTAGGTTTATTTATAGCAAACTCAGATGCACGTAAAAGGGCGTTCATTGCACTTGTATATATGAGTAAAACCATGCCGATTCAAAGAGAACCCAGAGGTGCCCGTGAAGCACATCAATCGGAAAATTCCTAACGTGACCCGCCCGCAATGGGAATCAGTTTTGTTTCAACAACAGTGGCTCTCTGTTGTGAAAACAAGATTGTGTACAATGCAATGTACATACGTGAATTATTTCAATAATTGCGCAAGGGCTTGGATGGGCGAGAAATGAAAGACAGTTATGGCTGAATATCTGCTAGCTTTGGTTCCAGTGATGCAGTACGTTGCATAACCGGCTTGAGTTTGGTAGTTCTCGCAGCACTATAGCAGCTGGTGAAAGCACAGAGAAAGTAAAATATAGAGGTAGGCAGTAAATTATAGATAAAGACATTTCGCGTTGGCCGAACAAAGCTAACGATTGGCACCACTTTTCATCCACACAGACACACATACACACGCATATTTAGAGAGACACCGAGAGAACGTTGTGTATAACATAGTGTCTTCCGTTGCAAGGTCGTACGCGGGGTATAGAGTACTTCAATCTCCCAAAAGAACTTGACTGTCTAGCAGTCAGGTACCTCGCAAAGTGAAGAGAATGTTTGACAAAAACACTATTCGATTCGTATTCTAGTATTCATAATTTCCTCCGTGCAGCCGTAGTTCCAAGTGGCCTGTAAGAGCATTATTTTTGGTGCCATAGCTGACTCACATCAAAAACAAGGAGAAGCCAAACGGTTTCCCTACCATTTCTGAGCTCAAGGTATACCCCTGTATTTATTAGACACACGGTTTGTGACCTATCGTCTTGCATGTTTTCAAGCAACTTCAGCCTTAGCCAAAAATAGGTGTCTAAATTCGATCTACCAAATCTACTATTTTTATTTAGAAGAGCCGCATTCTCGAGTGATTAATGTAAATCTTCTGCTTCTTTATGGATCCTTTTGTATAGGTCATTCTACTTATATTTATTTTTACTAGTTTGCAGAGATTTCATTGCTTCTTAGCCTGAACTTGCTCGTCCGTTAAAAATAAAAAAAAAATCGCTTTCATGCCAAGGCTCCCATTGTAGTTTAATGCTATGATGAGCAGGCTTAAAGGGATTCTACGTGCCAAAAGCATGACAGCTTGCCGTTTTTACTGCATAATTTCCTGTGACACACGTACACGGGACTATCTGCGTTAGTCTGCAGTTAAAGACTACGGCTATCATAAGTCGCAGTAGAGCTAAATGTCACATGTTGCTCCGTCAGTATTTAAAAGATGCCTTAATCAGTACTTTGACCAATTATTTTTTCACGGAACTGTTCAGCCAACTTTTATTAAGGTGATATCCAGCTCTCTTTCATAACCTTCACCACCAGCCACCTCTATGAACAAATGCCCCGGCTGGACAAACAGATATTTCCAGACATCCCCAGCTATCCTCTACTGCTTCAATCAAACGTAAATTTCCTAATCACTAAGATTGTGCGATATTCAAAATTTTGAATTAAAAAGTCGAGCGTTCTCTGCTGTTCGGTTCATATTCTATTCGAGAATTCACTATTCGGAATGCTTACATACACTCTTCTGTTCGAATGTAAAGGGTAACAGCATTTATTGAAGTATCGTTGAAGAAATACCGATGCAAGTGGAGACTGCTCCGAACAATCCAACTGTAGAATAGCCGAGGTTGTTGCGCGGAAGTACCAGTTCCTTAGCGAACGCGTAGGGCAGTGTACTCCTGCGCAATGCTTTCCTGTCATTCAATTACAATACATAACTTTAAATCAGCCTGTGAATTTGTTGTCTCGTTTCAAGAAAATAAATTTGTTATTTGGGTAGTCTCACCACCTTCGCATTGCATTAAAGAACGTGCAGTAATGTAGTAATGCAGTAATCCATATCTCCTTCAAATATCACAAAGATTTACATTAATCTGCTGACATCCCGTTTCCTTGTTTTATTACTGTCTTTGTCATAGTGCACCACTTAAACATGTGAGCAACCATTCATCATTTAGAGTTACTTAGCTGTCCGCACGTCCAGTTGCAAACGGCATTACATACGCGTATCAGATAATCTAAATGAGCTTTTCCGAACAATAGGTGCTCCACACAAATCTTAGTTGCGTTTTGGTTAGCAACAAAAAAATATTCGATAGTCAGTTCGATATTCGAAGGTCGATGGAATTCGATGGAATAATCGCATCGATTCTATTCAAAATTTTTCCTATTCGAACATCCTACTAATAACGTAGCTACAGAATTTATGGACGTTCTCTACTAGTTTTGCTTTCCGCTAGCATTCATTCTGCTACTCAAATATAATACCAATTACTTGTTTGCGCATCGCACGAGAAGCCTGGCTCTACACTACCTACCCGCCTTTCTTATCAAAGGACGCTACTGCCTTTTAACCTCTGGACGCCACGCCTATATTTTCCATTCTGCACGTTAAATTGCCATCTCTAAACACATGCATACGCACCATTTCGGTAATACGGAAGCGGCATATGCCCGACACTAAATTCAAGCGGGACTTCAGACGTTAAAAGGTGCATACGGAAGGGAAGTACAGATCGAAGCGTGACAGAATTGTTAGGTTCAACGTTCTACCACCTGCGTGCCCCTTTTGCTTTATCAAAGCATCCGAACCTTTAACGCCGGAGACATCTGTCTCGGTATTTGAACATGTCAGTGGCCTCAATTTGTGAGAAAGGCTGTCAAGCATGCCATGCTTCGCTGATGCGTGCCCCCTTGTATGTGCAATTTTTGTTCTTAGGCGTAAAAAGGGCATCCTGGGAATGCCGTACGGATCAGGTCTTGCTTTGGGGAGGTTGAAAGATAACTTTTAATGCGGAGAATTCTCTGCTTCATTCCGAGCGATTTGTGGTAGGTAGGTTCCTCTCTCAGGACCAGTGATAGGATCAAGCCTGTCTCGGAACAAAGCTGCCGGATAATTTAACCATTAGGCCAAAATAGCATGTCGACGTCTCTCGTGTCAAAGCTAGCTGTTTGAGACGTTCCACGCGTACGTCATGTACCACTTTCTCTCATTCTTCCCTCGTGAGCGGAAGCGCTTTGAGACGCTGTACTAGACTTCGCACCCCTTCGGAATCGGTCCACCCAGTCCTGTCCTCGTAACAGCTATCGCCACGTAGAAGTTGTGCGACATTGTACCGCCTTCATGACTGGCCCAGGTTGAATAGATTTTACGTTTCTTAGACGGAGTACAAATGCCATGGCCGTTTTAACGCAGATAACCTGACACGGACGTAGGTACGCACGATTGCATGCCACTTTGTCGTAGATGGCGTTACAATCCGTGTTTCTATCTCTTATGCGAGTACCTATGTAGAGCTTGACAATCAGCGTGTTGTAAATTCACGTTGAACGAATAGAAATTATGCCGTAGCTACCGTGAAGCTTCGCCAACTCACCAAATTGTCCATCTTATTGAAATTACTTGCCTGCCAATGTTTCACCTCCTGGGCAATCCTCCCTATTGGGTGCGTGGTATATCACAGGTGACACAAGGATTATGATCTCTTTAACTTTTCCGATGCGATGCACACAAGTGTGTATATGGCATTGTGTGCATGCTTTTTTTCTGGTGTGTGTGTGTGTGTGTGTGTGTGTGTGTGTGTGTGTGTGTGTGTGTGTGTGTGTGTGTGTGTGTGTGTGCGTGTGTGTGTGTGCGTGCGTGTGCGTGTGCGTGTGCATTTTTGACATTTTTCTACGGCTCCACGCCTCAGTGGTGCGTGCTACCATGTGACCAGAATTTTAGGTTTCTGTTACGTGGCCGGCCTTTTGCTTTACGTTCGAAGCTGCTCTACACTTGGCGAGCGCGTTTCAAACAGATCGCAATAAAACAGCGCCGTGTTTAATTATTTGTAGTGATCTCAAGGAATTAACACTACCTATCGCATACGGTATCAACGATTCGACAGCTTGCCCTTATTCGCACGTAAAACCACAGAATTTCAATTAAATTAAGCTTTTCATTGAAGAAGTACTGACGCGTGTTTAGCTGCAAAATCTGTAAAAACTTTACCACACGCCTCTCGCACGTAATGGCTTTGTACGCAGGTATCCAAATTGCGTGGTCATCTGGCAACACTGGCCACGTCAGCCTTCTGGTGATGGCGTAGTTGCGAAGTGGCTGTATGAGGTTCGCCATCGTCACCGTGCGGCTATTCAGGACCCTAAAATGCAACACTCGAATGAATTGTCCCGCGATTAAAGAACAGCGAACTTCACCTTGCTGCCACAAATCAACGAAGCCACGCCATTGGGCTTTTGCACACTTGGATATGCATCCGGAGGGCCCTAGCTCACAATAGGTGTGTGCTTCAAACCTAGGCTAAGTGATCTGAAAAATTGTTCAATTGCTTTGAAATTTTCGATTAAAGAATGTTGCATTGCAATGCAATGCCCCAGATTCATTGCGTACGCAAGGAAACGCGTCGCATGTGAAAATCGGTAGCTCCAGTTAGTCGAAGCTAATAGCTTCATGCACAAATAATTAGAAGTCGGGTTGCTCTTTTTGAAGTGGATTCTCGCTTTGGTTGTGCGCGCTGAAATTGCGCAAGATGTCCAGTGAAAATGGAGGACAAGCGTTGAATCGGCTTGTTAAACGTCAGGCTGCGTGCGCTGGTTTTGCTCCGTTTGCCGCAGCACGTAATAATTCCTCGCACGACGGGACAATGCGCGTGTTCTCTCTCGCTTGCGTTCTGAGAGCTGCTTAATTCTCACAATTTTCTTTGTGTCTGCAAGTTATGGAAGTCCTCAGAATCTCAGTATTGCGACTTCAAGCAGAGCACAATAACAACAGAAAACCAGCAAGTGCGCGGCTCTGCCCAGCACACCCGGGCTAGAGGATGAGACGCGCGCTCACCTGCACCCCCCCCCCGCCTTCCTTGTCTTATGCGTGCTTTATCATCCTAATCACCATCATCATCATCATCCTCATCAGCCCATACTTACGTCGACTGCAGGACGAAGGCCTCTCCCTGCGATCTCGAATTACCCCTGTCTTGCGCTAGCTGATTCGAACTTGCGCTTGCAAATTTTACTGACTTCATCATCCCACCTAGTTTTCTGCCGTCCTCGACTGCGCTTACGTTCTCTCGTTATCCATTCTGTAACTCTAATGGTCCACTGTTTATTCATCCTACGCATTACATGGCCTGCCCAACTCCATTTTCCCTTTTAATGTCAATTAGAATGTCGGCTATCCCCGTTTGCTCCCCCATCCACACCACTCTCTTCCTGTCTCTTAACGTCTTAATGAGGGGATGACAAACATTGAGCGCGCATCAAGCTACCATATTCACGGCTCAGCCGCCTCGCACGCTTCCGCTCGGACCCACAGCAAACGATGCGCGAGGCTCGAAAAGAATGTGATTGCGCTTTAACTTTATACGCAATCTCACAGCGATGCCGGTGACAACGGCGAAAATTCGCCTGAAGTGTCCATATATTTGCTATCGCGATGAAACGAGAACAGCGTTGATAATTAACACACTATCAAATAATGGCACGTAGGGGTCCCCGCTGTTGTGTCTTAAAGCGGCTCTGGTTAATTCCCTACATCCGGATCAAATCCTGGCCCCGGTGGGCGCATTTCAATGGGAGCAAAATACAAATCCGCGCGTGTACTGTGCATTGGGCACACGTTAAAGAAGTCCAGATGGTCAAAACTAACTTGTTGTTCCCCACTACAGCATCCCTCATGATCAGCTTGTGGCTTTCGCTCGTGAAATCCAAGAATATTTTTAAATTTCATTAATTGTTTAACGTAAGGATCATGACAGGAACATTAGGCTGTGTGTAATAAACTACACTGTACAGAAGTGAACCAATGACAAAGCTGGACAACGCATCGCACAATGCGTTAATCGGGATGATACGTGATGTCTTCCTAAGAACGACCTTATGAGTGTATATAGCCATAGGAGCACAGGTTGCACTCGTGCGCACATCTGTATTTGGATAAACAAACAAAAGAATAAACCTATACTTGAGTGACATATAGTCTGCACATATGTGCCCACAACGCAACACGTAACTAATACTTGAACATAGTTATAGAAAGAACAATTTATAACACCGTATTAACACCGCCACTACAAAGCATATTAGACCACAGGTGATGGTGGTGGTATACCTTTTAGTAACTACATAAGTCTGAATTCTCGAAGGAAGAGCTAACATAGTGGTAGTAATCGGAAATAGTAATTTACTAACTAGACCGGTCACTACATTTTTAGTGCCTTTTTTTCTGTTGAGGAGTGGTTTCGACAACGCGCTAACGTTAAAGTGACACTTAAAACACTACGGAGCTTCGCAAGCAAAGTTTATATAATGTGTCGCACTTAGCCCTACCATCCTTCGCCTTACCGATTTCCTGAAATAATCCTCGAGCCATTATTTATCTCTCACTACAGCAACAACGTGCACTTCAGGGTCGCAACACAATGGGATGATGCGGCTGAGGCGTATCGCTTTTTATAGCCGTCTTTTCAAGAACACAATTTGAAACATTGAACACATTAGAGTTATCAACGGACTCTGGTTCAGACACGCAGCGCAGTAGTATCCAGTAGTGTACATGTTCCTACACTTGACTGAGTTACAATGTAACGCTATTCGTGTTTACTTTTCTTTGCTAGTTTTACGCGACATTCGCATGCGGAACCTCAACAAACCCTCTCTGTCAGTGTTACATTTTAGGAACTACGTGCCTAGAATTGTCACTCACCGACCTTTAACCACCACTGTCAGTCGTATATCAGCCATTTGCACTCTAGGAAACTCATGATGAAAGTACAATGAGATGCAGCAAGAAAGCAAAATTTCACCCTATAGGTCAAGGAATACTTCGACATATGATTTTGCCCATTGACTCGCTCTTATGCTATAGGAATGTTCGCCCCGGTATTTTATAAGCGAAGTTAAGCTTGCTGCGCTTTCGATACACTCAAGAGACATGCAGATACTATACGTAATCAAGTGGATAGGGTTCCTCGCTAGCTTGGAGCTTCTGTACTCGCCAAACATGTCACTGGGTAAGTAGCAGTGTTTTTTATATTAGCTGTAGTTAACCAGGTAACCAGAGGTGGGTGCCTCTATGTGGTGCTGGTTTCTGCTCTTCTCTGACGTGGTATAGTTGTGCTCTTCTTGGTGATAACCAAAATTACGATTAGAAAAAATAAGGTACAAAACATGCAGAAATTCGCGTATACAATGTTCACGCACAGGAAATATATATTTTCGCGCAATATGAATGTTAAGATTGCAAATTAGGTGTAACTCTTGTGCCACATTGTAAGCCCAACACTCGCGTACTCGGACACAACAACCACTGAAACACAAGAACAAACGGAAGCACGTAAAAAAGAATATGAAAAGAAATATTATCTGACTTACCTGAACTTTCTTTATTTGTATTCTCGTTTGACCGCGGGCGTTGTGAATATTATCAGCTTTTTTACATTGCACAGTGCTTTCACCCGTTTACAATGCCTCTCCATTTCACAATGTATTTTCTTGTATATATTTATCCTACTTCTTTTTGTGAATTTGCCACCATATGCACTATTAATTATGTAACCACCTTTACGCTATGCACCAATGAGGACACTGTAAGGTAATGCGAATAAATAAAAATATGCTAGTAAATAGTAACGTTTTGATCTTTCGGACACAACATTAGTGGTCGACCATCCAAACATTGTAGCTTATGGGGAGTGTCATATTCTTTTGCAGTTTAGGAGAAGGTGCTCTGCCTTCAACCTATTCACAGGAACATGTAGAGCTGTCAGCTTGTCGCATATTATGCAAGAAGCTTTGTACGTTGTGCCTAACTGAAGCCTATGAATTGTTTCAACAAAGCGGCTGATTTGAATTGTTATATCGAACAGCATGCGGGGATATAAAGTGTTTAACAGTAATGAAACAATAAATGTTGCTGAGGCCAACATTTCGACAAGGGTTCTTGTCCTCGTAAGGACCGTGTCGGCCATGGAAAAAGAAAAGTTGTCTTGTAGAAACTCTGCCTTCAGCGACATTTCTTGTTCTGCCACTGTTAATCACTACAAGCCTCCATCTATTCATCTTCCTCTGAATCCTGTCTTTCACGCCAGGGTTTGTCATAAAGCCGGGAATTTTCCGCGTGATTTGCGAACCAAGTTTTTCTGGACAATCAGCCGAATACCTTGCTTAAGAAATAACGCGCATCCACCGTCGCTAAAGGTAGCAGTGACAATTCATCCTTTTTTGGGAGGCTCGCGCACCATCTGACTAACAATGACGCTTTCTGTAATTTCGCAGTAACCTGGGATCCACTGAAAAATTGTGCCAGAACGAAACAATTGTCTATATCGTACGGCTTCTGTATTTCCTATGGTAATGTGGGTTTAATTTTCCTACACTGAATTCTTTTATGGACAAAGATGAGGGTTGCGGACAAAGATCTTTATGGACAAAGATGAGGCCCAGAACTACTTAGCGTTACTGTTATCATTTTCTAAAATGGGTATCCACACGTAAGACACAACCGGGTGTAAGGAAAATAATAATCGAACGAGCCGGGAATCAGTTTTTTTTTTCGACAGTCAAGTTTAGGTCCAATATATTTGAGCCCAACGTACCACTGCTGTACACTTCGAAAAACAGTTCTTGTATAACTGCTGTGGAGACTCTGCTACGTGTCCTTTACGTACAAAAAACAGCTGCGCGTTATGCCAGTTATGCGAAATATATTTTTCATTGCTTCGTTGAAAGAAACATTCCGCACAGAAGGTTACGCATCATGTTAATCTAAAAAATGTCAATGACGATGCATACCATGAGCACATTCCTGAAAACGTCATAGGTAGCTAGAGTGCAAACCTAGTATTAAGCTAAGTTAGGCTTCTGTATACATGGGGAGTAAATGAGGCCTTACATTTATCACTATTCTTCAGAATGGTGACTTCGTAATTCATCAGCGAAATCCAGCATTGAAAATGACGCAGCCGAACAGGCAGGTGTGCAGGCGCACCTGCCTTTTTAACCTATATTGTGATACCTGAGCCTATACCATCAAACTAAATGACATGGTAAACACGAGGGTGAAGAGGGCACGGGTGCTTTTTTCCTTGCCGCTACAGCCGCGTTCTGATTGCGACTGTCAGGCCCTAAGATTTGTGTGGTCGTGTACTAAAAGTGGTCAAAATTAGTTAGGAGCTGCCTACTACAGCCAATTATCCACAAGTGTTCGTTCTGGACGTTGAAAAAATATATATAATCAGTCAGCACATGAACTTTTTTTTACCAACCATATATACATGAAGAACAGGATTTACAAAAAGATGACACATGCCTTAAAAAAAGTCTTTACGCCAAGGCATGGTTGTAAGAACAGGTTTGTACAGGTTCGCAGAGCAGCAAATGGCACCAATCATATACACAAGATCAGGGTTTACAACAAGATGACACAAAACATTAAAAAAAAAACGACGGGGGAAGACAAACAGCCATGACAGGAGACAGATTTTTGCTGTAGGGTACTTGCACCGTGACGAATCATCACTCAAACATGCTAAGAATGCCTACGGCATTCCTGCCATGTTTGACATTAACCTTTGGAATCGACGCAGAATGTGTCAAAACTAAATTTGTATGCAACGATGGCATACATAAGCAGCAGTTCGGGCGATACTTGGTAGGGGTGTGTGAATAGTGATTTTCAAGAGTGAATCGTTATGAAACGTTGTTTCATAACGTACCTTGTCGAGTGCTCCACTTAAGCCAGTACCTATGGTCACACCACTTTTTCGCACGTTTAGTGTGCATTGGTGCGTGACAACTCCTGTTTTCAAATAGAAAGTTATAAGGTTTAGGAAACTGTCCGCGTACATCTCATTAGCATTCTGGATAGGTAGCTCAAGTCACTTTGCTCTTTGACCTTCATGTGTAGGGCAGGAAGCATCTGGCTGATGGTAATAGAATAGTACATGTCCTGCGCTTCAATTGAAGGTGTGGTGACGATGGAAAATTTTGTACTGAAAGAGCACACACGACAAATGCAGAGTTGCTAATCTAGCACGGGTTTACAGCTTTAACACGACCAAAATATGTGGCCAAGAAACCTGAGAAGAGACATTTCCACGTGCTTCTTTCAGAAGCAATGACGTGGAAAGCAATGTCCATCTTTGGTGCTTTGTCAGAAAAAACAAATCGCTGAAAGGTACCCTTGCTTCGCATTTTTGATTCTAGGCTTTGCACGTTTTGCTCGTGTATGATGAGGAAGGCTAGTTGCTTTGCTCGTTTCCACTGTCAATCATCAGCCAGAATGAAATGCATTCGGCAAGACTGCATTGACCATGTTTTAATAACGGGATTCAATAAAACGAACTCCTGGAAAGTGTGAGCCAACAAGTTCAGCTGAAAACCATCCTTCTCCCTGCACTCGCCTTTGCATCTTGTTGTGAGAAGTAAAAGACCTCGTAGCAGTTTAAAATGCGAAGCATTTTTTTGCCCACTGACGCCGGAAAAATTTTAGTGACGTTTTGATTCGTGAACGCGGATTGGATGATGTTCGGAGTTTCTAAGCTATGCCATCTTGCCTGCCACACCCGCATTGTCGCAAGCCGCCTAAGCACGTTCTTCGGGAGTCTCCAGGGCACGCCTAGCCTGCGCCTTTCGCCGGTCGTGTTCAGCTGGTGCCCGACGCTTGCCCATGGCTTCGGGATCGGTCGACTAGAGCTCGGCCTGCCGCCGCTTGCGTTGCTCCTCCGTCCTTCTCGCTCGCGCTCAGCCTCTCGATCGCCAGACAGACCCGGTACACCCATAGCGCACAAAGACCCCGAGCAACTGCCACAGGAGGTGAACCTAGCGCACCTCTGCCTACCCTCCTCCTCCACGACGCTCAGCCTCCTTCCTCTCCCCCGCCCTCCACCGCGCGACCCTGCGTACCTTCCCCGGCACGCGCTCCTCCTCTACACCTCCAGGCACCCTCCTGCTCCGGCACTCGCTTCCCTCTCCCTGCTCGTCGGCCTCCGACTTAACCTCGCCAATTTCAGAGACAGGCACGCTCTTCTAAGCTCTCCCATCTTCTCTCTACCACGTGACAGGCTTCCCCCACTTCACACACTTTTCCAATTTGACACTCCTAATGCTAACGCACTAAAGGTATTCTGAACCACCCCTCGCGCTTGATGAAAAAAAGTGGTCCGCGGATAGCATACGCGGCTGTGAACATCTCAGCCAAATTTTGCAGTCGTGCGCGGTGCGCGGAACTCGCAAGCGGAGCGCGAAGTCATCCTTCTCTCAAACGGTTTCTCTTCAACAGAAATCAAGAGAAAGCGTTTGAGAAAAGGATGACTTCGCGCTCCGCTTGCGAGTTCCACGCGCCGCGCACGACTGCAAAATTATCCTCATTCTTTTCGAGTTCTATATTTCGCCATATAGCATATATCCATGCGCAGGTGCTATTGGCCAATAGCCGACATTATTCAAGAAGGGTGTTTGGATCAGTGCACGTCTTCCTACTGTTACTGTGTATATTAATTGACGCAGTTTAATAAACAGGCTGAATTAATCGTAAAGCCGCTTTCAAATTTCCATAAGAATTACGTAATTCCGGTAGAAGACGACTGTCGTCTGCTAACGCTCGGCCGCAGCCGCCTGCGTTTGATTTCCACTTTGGTCACCCTGACTATCGGCGTCGTAGCCGTCGGGTCTCGCTAATTTCAATTCGTTTTGAATATTCAACTAGCCTCGACCCACGCGAAACTTAACATCAGAACACACGCACGCTCGTCAGCGCACGCTCACTCCAGGCCGCTCCTAGCTAGATGCCTTGGCAGACTTCGCTTCGTATTGAGCCATCGTCAATGCTTGAAAATGCTCAAGTCGGATGTGGCTACTATGGGGCGGTCAAGTTGGTGCAGGACAAAGCCGGTCCGCACCATGTAGCACGGCCAGACTGGAGCATATAAGCGCGAGCGCGCACTCAAGCCCAGACGTGCGCAAAGCAGATGCTGCGAATATTGACAAAAGTTGCATGTAGCTGCGGTCTGCTATGTAGCGTAGATCTCGCGGCCGCTGCGGGGTGTCGCGACGAATCCGCTTAGTGAGCGCACTGCGGCTCGCTGAAGGCAACTGCGTTCTGCGCATCGTTGGCGCACAAATCGGAAGAAGTGGCGTCTACGTGAACATCCAAAATCAAACTCGAAATGCGCGCCACGGTGACGATCAGTAGGCGGAGCGTAGTGGGTTCGCCCAGCTGCGACATAGACTTCGCAGTGCAAGGCATTGAAGAAAGTGCGGGTGCACCGCAAAGGGGATCATAGGCGACCTTTGATTGCCAATGAATTTGAATTGAATTGTGGGGTTTTACGTGCCACAGCCACGATTTGGTTATGAGGCACGCCGTAGTGGGGGACTGCGGATTAATTTTGACCACCAGGGGATCTTTAACGTGCTCCCAATGCACGGGACACGTGCCTTCTTGCATTTCGCCCCCCCCCCCCCCCCTCCCCTGCGAGGATGCAGCGCCGTGTCACTCGCTTTGTGCTGCAGTCGCTTCTAAAAAGGCTAAATTCGGGTCGCAGTCACTCGTAAAAACAAATGAAAATAAAAATAAAAGAGAAATGAGACATAGCAACTGTAGAAGCGCAGTGACGAAGCGTCTCGTTGCGGTTTCTCGTACACTAGAAAGAATGCAGCCGGGGTCCCGTCGATCGCTTTGCGCTGCAGTGGCGGAGAGCTCGGAGCGTCGCACAACATGGGGCCTCGTAAGCGACCACCACCTACTGTAGAATCAGAAAAGATAGAAGAAAGTAGCACAAATGACTAAAACATTCGCACATTACATTTGCGTCTTCATATTATTCAAATATATTTCGCATCAACGTGGGTAATCATCGTAGATGATTTTTGCCTTGAGTTTAGACGAGCGAATACATCTTTTACTACCAATTGAATATCGAATAGCAAGAAGCGTATATTTACAGAAGGAATATACATTTCCGTACAGTTAAGTATCCTGCATGCGTTTACTGACTGGTGCAAAAAAACAAGGACTGCTAACTATCAGCAACAAATCATCAGTTTTAAACACAAAATCATCACTTGCCAATAGTAAAGCTCCGTGAGTAGCTTTTAAACAACCTTAGAGTCTGGTTGCAAACAAGTCCCCCAAGAGAAAAATGGCTGTTTTGTGACTAGCTTTTTGTCAAAGGGCTAAATGAATGGTTGCCTAAAAAAAAAAGAAAGACAGGAAATTCCCACTGAAGGACTTGTCTACCGTATTCACATGTGAAAAGGTCCATTCCAAGGAAAACACCACAGCTATTAGCGTAAAAGACAAATCTGCTACGCAGCTAGACTTCCAAAAGCACTAAATGACAGAGTGAAAGCAGAAATAACAGGTTGTTAAGTAGGCCTCCACCGCGAAACCGTAAACAAAGCTTGTATTGCCCATTTTACTTCTGCATTTCTTCGAAAAATTTCGTCGTTGTCACACTTCTACTCTTTAGCGATCCTTTGTTTAGCATACAGAAAACTGTAACCAATCTTAAATAGTCGGTTGTTGCGGAATATAAGGTTAATTTTGAGTATTCTAATATACCCAACCGTTGATTTACGAGTACGAGAGGAATATTGCACACTTACTCTTCGTGTTCTTACTCGAAACTTCGAATATTCGCCCACCACTATTTTTAACCCGAAAGTCTTTTATGCCGGGCCCAGCGAAAGTTTGTCTTATGTACGTGCGCCACGTAATCATCATCACGCTAATTTCCTTGCATCCGCGCTAGATGCCACTACTTTGCTGTTTTGTGAGGCGGTGAGAACTTAAACGGGACGGTCAGAGAATGTCACCAGATGATGTTGCCATACACGCATCATAATAGCCATAAAAGCCATTTAATTCGAGTTGTCCAAACGAGTTGAAAAACATAATACCCTGGGGAAACTACATAATGGGTTCGGTCGAGGAAGACGCTTAGATGATAAAATGTTTGCACTAAATTAGTGCACATAGGGTTTCAATAGCTCAGAATAGACCTTTATTGATAGCATTTATAGATGCTAAGGGAGCTTACGACAACGTAGTCAGGGAATCGCTGCGGAATATTCTCATGCTGAGGTCATAGATTATGATTTTGTGAAGCTGCTGAGGGAAATATGTAGGAACAATCGAGTGCAAATTGAGTGGCAAGACCGGTAACAAGCTCTGGAAATTCACCAATGACTGAAGCAAGGGTGCCCTCGGTCTACATTGTTGTTCACGCTGTATGTTAAGGACGTAGAAAGACGGCTGGAATACAGTGAATTAGGGTTTGGTTTATTATATATGCGTAAGGGACAAATGGTCCAACAGAAGGTCCCCGGACTGATGTATGCGGAAGACATAGTGCTACTAGCGGACAATGCAATATAATTACAGTGACTTTCGAATATGTGTGACAATGCAGTGACAAACCTAGGCCTTAAGTTTAGCCCAGATAAAGCGGGACTTGTGATCTTTAATGAAGACACGAGTAATGACGGGGTATTAATTGAATAGCAAGTCCCATTCCTATAGATAAGCAATACAAAATTTCTCGCTGTGTACATAAATAAAGGAAAGAACTACTCAAGCATCCACCAAGATAACCTAAGAATGAAGGGGAAGCGGAATGCAGCAAACATGAAACATAGAGCACTTGAGGGCTTCATAAAATTGAGGTGGTGAGAGGAATCTGGTAAGGAGCAATGGAGCTAGCGATAATGTTCGAAAATACTATTCTGTGCTTCAAATCAGACATCGTGTCGGGGTTAGAAGTTAACCAAAGGTCGGTAGGCCAGTTGGTCTCGGGGGCTCACGATAAAACCACAAATGAGGCTGCGCAGGGAGACGTGGGTTGGGCCTCTTTTAAAGTCAAAAGAAGTTCAGACCAAAATTAGTTTTGAAGAAAGACTCAGGAGCATGGATGAAAATAAATTGGTGGCTAATGTGCCCAAATATCTCTATTCCTCAAAAGCATGGACACATAATGTAGGAAGTGGTCAAGAAAGCTCGCAGTCAGGTACAGGGTTACTGAAAGGGTAAATATACAACCAGGGGATGATAAAAAAGAAAGTGAGAGAAACAGAGAGAGTAAATTGTATGCAAATGATGGAAACGAAGACGACCATACAGATTTACAAGAATGGAAAGAAAGAGATTTGAAAAGAATATTTGTACGATAACACAAAGAGCAGTGCCTTGCTATTTGGGGCCCGAGCTGGTCGCCAAGGAACAAAAACATACCAGAGAAAATATTCGCTACGGAATGAGGCATGTGTGAGCTGCAGCAAACATCTGGAGCAAACTCGGCACATTAGCAGTCGAGATAAGCAAGAGACGTTTAGAGTATTTGTACAGAAAAAAAAGAAAGACCGGGAGAAAATTGAAAATACCGGATCGGGTACAAGTATAGGTAACTGTACAAAGTTGATATGGAGCGTTTTAAGGAAGAGAGAAAACATTAGGGAGACAGACAAAATGCGAGACTGATCAATATCTACAGAATAATTGATTAGCGCAAGCAAGCTAGGGCACTGTTTTCGCCCCCCCCCCCCCCCCCCCTGCTTCGAAGGGGATGCCAAACTATCATCAACATCAACATCTCGGTGGGTGGTCGCGATGGCGGCCGTCGTACGCTCATTGGTTTGGACCCACACGTATCGCTCCAACAGGTCCTCATCACTGAACTAGAATAGCGCCGTGTCCTGTTAGAGGTGCGCGATCAGGCATGGAGATGCACGGAAAGTGCGCGCCGCGATTGCACTTCCTTCGTGTGGGTGCCCTTGCGAGAGCGGCGGCGCGATCGTTGAGGCACGTCGCGTTTACGCTTGCGAAAAACGCGCCATGCGATCACGACGCAATTTCGCCACACATTTACTCACCATATTATTATATTACTGTTTCGCCCTTAACTGTAATTAGTAAGACTGTGCACATGTTTAGAGTTGTATTTGTGAAATTGCAACAAAGCTGACACTTCGTGTATCGCTTTCGTGATATGACCGATTCCTCCGAAAGAGGGATAAACCAATGCTTTTTTCTTTGTGTGCTTCCTTTTTAATTCAGTAACCTCGCTATCTAACTTTATGTATAATTCTTTGTTTTGAGCATATATACAGACGATGATTTTCGCATAGCGGGGAGGTCTCAATTTTCGTTTGTTGGTTTTCTCCAAACGTCCAAGCATATTGGTTTAATCGTGCTGTAAAAATTTGTAATATATATGTAATCAGTACTGAAGCCCTGGCCATGCTGTCCTGGTGCTTTTTTTTTCTCACTGTGACTCTTCTCGCACTGCATAGCGCAGGAGAAGCAAGGCAACGGCATCCATTACTGCCATGCGACCAGGTGTATTGTCACACGATAGTAGCATCTTTAGATGTCTAGATGTTTCTGACGTTTTAATCTTCCATTCAAACGTTGTAGTCTGAAGTGAAAGCGTACTCTTGCACAAGTAATTTGACTACTCTCATTCCTATGATCTCTCTAGACAAGAAGGCACCGGTGTCCTAACTTCTTTTGCTAATAATATGACATCTACTTAAGCCTAAAAATAACAAAACACTGAAGAAGTATACAATGTTCCTTCCTAATTAAGCATCGACGCACATAGCGGCAGTCATTTCACCTTTTTTTTAGTAGAAATGTTTGACAGCCATGTGAGACTTCCATTGGAAATTAGCGCTTGCAAAATTTTCACCTAGTTTACTACTCTTGCCGCTACACCAATTTCACATTGTTGAGGCTTGCCCTGGGCTTGCCGACGGCGTCTTCACAGGATCTCCAGTGAACTCCACCGTGTTCCCTCGAGTTCTTGAAGAACGAAGTGACGGCGGCGAAGTGCTTGTCGCCATCCGAGCTGGTCAGACTTTGACTCTGCGGAAGGCATCTGTACTGCGGAAAGAACTTGAGGTCACAACATTCGACCAAGAGAAGGAAGTCATCCATTACGTAAGATGGTCTGCATGCTGCAGAATGCATTTGTGGTGTCAATCGTATTATGAAGGGATGCGATGAAAATCAAGCTTAGGGTGTTCAATGGTGAAGTGGGGTAGCCAGATGCACGTCCCTACTAAGGAACGTCAAAACAGCCCTCGCTTCTTCTTTCTTTTTTTCCGAAAACTTGTAAGCCGCTTTGAAACACGCCAGGTGAAGATACAAAAAAGTGAAAACACCTCAGAAAAAAAAGAAAGACAAACAGACAGAAAAACTTTATTTCGTATCCGGCATGTTGGTGGACTGGGCTCCCGCCTAGGTGTCGGCAAGGAGGTCTTGCCTACTAGCGGCTTCCTCAGCCCCCTGGATTGCCTAGAGTTGCTCGTCCAGGGCTGAGCTGAACAGCGCAACCCGCCAACGCGTGCTGAGGCTGTCGGCGGAGGCGGCGTTCTTATTACTGTGTATTAATCCCTCGTATTCTCATAGTATGTGTTGTAGGTAGCTGGTGCATCACAATCATTGCATTTATCGGACGTGTATATTGCTGGTTATATGACATGTAGTAATGCCGGACTCTTATGTGACTTGGTTTGTAAATGTCACCAATGGACAGACTGCGACCTATTGAGCTGTGGGTGAGGTGGCGGGTAAACACGAGGAAAAAGAACGGTGAGGAGCGTAATTGGCTAAACCACAATGCTATGAAACATCCTGTGCGCTGAATTGTCATGGAGAAAGCAGGACCGTTACACCCACAAGTGATTCGGTGAGTTAGAGTTCGAGTAGCCCGCACCACGGCTAACGTTTAAAGATTCGCATTACACACTCGCGAATGTCGCGTTATATTTTTAATTTATTCGAGCAAAAGCTTTACTACGTCATGTCTCACAAGGTCATTCATCGCGTCACAATGACCTGGAGCAGCAGGAGCGCATGCCACCGCTCCGGAGCGCAAGTCTGACAGGTGTGACGTCACACCACGTGATTCGCTGCGGAGAGGCATTGCAGCTGTGCTCGCTCGGAGCCTCGCCGCGGCGGTACCACGCGACCAGGCGAGGGTTTACCGGCTGCGTCGCCGGTGCTTGGTTGCTCAGTCTCGCCATGGATGGCGCGCCGGCTGGGCCGTCTGTGCGTGCGCTTCAGCGCAAGCGACAGGCTGAATTCACTCATCCAGTAGATATAGCTAGATGGCAGGCTGCGAAATCTCAAGCAAAGGCAAAGTTGGCTGCTGAAACACCGGAGCAAAGGTAGGCCAGATTAGCACGTTATACAGAAGCTTACCATGCGCGGAAGCGTGCATTAATGAAACGCTGTGTGAATAGTCTTTGCAAAACCAAACCAAACAGACCTTTCGCTCGTGATAACTAGGTTTACAAGAGTTAAACCTCAGGCAATATTTTATTTTAGCTATCTCTAAATGTATTTTATTTACATCAGGGAAGGCATTGAGCAAGGAAGGTAGTGCTTGAAATTCTGATCTAATACAGGACATTTTAAAGAAAGGCAACATCGACATATTTTGTGCCTTAAACAAATACGAATAACAATATAGCTTGCTGAAATTAATTGCACCAAACATATGTCCATTAGAAGAAGAATGCTAGGATAACACACATAAACACATAGACATCTTCACGTTTTGATTAGCAAAATGGCTGACACAACTACCGCAGAATGTGTCGTAGATTGACTAGGAGGCAATGCTTTCCGAAAGACTGTGCCATAGATGATAACACGGGGAATCACAGAGTAGCTGGCTACGTACTTGTATTGTACCGTTAAATACATACCCACATTGTCGGAATCATCATGAAACGTGTGGGATGGGGAGCAGGATCACTTCAAGCATCTTGCGGTTGATGAACTGTTTCATAGCAGAGATTTAGGTGTCTAAACCAGCAGTAACATCAAATGGGCGACAGCAGCGCTGTAGTAGACGCCACAGATAACATCGACTGTGTTACTTCAGCATGTGTTAGAAAACATCGAAGGCTGCACACGAACAGTCTCGTTCCGGTATTATTGCTCCCCTTCATAGGGGAAAAAGAACAACAAAAAAAAAAAACGCCACATTAAGACAGACATTGTCTAAATTCTCTACTCGCGAGTCTAGAAAAACACCCAGTATATTTGTAATTTTCCTCAGAACACTAGAATCACTCAGCAAAAAGTTAGCCAGTAGAGCTTGTAAGCCATCCCGTGGCGGATGATATGAACACAAAGGGATAATTGCATATTTATTTACAACCTGGTATTATTCGTCATAGAGACATGCAAATATCGCACAAGAAAAGTTGCAGGCTGCCAGTGGCCTCCAGAAAAGGGCACTTCGCCCACTCGCTCGAAAAAGAAAACAAGAATGGAAAGAGAAGGAGGAAGAACGGTGCAAGACCTAACACATTAAAATATAGCATAAGCACTACAGACGAGAGTTGATTCCAGTAGTTGACAAGACCAGCTTTGCCAGCATCATATAACGAGCAATCAATAGGTGTAAAAAGTTCAAGCTGATAAAGCTTTATCAGCAGCACAGAGTAATCATGGTTGAAAGTTGGGAATATTTGAAGCATGTGTTCAAATATTTCGCTGTGTGACCAATTACATTTGCGCAGAATTCTGTATCAGAATTCATCATGAGCACTTCAATAGTCGCAGTAGGTTTCCTGTACTTTGATCAATAATTGAATAAGCAATGGGCACTGCAGATGAATGGAACACGGATGGAGCAAGATCTTTACCATGACTCTCAAGCACGTGCAGCAGTCATACTCACGCGCTCAAGGGGCCTTCGACTGGTGCGTATGCACTTATAGCTATATTTTACTGCTCGTGTTCACTTTGAAAATCTCTGCGTAGAATTGCGCTAAAATGTCAATGATTACGCCAGAATGCTTAACTTATGCCGATCGATGAGCGACAAAAAACTTATAAACAGTACGACAAAGAGATATCAAGAGACAACATTTGCTAGAACGACAGAGGGCAAAAAAATAGAAAGCCACCATGTATCAACTGCGCCTGCCCCCAAAAATATTCTGTGCAGAGTTTATTAGCAATAATTGTCAGTGCAAGCGAATAGCAATCGAATGCAACCGACCGACCCTGAAAACAGGCAAAATAAGCAAACAAACCTATTCACTTAAAGAAAAAAAATGCCATTAGCTTATGAATAGGAACTTTTAAAATACAAGTAACTTAAGCAACAGTGTCACATTAGCTGCAAATATTACATTTCAATTTGTTTTTCACTTTTAAACCCAATTCAGGTGTGGCTTACATAACTTTTATGCCTGTTAGTTTCTTTGTTTTTAATAGATTTTGGGGGGCTGTAGGGATATGTTGCTGTGACAGCTTTTATTTGTCTTGCATGTTTTGTAAATTCTGCCGTTCATTGCATAAGCATCTCATGCATAGGTTCAAATCTAAATCAAAAGTTTAGTGCATCGAGGAATATTACGACCATTAATGAATATAGCTTTAGGTAGATGTTCAAAGAGAACATTTTAGAACCTTCAAGGAAATACCGAGGGCTCGCCCCCGGTAACACAAACTGTAAGATAACACTAGAAAAATGTCACAGTTTCGCCCTAAGGGCGAAGCAATGAATGCGATAGCAACACAGCAATGCCATACGAAGTAAGGTGAGCGGCTTTGGTAGCAATATGAATTGTAGTAAACATGAGCTGATTAAGTAAGCAGGTGTGCTGCGGCGTTAGTAGACCGACATGAAGAGAGACTCGATGACCACGAGAAGGCGCGTGTGAAACGGTGGTGTTGATGAGAAGCGCTGCCCGTGGGCAGCGCGTGCGACGGGACACACCTGTAGCGCTGCACTGCCGATCCGGGCAGCATTGCATGTGTAGCGTGCGTTGGAAAATGTGGCCCGATTATTACTAACTGTGGTGTGAGCGCGCACAAACAAACATGAATAGATCACACTGAATGACTGCAGACAACGACTGTCAAAACACTGGCAGCAAGCGCACATACGCCGCAACGGGCGAAGGTACGTGCGGTCTATCGCTTCAACGGAAACTGAGCGGCGAATGCACAGCGCATAAAGGTCAGAGCCGTGTGGAGATAAGAGACGGTGCGAGCGAGCGACGAGCGCGGTTGTTGGCAGAGTAGAAATGCGCCCCCCCCCCTCCGCTCCCTCCGGCGCTCGCTTCCCGCTTCCTTGCTTGCGCGTGGAAGATTGAGTGCGTTCGCTCTCCGTGACAGCGTGCGTCCCCGCACGCTTCCGCTCGGGCATACGGCGCGCGGCGAAGATTTTATCTATACGGAACCTCACGGCGACGGCGACGGCAGAAATCCGGTGGAAGTGTCCATATAATTGCTATCGCAATAAAATAAAAAAGTTGTCGCAGTTTCACCTGAAAGGCGAAGCATCAATTGCGATAGCAAATTTGAAGAGAGCTATACGGAGTAATGATAGCAGCTTTATCAGCTGTATAAACTTGGACATGCAGCAGCACCGGCAACACGCAGAACTGTTGTCGACGCCGCCGGCGTCTTGCCCGCGTTCGCTCAAAATGCGTGCGGCGTTGGTGACTTTTGCCGGAGCCTCTGATATAAATAGGCACTTGGTGCCGCAGCTAAACGTCGCCTCTCTTCCCTGCCCCTCCCCCACAGGCTTTCGCGCGTCGGAAGAAGGTACGTTTACTCTACATATATGGTGATTGTAGAGGAGGAAAGAGATGCCTACTTTTGCAGCCCTTAAGGGAGCACAGCGCAGAACGCGCGTTTGTTCTCCGCCGTGCGTTCACTCCCCGTGAAAGAGCGCGTCCCTCGCGCCCTTTCACTCGCGCATACAGCGTTCGGCGGCGCGCGGCGACGATTTCATCTCCATTGACGTCATACGGAACCTCACGGCGACGGCGACGGCGACGCCGACGGCAGAAATCTGCTTTTGAGTGTCCATATAATTGCTATCGCAATAAAAAGCAATATACATAGGGTGCACAAAATTTATCAATTAAGCCCGTAATGAACATAGTTCGCGATGTCACATTAGCCTCGATTTCAGTGTGAAATATAACAGAGGCTTGAGAAATAGCAACGCTTACCGAACTCTGCGCTAACCAAACTTTGTGCTTACCTAAATTTGTACAGTCGGCAGGTCATATCAATTGTTTTTGTTTTCTTTATGTGAAGGTCGGAATTCTGAGTCCTACTGAACGAATACAACCATCGGCTTCTAGACGATTTCGCTTGGAAGGCCTAGTCAAACACGATATTATACCTATCGTGCTGAATCATTCTGACGTAGATATGACTTCGGACGTCACTCTACAAGGTAATAATTTTTTCAGAAGCTCACCTCTAGATATCTTAATCTCCTGTGCATGCAATTCCATTAGGAAAAAACTTCAAGAAAGCGGTTATATATGAGTCTCTTGACCCCGTACAATTTTTTTTGCATCGTCGTTTTTGTTCTAGTCATGTTTGCGTTGCATACCTCTCTGTGCATTCGTAACCTTCCATGTTCTTTCTTTTCTTCTTTCTAACACCGGGACGTGGTTGTACTCAGACCTCTTTGGTGACGCTTTATAAACAACTGCTCAATAACTTGACTGTGAGAAAAAAATAGGTTTTGGGACTTCGTATTGCTTTTGCACAACACTCGAATTCATACCTTGGGCATCACGGCATTACCAAAAAAGCTTTGTTCATAATTTCTGAAAAATATATAGTTACCCACAATAAACAAATATTATTACTATTATAGCAACGCTCCAGCAGTGCACAGTTGTTTCCTTCAGATTAGTTCCACCTGTATGTTATTGAATAGCGCAGACGTTCGATTAGGACCCCTGGTTCAAGTGCATGCGTGGCGGTCACTTCAAAATGTGCATCATAACTTGATAGACAGAATACTGACGTTCCTTTTTATGCCACAGATCCTGGCGTCGATTCTAATACCCCGTCATCTGACACTCCTGAAGGGGTGGGAAGCACGGTTCAAAATGCAAGACCCGGAGAAAATATATGTAAGTCAATATCATAGTAATGGGAAATGTTAATACAGCCTAGGAAATTTATCTGTATATTTATCGTCATAATGTTGTGCAGTGAAATGCAGTTACGAAACTAACCAGAACTACGCTATATCAAATAGACGCTAAAGAGATATAATGAATCAAGCTATTGAAGCAGGTTGCACTTAGGAAGTCCTAAACAGATTAGTCCTACCACAAGCAGAACCTTGGTAGGTCATAAAGGGCATGAAAACAAAAAGAGGATTGGCAACGCCACCTTACCATTCCTGCATCCTCCCTCTTTGATGTCATCCACCCCTGCAATGCGCTCCTAAATCAATTATGACTGACCTTGGCTAACTCTCTCCTGAGTTGGCGACCTTGGCGAACTCTTTCCTGCAATACGATGGCTCATATCTTGAGAAATGCTATGAAATTCGTAGCTTCAGAATCATGTAAAGTGTAGTAATGATTTAGGCAGGAAATTAAAAAAGAAAATTTTGGCTGTAATTGTCTTAATCATAACGTTTGGCGCGAAAAACCGTCAAATATTTGAAAAGAAGTATCTACTCGTTCAAACAGCATGCTGCTTTCCTCTGACGCCTCTTTTAAACGCCAACGTTTCATTATCGCAAAATAGAAGCAGCCAAAGGCGAATGGCCTACTAGCAAAGACGTTTTGCGTTTCATGTGGATGAGTCTCAGTCTAATAGCGGAGTTGTAGCTTAGATCACAAAGTAACAAATCGTCACGCATGTACATAAGCAAGCCACACCCTAAAGCAAACACGGTTTTCCAGAGGCAGCGCTAAAGTTATGTTGCTTCAAGACAGGGCTGTAGTTATGCTGCAGTCGTGTTACCGAGTAAAGTATGCAGTGAGGCGTCCGAAGCACCTATCCACCATTTGACGCACCGATTCTTCCTTACAATGAAAATTAATGTATCGTTTCCATCAGGCTATCTCATGAGAAAGTGTAGGCAACGTCCATGAGAAATTCCGGAGGATATGCCAGGTGTTTCACGTACCTTGAACCAAACTTTAGAAACAGAGGGGTAGAACTTAGAGAAAACACACCAACGGTATATTCTTTGTCGTCGTCTTGTGTTACTCAGGCTGTTTTTTGAAGTGCAGTTAGTTAATCAATTTGGTTTATTCCTGCAAAAGTTTAGTTCAGCAACACTGGGGATGAATGGCAACAAATGATTGAGGACCTTACCGAGAAAGTGTAAAAGTAGGGTTAAAGATTAGCATGCAGAAGACAAAGATAATGTTCACTAGCCTGGGATGAATGGAAACAGATGATTGAAGACTTTAACTAATAAAGTGTAAGAGTAGGGTTAAAGATGAGCATGCAGAAGGGACAAAGGCAATGTTCAATAGAGTAGCAAGGGAACAAGATTTCATGATCGCCAGTCAGCCTCCAGAGTCGGCCCAGGAGTATGTTTATCTTCGTCAAAACTCACAGGGGACTCTGATGATGAGCGAGAAATTTACAGCAGAATAAAAATGGGTTGGAATTCATATGGCACGCATTACCGAATCCTCACTGGAAGATTTCCACTGTCGTTGAAAAGAAAAGTTTGCAATAATCGCATTCTACTGGGGCTAAATTATGGGACAGGAACATGAAAGTAAACAAAGAAACTCGAGAACAAGTTAAGGGCCGCGCCAAGAGCCATGGAACGAAAGATGTTTGGTGTGATGTTAAGAGACAGGAAGAGAGTGGTGTTAATCAGGCGGCAAATGGCGAATGCCGATATTTTAGTTAAAAGTAGGAGTAAGAAATGGCGCTCGGCAGGTCATGTAATGCGTAGAGCAGATAATAAGTAGACTACTAGAGTTACAGAATGGGTGCCAAGAGAATGGGTGCGCAGTCGAGGATTGCAGAATATTAGGTAGGGTGATGAAATTAGGAAATTTGCAGGTGCAAGTTGGGGAATCAGCTGCCGCAAGACAGCGGTAATTGGAGACCACTGGAGAGGCCTTCATCCTGCAGCGCACATAAAAATAGGCTGATGATGATGGAAAGTTTGAGATGTTAAATATTTTTTAGGAAATATTTGGAAGGTTGTAGTGTGTGCCGTTTCTTCACTTCCTATGAACATAAGATATTCTTTTGCTATTCTCTTGCTAGGCCATTTTTCTGCTGTTGGTCTGAATATATTCTTGTTTGGCCTAAAGATAGTAGAGTAAAATTAAATCAATCGCTCAGTCTACATCATTACTCAGTCAACCTCTCCTCGTGCTATGCTTAAACTGCAGATGGAATGTTGGCGGCAGCTTGGCAGGCCCGCAATCTGTTTCGGCAGCATCGCAACATATAAAAGTAAGAGGCACGAACAATTACTTGACGATGAAATTTTGAGAGTACCTTACTAATGCACTCATAAAGATTGTCAGTTTTAGCCGAAGGAGAAGCATCGCAAGCGAGAGCAGTTTCTAGCCTTGCTGTGAAACCGTCTCAGAATTAACATTGGCGTGATGAAAAGCATGCCAGTGGCGTGGCAGGCGCCGCACTTCGAATGGTGCGTGAGATGAGACTAAAGGAAAACCGTCGGCGGCTTGTCACCATCCAAAGTACAGCATAAAATGATGGAATGTGTAAATTTAGCTTGACATTTTACAGTCTGTTCCGCTCAGACTAGTGCGTGCACCATGCATGGTGTGGTATGCACTCAGCTGCTCAACATGGACGATAGTGTGTGTGCGCAAGGCGCTCATGCCAGCCGCTGAAGCCAGAGCCCTGGCCTGGCTCCAGCAAGAGCCGATTGAGAGGAGGGTGATGGTGCGTTCCTTGGCTTCGTCGCTTTTGCCGCCAAACACACTGTGCCTCTCTGGAGGCATTCTATACTAACACTCTACGGGGTATCGATCCTCCACGCGCGGGTGGCCCATGCGTCCCTAATAGCAGAACAGCACGACGACTGCCGACAGTGGTTCCAAGAGCGACGGCACAAATGCGCCTCGAGCGTCCGCATCGCTGCTATCATTTGCAGTGATGAATGCCTGCAGCATTTGCGAACTCAATAAACGATAGAAATGAAAAGAACCTCCATCGAAAGAGTCTGCTGAATGCAATCGGTGTTATGTGATTTTGAATTACTATGTTTTTATTTGCAGACCCGATAAAAGCGATATGTGAGACCCGTATTCTTGTGGACTCCACATATTTTGACGCATTTGGAAGGAACAAAGAGCGACTAGTGAAATACTTCGCAGTCCATATTGCATTTGTGAGTTCATACGTATTTATTTGCAACGTCGTTTATGTCCACCTATTTTTGCCCTTCAGTGCGCAAGAAAGGCTCTCCTGGGAAAAGTACCTATACGAGGTCCCTTAGACAAGTATCCGACCTTTGGCCGAAGAAAAAAAGACTGGCATAACTGGAGCGTTGGAAACCTAATCACCCTCAGAATAGTCTCCTTGGGACTCCTCGCACTTCTCCCAGCGGTGCTGTCATTGTTTGAAGACTTCAGAGAAGGCCTTTTTCGGAATGTAGTTTAGCTCAGCTGTCGTTGTCCTCTCTTATCTGAAATCGCGCTCCTTTCAATAGCCTCTTGATTTTGGGAGACAGCCAGAAGTCGCAGGGGGCCATATCAGGAGAGTGAGAAGCCTGTTGTACTACAGGAATCTGGTTTTTCGCCAAAGAAGTCTTAATCAAGTCTGAGGAATGTGCAGGAGCATTGTCGTGATGGATGCGCCAATTTCCTGTTGACCACAACTCCGGTCTCTTGCGCCGCACAGCATCACGTAAGCGACGGAGGACAGCACGTGATTGTTTGACCCTCTGGTGCGTACTCGTGGTGTACCACATTGCGGGAGTCAAAGAAAGCAGTCAGCATCACTTTGACGTTGCTGCGCACTTGGCGGGCCTTCTTAGGTCTCGCTGACATGGAATGCTTCCACTGTGACGACTGGGATTTGGTTGCCGGGTCGCACCAGTACACCCAAGACTCGTCACTAGTGATTATGGTGTTCATGAAGTCGGGGTCACTGTTTGTGGAATCCAGCAGGTCCTGTGAGACTTCAACACGAAGTTGCTTTTGCTCCACCGTGAGCAGCTTCGGCGCGAATTTCGCCGCAACTCTCTGCATGGCCAAATCTTCGGTGATACTGGAATGTGCAGAAAAAGTGCTGATGCCCACCTCTTCCGCAATTTCTCGGATAATCACATGACGGTCCCGCATCACCACAGCGTTCACTTCGGCAATGACCTGGTCATTTGGGCATGTTGATGGCCGACCGGAGCGTGGCTCGCTCTCCACTGATGTGCGGCCGTCTTTAAACCGGTTGTATACCACTCCTTAATCTGCGTGCGGCTCATAGCATCGTCACCGAAAGCCGTCTGAATATTCCGAATGGTTTCCACTTGGGATTCGCCCAGTTTCTGGCAAAATTTGATGCAGTAGCGCTGCTCCAGTCACTCCGTCATTTTCCTTGCACTAAAAACCGACGAGAGCACTGCGCACTACCTCACTCAGACGCTGCATCCCAGCGACTCACGCTATCGGCAGGCGGGAAAAAATTCGCGCATGCGCACGAAGGTTCAAGGTCAGCTGATGCAAGCGCGCTTGTTTCATATCGATCATGTGTTCGCAAAAAAAAAAAATTAAGGTCGGATACTTTTCCAACAGACCTCGTATATGGGCATGTCAGTGCACAATGCTGCATGTCTGCGAGTGGATATCTAAATAGTGACGCTTGCCTCGGTTAACGAGGGGTAGTATTTATATATACATGTTCATCGTTAACTTTTCAGCGCAAAAAAAAAAACCACTTTGAGACTGAAGAGTCATTTCGCACTGAAAAGCTGGCGATGAATACCTACTGCCGACTTGCTCCAGTTCGCGCTACACAAACATTTCGGCATAACCCATGTCACGACGACTGTCGTTGGTAATACGTTTAGCATTGAATCGATATAGTGACACAACGTGTTGCCACCGTCGAAACGAGTTATTTATGAGGCGTGTACTCAGCGGGACTCCTCTTTCGCGCTACCCTAAGAACACTCGGCGACATCTAGCGGCCCCGACGTGAACCCTGCACATAACTTTCCAATGTTTTTTGCTGTGCTCTAAATTGTGCTACCTATTGCTCCTTTACATCAGTGACTGCGGTCAGTTTATCAGCTGCAAATCGCTGCACTGTCTTCGCCGCTTTTGTAGCCATAGATTATTATATTGAATGCAATACTTATCATATATACAATCTCAGCTGCAGTGCAAGACGGGTTCTTTCTTGAATTTGAAATTTATTTCCATCATCGATGGAGGAGGAGAGGAAGAAAGCTGTGTAAACAGCTTGACTGGCCCTCTTCCCTCTCCTGGATACAGCAAATGACGCACCAACAAACAAAAATTGTACAACAAAATAGTAAAATTATTCAAATAACTCTAAATGCAGACTGTAGGTTGACTACAAAGGGGATTGTACCATACAAGAAAAGCAGCGACAATACATTTGCACACATCTATATATATATATATATATATATATATATATATATATATATATATATGTACGCACATACATACAAATTTTATAAGTACATTAAAATATCGAGAAGAGTAAAATTATCAGAAGTTATCGCAGTCAAAAATAAGGGAAAAGCACTGTGTATGAAGACTGCAGTATGCTTAACATGTCATTGCTGAAATAGTTCCTTTACTTCTTTTATCTTCATCCTCATAATATCAATATAATTTCTTAAGTAACTGTTCAACAAAGGGGGAGGCGGCACGGAAGTGATTGTGTCGCGCAGTAAGTGCAGTACGAGTGTACTTTCCAATATTCTAGATTTCGCGTGCAGTAGTTTGTGAGCTTTTGGACTCGCTCACTGAGGTTAGCAAGGTAATTTTTATTTACTTTAGACTCTTTCATTATTGTTTTGCAGAAGTTGTCGTTATTGACCCTTTTCACGACGATTCCATGGGCGCTGCCATGTTTGATCACGTGGTGGCGCGTTCATTGCTTGCCTTAGCTGCCCCCAGTTGCCTCCGTGTTTACAATGGGTGTATATGACGCCCGGCGTAGCTCAGGAAACTTCTGTTTCGGGAGATTTCATAGACGCTGACTGGGTGGATGACACGAAGCTTTGGCCAGAGCTTCAGAGGACATGTAAAAGCGCTTTCGGAGCTCATTAAGCTTTGTCCAAACGACGCGAGCAGCTTATACGATGCTTGTTCTAAAAGCGAGGCTAAAAATGTATTCCAAGCTATCCAACTTTCCGCTTATGAATTGAATCAGGATCAGTGTGTTTTGCTTTTCGTTCTTTATTTGAAAAACACTTTAAAGCAGCGGCTTGTCACGTTTATAAATCACTGAAATTCGTCCGTGAGGTCACTATCTGATTATTTTCTGCCTAATCGCTCGCCGGTGTGCTTAGTTCCAATAGATTTGTTCTTGCTGCCCAAAAGGCTTGGAACGTAACTGTTCTGTACTTTGTAATAGCATGTAGCAAATATGTATATCACTAGTAGCTCGCTTACTCCTGTGGACCATCACGAAACATTCACCTTCGGCCATTGGTGTGCTGTCGGTGTAGTCGCTGTAACCCACGCTTTGGCAGACTCATTCAAGTGTGCGCCCATTCACATATTCTTAACACGTTGGCGATAGAGTGTAAGTTTGCGTGCGAGTAGGGGTAGATGCGTGTAGTTAACTTGCACGAAACTTACTATAATAGTAAGCGGCGCTACTCCCTTTGTCATTGTTTAACGAGCGGTACTCACTCTTGCCGACGTACCGGGGTAGAAGTCTTTTCTTTGGAGGTTAGCGATACAACGCTAGTGGATAAGTGATTTTTTTTAACCACGAGGAAAGTTGTACATTGAGAAGGGCCGGCAACAGAGGCTGTCCGTATGTAGCAACGGTCCGTGAACTTGGTCGCACATATTCATTCTATTTCTTAATATGCCAGTCATTATTTTTGCAGCGAACTACTGCACACGTCTTCGATCGACCGCTCCACGTTTTGCAGCATGAATGGAGCACAGTGCGTGAGTGAAAAACCAGTTGCATTTCCGACAGCTGATGGCACAGAAACTGGGCATAAGCGGTGATCATTTCGTATTCGTGCGCTTTCGCTGAGGCAACGTATGGCGCGCCGCCGAAAGCGCCATCTCGTTTCTCGAGAACAAACTGCTCCGGGAAAAGGGTCAGTACATACCTTCAATAAGTAATAAGCCTAGTTTGTCAATTAATGGCTTTACCGGAAAATCATGTGGATGGTGGGTAATTATTCGAATAACCTGTCTTTGAAGCCTACTTAGCTTCTCTATATTGCCTATAGTTGTACCCCAAACCAGTATGCAATAATTTATGTGCGACAGAAACATCACATTGTAAAGGAGAAATAACACACTTTTGGGGAGATAATCTTATGTGTGTAAGTAGTCCCGTTACTTGCGTAAGTTCTTTTTTATGTGAAATCTATATCTCAGTCCCAAGACAGGTTTGCCGTAAATATCCCACCTAAGGTCTTAAATTCATTTATTATTTCTACATCGGAGTCACACACCGTCAAGTTTAGACTTGGTGAAATTACTTTCCCTTTGCGTGGAACAGTATTGTCTTCGTCTTACTAGTGTTAATCACCAACCCATTTTTAGCTGACCAAATACTAATCTGTGTTAATGCTTCGTTATCACGATCGAAAAGTTCTGCTGTATTTTCAGAAGCTAAGAAAATACTGGTGTCGACTGCGTAGATTATGAAATTGACCGGCTCATCCAGATTAACGATATCATTTTAGTATACATTAAATACGAATGGTCCCAGGATACTACACTGGGGTACTCCTGTGTGAATAGGGAACAAGCTTGAAGAGTAGCCGTTCATTTCTACACACTGATAATGATGTCAAAGGTAATTTTTGATAAGTTGTAACAATTTCCCTTGTATTCCGTATAATTCTAATTTGTTTATTAGTCGTTTTCTGTTCAGGTAGCCAAATGCTTTTGCGAAATCGATAAATATCCTTAATACAAATGTTATATTGTCTCTGCTTGTAATATACTCTTTCTGGTCGAGTAAGGCAATTTGTGTTGACCGATGTGGTTGGAAGCCACACTGCGCGTTGGATAGAGTGTTGATTTATCGAAAAAGTTGAAAGTCATACCAAAATCAGTTTCTCTAAACCCTTTGAAAAGACTTGCATTACTAAACTGCAATAATTTCTAAGATCATTTCGGGACTACCTTTTTATCTAAAGCTGACACCTTAGCAAGTTGCATCTTTTCTAGAAATATTCCCGAGCTGAAACATAGATTGAATATACGTGTTAAGACAGCTGCTATCATGTCGATGACGCTGCAGTTCACGTTAAAGAACCCCAGGTGGTAAAAATTAATCTGGAGCCCTCCACTACAGCATGCCTCATAATCAGAACTGGTTTTGGCACATAAAACCCCAGAAAGAAGAAAAAAAAAGAAGTTAACCGGTATAATTTGTATACCTTCAACGTCACAGCTGGTAGTATTATTAAGTGATAATATTGTGGACTGTACTTCGGTAGCTGTAATGGCTGTTAGAAACATGCTACTAAAAAAATTAGTATTAGATCTGATGTGTGTCTCGTCACTTATTGGTGGTACAAGTAAATTTGTAAAGTATGTGTTGAAGGCATCACATTAATTATGCCCGCTAATGAGTTCTCCGTTAATCTTCAAATTATCTATGCAACTTGAAGAATCTGAGCGGTTTAAAACTTCGTTTAATTTCCGCCATGTGCCTTTTATATCATGGCTGACTGACATAAATATGTTCTTGAGGTATTCCGTCTTGGCTTTTTTAATTCTTTATTCAGGTCATTGTGGTATTTTCTTTCATTCTCGCAGGTCTAAGATATCGCTAGTTTGAATAAATTTATGATATAATAAGTTTTTTAGGTTAATCTTCGCTAACAGTATCTTGTGTATCCATAGTTTTCTTATTTTCCTAGAGGCTCGAAAGGTTTTGCAAGGGAAGTACTTTTTACACAGATGCATGATTTTGTCTAAAAACTGCTGAAAGGCAGTGTTCACGTCATGAGCGCTAAAATGTTTGACCAGTCAATGCGTGATATTTCATGCCGGAAAGAAGCCAGATTCGATGGCAGAATTTTTTGGCACTTGATAGTCGTCCGGCACCCGTGTATGCTTTTCAACCATGTTAACGCATATAAATATCGGGAGGTGATCACTAATGTGATAAGCAAGAACACCTGCTTTAATTTGGTGAGGCTTATGGTTCTTCAAAATAGCTCAATGAGAGTTGAGGCGTGACTCGTTACCCTTGTCGTTTGTTCTATAACGTTACAAATGCAGTGTGTACCAAGTATTAGGTTAAATTGCTTAGTGCATTCTGAGCGACCCAACATAATAATATTAAATCCTCCTCCGTAGATAACCATGTACTTATCTTCATTTATAAATGAAAAAATGGATTCTAAATAACTGAAAATAAAGGGACGATTCCCGTCAGGTGGTCGATATACTCGTAAAAGTATTGAGTAATCGATTTGTATCGTCAAAACTTAATGTACTTTGTGCAGCACGTAAAGTAAGTCAGTACCTCATAGCATTGATCATTCCTTGTCAGTAGGGCAATACCACTACCTCTTCCGTAATTTCTGCTAAGGTTCTGTGTTTGGACCCAGGAATGTTAAACTGAATGATGAAATTAAAATTCTTCGTCCGAATGCCAGGTTTCATTTACCATGATAACATTGAATTCCAGATTGATTTGACTTAGTAATGCTTCTAGTGAGGTGTTTTTTGTTTCTCGCGGATTGCATATTTGCATGGAATAGCTTAAAAGATGGTTGGAATTGAGTCCCGATAAAGTTGCTTATGTTATTGTAGGATCTATGTGTTAGTCTGCCATCATGGAGCAATAGCTACTATTTACATGCACTCTACTAGGTATTATGTTATCTGACCTTTCCTAAGTCATCCGTGTTTTTAACTAGCACCGTAGGCTCACCATCTCGTGCTTGATTAAAATCTTGCCATTGCGGTGCCACGTGTATTGAAAACCATTGTCCTTCGCCCATTTCTTTGTTTCAAACAGAAGTGCCCGGCAGTGCTTAGTCAAATTTTCTGGCATGTAGCTGTATGTTATTGTTTCAGACTTCCCGTTTATTGAAAATGGTTACAAGCTACCTTTTACGGGTTAAGTTCGATATTATCAGCAGCCATTCGCAGCGGTGAGGGCAGTAGGGCTTGCTTCAACACACACATACGGCATTTGTTATAGTTTGTAGTGCTCTAAATGTTCAATTGCTCGTTTTAGGCTTATCTTGCATACTGGCACGCCAGTATACATATGACTCACGCCAACACCTCTGGCTTTCCTGTAATTAATTATCTCTATCTTTCTCTAGGCGAACTTAAAATTCCGTACTTTCCAAGATGATATATTACAGATGCAGCTTTCGGTCACAGGAATTGCGATTCTTTCGGTAAGTGACGCACAAAAACACATGACCGGCACGCATTACTGCCGACACCTACTTTTAAGCGTGACAATGGACCAAAATAAAGTTTTTCCATCCATCCATCCACCACCCTTAGTACGTTGTCGTTCTCACAACACATTTATTCCTGGACGTTAATTTACCACATCAACAGGCACGTCCAGCAGATCCAGTTGAAGAAAATTAAGTTCTAGTAATGTTATAAAAGTAATAAATATACGTATACCAAGCTGTCAGTGATAGTATAATAGGCAACATTAGGCATTTTTGCATGTATCTACATGCAGCCAGAACTCATCGATGACTTCGTGTCGAGCTCTGGGAGATGTATAGATTAACTGTTAGTTCTACCTTTTTCGCGAAAATTTCAGCACTCATTCTTATTTTCTTGTCATATTAAACTCATAAAATTGGGTTTTTAGAGTCTCTTTGTAAATCCCCAGTTTAGATATAACCGTGCAAGGGTTTCATGTAAACGTATTAGGCGATAGAGCTGTGTTTACACTGTTTAGTAACCGGCTTCTTGACCCACCTTAGCGGACGTTAGACCCAAATTGAGAGTCGAGAGTTAACATTAAGCTCTGCTTTGAGGCTAGGGAAAGCCTAGTTGGACATATAACATGTCTTAGCAAGTTTATGACGACGAAGCATTATCGCGAAGCCGTGTCGTTGAATCGCCCCAAATGTTTCGGGAAGGCAGAAATTTGATGCATGACAATCCCAGAGTAGGCCGCCCATCAACGTAAAAAAGTTAGCGTAGCTTGCACTGGAGGCGCAATGCTAAAAAGACAGCGGAGCTGATGGACACCTAGCTAGTCCTGGCTTTTGGGCTAGGCTAAGTAGTACCAAGTCATCCCCAGCATTTCCCGGAATTTATTGATTATTGATCAATTATCGATTAGCTATTCATCGGCTATTGATTCGCTATCACAAAGTATTGCCCACGTATTTGGGTTAGGCTAAGTACTACCAAGTCATCCATAGCATTTTCCTGAATTAATTGATTATTGATCGATTATCGATTAGCTATGGATTGGCTGTCGATTGGCTATTGCAAGGTTTGGCCACTTTTTGGGCTAGGCCAAGCAATACCAAATCATCCTCAGTATTTGCCGGAATTTATTTATTTTTGATCGATTATCGATAAGCTATTGATTGCCTATCAATTGCCTATCGATGACTGACTAGCTTCAGTAGTCACAACCATGTTTAGCTAGACTTAGCCAAGCTGAGCTGAGCTAGTTCACAGGGGTATGTGCCATTGCGCTTGAGCCCTTTTTGCACTGCCGCCAGGATCGGCCCACATTTTTGGATTCAGCAGACACATTACGCGCGGCTTAAAATTAAATTCTGGTGTTTTCCGTCCCAAAACCACAATCTGATTATGAGGCACGCTGTAGTGGCGGACTCCGTATTAATTATGACAACCTGAGGTTCTTGTCTGAGTTGAGACTCAACTCCAGATGAGATCTACGTAATACGAAGCTTCCTTAGTTTGGTAGAAAATTGTTCTTCATAATTATACAACAGCGCCGGTATAACGTAAAACTATTCCAAATCGACCATTTGCCCTCCGTGATGGGTCAAAATGGCACGGGCTCTGCCCAAATGGACGTGGCACCCGACCATATAGGTACCCGAACCATTCTGACCTATCACGAAGGGCTAATGGCGGATCTGGAATAAACAAATTGGAGGGCGCTTAGGTTTCGCCTTTAAGAGTGGAACGCGATAGCATTCAAATATCCCTGGCTGTTTATCACGCTTCCCGCAACTTAAGCTTTTTAACACGAAAGTGTTTTATGCCGGGGTCCACCAAGACTTCACTGACGTATTTCCGTCACGGAAATACGTCACACGAACATACACGAACATAATACAAAGAAAGAAACCAGAAGAAAAAGTTCCACAAACATGCAAAATTTGGAAATCGAACCCACGACCTCTCGGTCCGCGACGATAGATCGCCGAGCGTTTAACCCATTGCGCCACAAACACATTTGCAGAGAGCTACACAGACGCGCCTTATATATCTAAACACTCCTCCGTGTACCCGCGCTCTTGCTCGGGGCGGTGCCGCCGCCTACGAGCAGAAAAGAGAAGTACTGCATTATGACACTAACGCGCACCGACAGTGAACGCTTCGGTGGTCTCAGCACTACGACGCCTCGATGCCAGCATTCGAAGGGACGCTGGCATCAAGAAGCACTACCAACGCCACTTAGGTGGCGTTCACCGTATCTCGGCACAGCGGAGCGTGGCCTCCGCAATTAGCTCTGAAAATGTTTCTGAAGTGATCGCGGAGGCTGCAATTACGACTCGCTGTAC